>NW_008825532.1:5516587-5544537 GCF_000699105.1 Pygoscelis adeliae
CACCACCCCATTCTTTCAGCTCCTGATTTAGTATTAATTTTAAATATCTGTAATTTCATAGTAAAAAAAAAAAAGCTCCCCTTCTACTCTACAAATAAACAATTGAAAAAGCCAAATTAGGGGAATTAACAGGGAACGTTACTCTGTACAGAATAACTTCTTGCTCATGTTTTTAAGCTCCCATCATATGCTTTAATGTAGAGTTGTTTTGCCATTTCTGTCTGTGAACAGGTTCTCTCACTTAACTACTGGGGGGCTGGGGGGCAGAAATGCATGCAGTGGATATACTGAAGGCTTAACCATACCGAAACAAATATTTTGCTTGGACCTTGCAAACCCATTCTTATAAATGACATACATGCCTAATAGCTTAGAGTCACTCACTTAAGTAGCCTTTGCTTTTAGCTGGCAGGTACAATTGAGTTAAGTGACATTTCCTTCTCTCTCCCTTTTCTTTCTTTCTTTTTTTTTTTAAGGGACATGTGGGGGGAGAAGCATGACTTTATTCCGAACTTTCTTCTTGTTTCTTTAAGGAACGTTTTGTGTGAGAAAGACTTGATGTCAGTGCACAAAAAAATGACTTAAGATTTGCATTCTTTTGCCACAGGAATAAATGAACAAAGTTTGCAACTGAAAAGGCATTTTTACACCTTTTGTTGTTTAGGAACATAGAAATCCCATTATGCTTCATGCATAGCCCTAAGGAATGTGCAAACAAGTATTAGATCAATGGCATGTCTCTGCAGCTTCTTTTATCATGAGTATTTAAAACTGAATATTCAAACATTCATTCATATTTCAAACATCTGTCTCAAATAGTGCATTTGTGTTGGAGTATGTTTTATTGCCAATAGATAGGTTAAATGTAAAGCTTTTAAATGTTTTATAACTTGCAGATGCTTAGCTATGGTCTGTAACAGTGTTTGCAGGTTTTTTTTGATGCAACAGAGTAGAAAATCAGCAATAAGATTTAAAAGGTAGCCGGGGGGGGGGAAGTACCCACCTGAAAGATGTGAAAAGGTTGGTGTGTAATTCAGAGAACCCAGCTCAGCTTTAACCAATAACAGTGGAGTCTGCATCATTTATGGACACTGTTAAACCATCTTTCTTCCCTGGGTAATCCACACGAGGATCGTGCTCCCACTTAGAGTAATCGCCCCACACAATTTGACAATAGCCTTATCAGTGCTAAGGTTGGTGGTTGTCCAAGATGGATAACCAAGGTCTGATACCATATGGGCTCATCCTTCAAGCCGTCCCATCCCACTCTTTCTCATTGTTTGGAGGGGAGGATTTACAGAGAGGCTTTGTAGCCCGACAGCGCGGTGGTGTGCAGTTTTTGTGCTCTCGTGCATGTGCCCCCTGTCATTGCTATGCCTGCCCTCAGCACCAGTGCCTCTGGATCTTGTATGAAGCTGTCTTTCCCATTTCAGTATGTTGCTTTCTTTTGACTCTGTGCTTAAAAAGTCCTTTGGAAAGGACACAGAAACCAGATGTGTTTCACCCAGTCTTGCGCAGAACATATTCATAAATGTCATGTTAGGGGAAGGTAGGGTAAAGCAGTTGCTTCCCTGTCCAAATGAATCAAATTCAACCTTTTTTTGTGTGTGTGTGCAAAGATCATCTGTGAGTCTCGAGCTCTACTACCTGCTTTAGCTAGACTGATAAAATCAGTCATGAGAGGCCCTGGTGCAAATATGCTGCACTACTGTGAGATGAAGCTCGCTTTGGTGGTGTTTCCCCAGTGCTTGAGCGGATGGGGTCACTGTGTGAGCATTGCATCTGTGCTAAGGTTCACTCAGAGGCAAACATTCCCATGTTGAAGAGATGTTCAACATTATAATTAAAAGTACATTACTTTTTGTGGTGAAAATATTTTCCAATGACAGGAAAGCTTTTATTTATTATTAAAGTGTTCCTGGTTTTGGTGAGATTTTTGCTGTCTCTCTGGTGTGTAGACAATAGACTGTAGCAGGGAAATACAGGAAGACTCGAGTCCTTTAAAGACTTTTTCATATGTTCATGCTGTGAATTCTGACTTTCAGACATAAAAAACTTTTGTAGAGCTACGACTTTAAAAACAAATTAATATTCAAACAAACCTAATGAAAAGCAAAGATAATGCATCCCTTTAAAGAAAAGGAACCTCTCCTTTTTGTTGAGCACAGTATATCTGGAGTTATTATACTGAATATAGTTCATTTTACAAAATTAACAATGTCTTAACAAGACCTCTCTTCTGGCAGTAGTCTCCTGGGAACTAGATTTCTTTTTTCTTTTTCCTTTTTTTTTGTCAGGACACCAATAACCGTTTTTGCACCTCCTTATGTTGTCCGCATCTTGTTTGCAGTTAAACTTTAGGAGCTGACTTCCATTTTTGTGGTTGCAAGTACTTCAGCATCTGAGCATCTGGCCTTCTTTACTTTACTGAAGTACGCTGGCGAAAACAGTCTTGCTTGTAGATTGCCTACATGTGTATTTTCACTTTTAAACCAAAAGACAGTGTGGAATGGTCCAGCAGAGATCTCAAACTGTTCCTAATCTGTTTAAGATAGGCCCAAATAAGACTTACTTTAAACAAAACCAGTGGTTGTTTAGCCTTCTGCTTTTGTTGGCTGAACTGATTTAAGATTGCATATTGTGTTAAGCCAGTAAAACTGTGTGTATAAACAAGCCATGCATGTGAAACGTGGTCCTCATTGCCCTGTCCCCTTGTCTGACCAATCG
Organism: Pygoscelis adeliae; assembly: GCF_000699105.1. NCBI lineage: Eukaryota > Metazoa > Chordata > Aves > Sphenisciformes > Spheniscidae > Pygoscelis > Pygoscelis adeliae. The sequence goes on from NW_008825532.1 coordinate 5,519,315, forward strand.
TTCCATCTAGCAGTGGATGCAGCGTAGGCTGGTGTGTAGAAGTGTTCATCTGTGGAGCTCGTGGCCACCAGAGCTGATGGAAGTGAACCCTACTAAGATCTTGGTATTGAATGAAACACCTAAATGAATTAAAAAAAAAAAAAGAAAAGAAAAGAAACAAAGAAAAGAAAAAGTAAAGTCCATTGTTACTTGTATGGAAGTGAAAAAATGAAGAAATGTCAGTGTTGGAGCTCTCTGTGTAATACCAACGTGACCTCTGCACAAGGCACTGCAGTAGTTTTTAGGTGATCAGGCTTTTTTCCCCCAGATGTCCGCTCCTTGATATATGTGCATCAAAGTATTGCAACTTTGTAGTAATCGACTTCAGTGTCCTGACAGATTTTGTTTCCTGTAATTGTAATAGAACAAACAGAAAAACATGCAAATGCCTTCATGTGTGAACTGGTCGAGGAGGACGGAAACCTTCTAGGAATACGATATATTTTGTCGATGGAGGAACCTCTGGTTCCATTTCAGTCCCTGCAATAATGTGGTCTCATTGCACGCCCTGTCTCTGAGCATGGCATCTTCTTCCTGGGTTTCTTCCAGCTCTCCCCTGTGACAGTCCCATCCCATGCTTTCTCATATGCTCTTTACATCAGTACCAAGCCCTGCACTTGCTGCTTCTGTCCCTGCCTTCAGTCACCTTCAGGGACTTCACCATGTCATGGTGGCTCTTCCAGCCACCGCCTCCTTTCTCTCTCATGAGTGCCATGCCTGAGTCCTCAGACAACGCTCCCATGTCCTAGCCCCAGCATTGGTCCCTCATCCACAGTTATCAGCTTCCAACTTCTCCCACTCAGTGTTTCTCCCTGGTTTATTCTCTCCCAGATGTGGTTCTCGCTGCCCATATTTTCTGCAGCCTGTTCATGTTGTGCTGGTATCAGAAGCAGCGGGATCTTGGGAGTGGTGACATCCTGAGCCTCAGCTCTTCTGCCTGCTGCTTTGGGGAGCAGGGGAAGAGAAAATCCAGCTCAGCCCCTGTTGAGCCAGGCTGGAGACTGCTCTGTGCATATGGTGTTTTAAGACAACTATGCTGAGTCTCCCTTCCCCAAAGATTTACAACCTGGCCAAATGTGATTTATTTTTTTCTTCTTTTTCTTCCTTTTAATTTAGCAAAAGGCACAGCAAAATCCCTGTCACCAGCAAAATCCCTCTGCTGAAATATAAGGGACTATTTTGTTGGGAAGCTATCTGTGCCTTGAGGTGGTCAGCAAGAATTTTTTTACAATGTTTATGGAGCGATTTTCTTAAAAGTACCTTAATATCTCTTGCAGAAACTATCAAAAGAGAATACAAAAATTTAGTCCAAGAAAGGTACCTGGTGTGAAACTTTCAGTCCAAAGTTTTGTAAAACTATAAGTAACTGAAAACAGGGCTTGTAAAACATGTCATTGCTAGCTTTGTCTTTAATAATAGTTAACGCAAACAGAAACTGCTGCAATGTTTTTGGAAAGATACTCAACCTGCCGCTTCAGGTTTTAAGGGATTAGGAAGACACCCGTGGTGGGAAGCAGATTATCTCACATCTGTCTAATTCAAGGCTTCTTGTGTCTTTCTCTGAAACATCTGGTACAGGCTGTTGTCAGAACAAGAATATAAACTAATTTATATGTGCGAGTGGGTTTTTTATAGCTTGTTAGTATGGGCTAGTATGTTCTCGGTGAATTTTTGGTGAATTGGTAATTTTTTTTAGGTGAGTCGAAACCAATGGCTTGTTGCAGCCCAGAACACTCAAAGTATATTCCTAACTCTAAAAAGATCTGTCCAAGTAACTGATTTTATTTTTTCCTTTGGCAGTTATTTGGCATCTGAAACAAGTAATATCTCTTTTTAAGATGACCTAAACCAAGAAAAATTTGTCGCAGCAAGGAGTTGCAAGCCATTTCATTTTGAAAGAAGTAAAGGGGTTTTTTTTTTACTGAGACAAAAGGGTTTCATTTACCTCTTGAACATATTTTAAGCATGAAAATTATAATAGAAGGAAACTTTAAGAACTGTAATATATTGATATGTGACTAAGATCCTGAACTTTGTTGTGGTTGTTGGAAAAGCTAATAGTGGGATAAAGTTGATTGTGCTAGCATTTTGATTTTTCTGAAAACCTCTCGGCTCTAATTTTGAATGTCCCATGGCCTTAAGCAGTGACCATTAGAGATGCACCTCTGCTGGATGGCGATAAACCCTTTGTTATGCTGAAGTGGAACCTACCATCTTCTAAATAAATAGTCTAATCGGGTAAGGCATAAGGGGCAGCTTCAAGAGACAGAGGTGCCTCAGTGCTCTGCAGGGCGGGGTCCAGTAGTGTGGTTCAGTGCTAGAAACACCTGGAATTAAAAATACCATTAATAGACAGGACTCACTGGAGCCAGTGATGGAGCTGCCCGTTGAGATAAGGAGTCTGCTGCTCCTGAGCCCAGTGGAACCAGACGGCAGCTCTGCAGAAGTAGAGGAAAACAAGCCAATGTCTCAGGTGGAGGCAGAGTTTTCACCTGGAGAGTTTTGTTGCAGGTAATAGTGGAAGCACAATAAAGGTGGTACTGGGTGGTTTTGAAAACCTAGCTCTTGATGCAGACTACATCTTAGTGCTAGGCCCTGTTGGCCCAGAGGCTTTGAACACTGGTGCTTTTTTTTCTCAAGCAGGGAAACCCCCCCTCAAACCCTCGAACTTTTGAATATCTTTAAATATCTTTACTAATAGGCATCCCTGCTACGACCAAATGTACAAATCAAATGTAACAAATAGTAAAGTTAATTAGTCAACTACTTTTCCACTCTTCCTTTGCGCAGAGAAGTGATAAAGACAAATATGAAAGCGCAACCTAAGGTCCATGAATTTAATAGTAAGAGATAATTTTTAAAAATAAAGATCTGCTCACAATGGTTTTCTTTCTTCAAGCTTTAGTCTCCTATCTGAAAGGCCGACCTCTATTTGGATGAGGGAACCAAACTATTTAGTTGATGTAACGGATGAGCTGAATTTGAAAGCAATTGAAGGAAGGGATGGAACATCTAAAGGCTACATTGTCATTAGTTTTAGTTAAAATAATTGTACATGTTTAGTTTAAAATGGAGGGGGAAAAGTACTTTGAAATATAATTGCATTTAACAGTCTTGTAGCTTTGTAGTTTGTGCTATAAATTGCGTTTCCAGCTGTTTTTCATCTCCTGTAATTTAAATAAGTAAACCTTTTGTTCTTAAACTCACTTAGTTTCTTCTAATTCTGTTGATGGACATCCATTTCTACTGCTTTATTTTATGTTAATATTTAACAATGGCATGCAGTTACCCCCCTGCCGGCCGCGGCTCCACCTTCTTTGTTTCTGGAAGGCCTCTTTTTGCCTTGGTCTTTAGTTTTATAGAAGGATCCAAACTTCCTGTCCCTGCATCTAGCAGGAGTTAGATTTCTGCATAAACTGACACAAAATCCCTCGGAAAGGGCGCTAGCCCCCAAGCCGGGAAGGTGGTGCTGGGCTGTCAGCCTCTTTTGTTCCTTGCTCAGATGGAAGTATGAAGTGGATGGTGCTTTGTGGGCCAGAGTAAAGCTGTGCCAAGGGAATGCAAATCTGCTAGGTGCGCCCAGGTAATTTAAAATGCTCACGCTGGCAGCTTTTCTGCATGAGTAAAGCTGTTTAACTAATGCGTTTTCTCCACTTTCTTTTCTTGACAAGTTGATTCGAATTGAAACGGTCTGTAATAAGCTTGTCATGGGTCTTGGGGACAAATAAACCCTCTCCCGGAGGTGGAAAATAAAGAGTCCCTGCATTTTGTATTTCTCTGACCAGAATGGTTGGTGGCAGGTATGGCAGACTGACGGACAGCATTGGTTGGATTGCAGCACCCACTTACATCCCAGACCACAGCTTGGCTTCACACTGGTGCCTAGAAAGTCAGGTGCAGGACTTCAGGTAAGAGAGCTGGTATCTGTTGTGGCTTTTCTGCTTCCTCTACTTTTACGCAAGGAACTTGAGAGTAGTGTGAATGTAGTGGGCACAGTGTGTAGGCTCAGGCAGTACTCCTCCTGTCTCTCCCCTCCTCCACCCCTCCAGAGAAAGCTTATTTTTAATTTGCTCAGCCTTGCAGTTTGACAGAAGGGCAACATGGAGGAGACCTGAGTCCAGGATCAACAAAGGCAGCACTGGGCATTTCAGCCACTGCCTTTGAAATAGGCCTTGACAATAATGGAGTTGGGAAGCCCCACTGTTCAGCCTTCTTTATAGTGTTAATATACTGTCCAGAAAGAAGAGAAGCAAGAAATTGCTCAGATTTCATCTCTCAGATTTCATCTTGCATCTAGAGTGCCGCAACAAATCAAACTGAAATGGGCCCCTTCGTGGCTTCTGCACTACCATGCCGGGCTGCCCTGGGCCCCTTCTCCCCCTGCTTTGCTGAAGGTTATAATGCTGAGTGAGTGCTCGGAGCAGGCTAGTTGGGGGCAAACACATGTGCTTCTGAATCGCACAAGTGTCCTATTAAGGACGGACTCTGCTCTGAAATGAATTAGTTTATAGTGTTTCAAGTTGGTGGCTGAGGCAGGTAGTGGGCGTCCGCTGATACAGAGCAAGGCCAGAAGAGATATCTGCTCTGCCTGGTCACTCACCCTGGCTGTCCCCAGGACCCATCTTGCTTCCCTTGAATGTGCAGGGGCAGTTTTTGCTAAAGGATCAACATGAAAATGAGAGGCGGGCTTGGGGGAGGCAGGGTTTGTGGCTGGCCATCTCTTCTAGCCCAGGCTTTGGAGGAAGAGGGCCCTGCCAGTGACAGCAGTATTTGGTCAGTGCTGCTAGCAAGAAAATATTGCTTATAGTTTAACATGTGCAAACTCTTCAGCACCATTAGTAAGTAATGCTATTTTTTTACGCTTTATAATATTAGTGGAGTTCAGAGTTGTATGGCTTGTCCTCAGGGATGCATTGGGAAGAGTGCTGAAAGTCCAGGAGGGCAAACACAGGTATCGTGTATTGAGTTACACTTTAATAACTGATAAGAGTTGCAAAAATATTTTACTTCAGGGAAAAAAACCAACAGTAAAATGCACAAAGGAGCTCATCGATTTAAAGCAGAACAATGGTAATCAAAAGAAGTTGCAGCTCTTTATGTTCATTCATCTCAGGTCTACATAGAAAATTCTGGCACCTGCATTAGTTTAAAGGCTGCTTGCATTAATAATCTCCACTCTCTCAATACATTGAAGCAGCTGGAATGCATTCTCACGTTGCAATAGATGGTGCGTGGTCTTCAGCAATTTCCTTATTATCTTTCATAACTAGCAAATCAAATTTTTGTCTTTAATCCTTTTGCATCCAGGGATATTTTGTGCTCAGAAGGCTGGGAAGTATGTGCTAGCAGGTTGTCTAGCCAGTTGGAATTCCCCAGGGCACTGGGGCAAATGCTGAGGAACAGGGGCTTCTGGCTGCAGGTCTGCCACTATTTTGCCAATTATCTGAGTATTTGGAGCTGCAGCATTACAGCATCCTTTCCCAAGAAGTGCAGCATAGCAGAGAGAGGGAACACGTGCTAGCGTGTTCACATCTGGCATTAACATACAAAATTTGAGGCATATAAAGTTTCTTCCCGTACGACTAAATTAAAAACCTGTGGCATAAGGTAAACTGACAAGTGCAAAACTTCTTGGGTGGGAAATCTTAAATGGTTACAAATGTCTCCTGAAAGCTGCTTCTAGAAGAATGTTACTGAGCGCGGCTGTCTCCAGGCGCACTGCCTAACAGTGTCAGGGAGAGCTATCCTGGTGCCATGATTGGTATCATTTTTTGGAGGAAATGTCCTGTTCTGGTCACTAAGACAACACTGCTGCACAGAGCGTGGGGCAGAGTCCAGGCTGCAGAGCCGAGTTATACCATGTAAAATAAGCGAACAAAATAAAAGTATAGATAAATAAAAGTAGTGAGGAGCTTGACTTCCAAGGTACTACCTGCTAACAACACCCCTTCAAAGCAATAGGAGCTGGAGTGCACAGCACTTCTGCAACAGCAGGTCTTCCGTGAGGTGTAAACACCTTGCTTGCTCCAGAACCTGTGGGGGACACCAACCCTGATTGCTAATGTAGAAAAGCAAAAGTGTATGCAGGATGTTGTGAACTACAGATAAACTTGAAGTCAAGTAGAACTGCTGGAGCAGAACAAGACCATCTTGGTCTCTCCAGCACTGATACTTCTCTGCTCGGGTAGGGGGAAGTTTGACGAGTCTGTGCCCAGGCTTGGATTCCTGTTTAGACTGAAATTCGGTTGCAACCTATCTTGTGTTCAGAGAGAAATGCAACTTCTTTCAAAATGACCATACTTGTTCCCTCTTGATGCTGGTCTCTATTGGCCCTTGTCCATGCTGCGTTACTATGCAAGCATTACATCTCTATTAATATCTTTGTTGATTGCATTAGCAACCCTGCCGTTTATAGTACTTATGTTGCAAATATTGTCCTACATGAAGGCACTTAGAAAGATATATTATGGCTGTAGAGACCCAAGTGATCAATAGTTTTTAGATTACTGTGTCACTAAACAGCAAGCTGAGACATGGAAAGGCGCTGTTACTTTAGGGATGAGAGATTTTTAGAAAATAAATCAATAGTCAACACAGGCTGATTGGTTTCCAGTTCAAATAATTCCAAGAAACATGGAGCCCAGGGGAAACCATGCCATTCATACTTGGAAATAAACAACACATGCTTTCTTTCATTTATGTATTTGGGTCAGTACTCTTGAAAATGGAGAGGGAGTCATTGGGCAGGGTATTAGACTGGAAATGGGGAACCTGGGTTCTGCTTTGAGTGTTCCCAGAGACCCTTTTTCCATTATCTTCTTTAGGTTCCCTTTGGTGCTAACAGCCTTCGCTCTGGCTCTGTGTGCACAAAACCTTCAGCGCGCAGGGACTGGCTGGTGTGATTCCCGGTTGGAGCCCTTTTGGGGCTAACAGAAATGTAAGCAATAACAAACATTCAGGAAGCTGATTTTGCTTTCAAAATGCCTTCCTTTTTAATGCTCAAGTGGCCATGGGCTAAACGGTGATTAGTAGCTGTCAGGTGCAGCAGCGTGCTGGATGGCTTTTAGACAGGCACGACATGAAGCTGCCAGGGAAGCATATGCTGCCACCTCTCCAGGAGGCTGCTGTGACGTCTTGCACGTGCAGGTGTGTTTACGTGGCATGGGCTGGCTATGCTGGTGTGCAAGAGTCCCTGGAGCAAACGGCTTCCTGCGGTGCTACTGCTCCTCTCTGCTGCCTGGCCCCGTCCTGGCACGCATCCCTGGAGATGTGGGGTGAGACTGTCAGCGAGTGGTGACTGAAGGAGCATGCCTGTCGCTTGGGAGTGGGGACTATGCAAAGGGAGTTTTCTGGAGGTCTTCCAGCACTTCAGGGATTTTGCAGTCTTCACTTACAGGGAACAATCCTGTGTGAGCTTGAGGCACCTTTAGCTACTTTTTGTTCTAGTCCAGGACCTGCCTCTTACTCTGCACTGAATCCTCCCAAAAGGTCTTTTGTGAGTGTGCTTCAATGACAATTTGGTGACAATACACTGTTACCTGCTACCTCTGGGACACTGTGGACAGTGAATGAAGGTCCCCGGCATTTTGCTAGAGTGCTGGTTTTATACCTATTGGTCTACTAGAGCGCTGCTTTTGTCTTGGGATGGGCTGCCAAGCTGGGAGATCTTGGAGAGCTGCCACTGAAGATGTACAAGTTGTGCAGGACATTTCCCAGAACTGTAGCACAGCTCAGCAGCTGAGGACTGACTCGGGTTCATGCAGTAGTGGCTGAGGAAGGCCAGCGACATGCTACTTTAAGGGGACCAGTTGGAAAAACTTATTTGAAGGAAGAAGCGAAAGATACTTGAATGTTGTGTTCTCATGTGGTTTTGTTCCTCCTTGTCCAAATAGGAGAAGGAAGCTGGCTGCTCTAATCTGACTTCCGTGTCTCCACTTAGGAAAGGTGGTTTCATGATGGTGGCAGCGTGAGAGATAGTACTTTGGTCTAAGGTTTGGGAATCCTGGAGTTAAGTCCCTTTCCTGGCCTGGATCTGTGTGTGACGCACAACTATGGCCTGGCTGTGCTCTGTGTGCAAAGTGGAGAAGACAGTATTCCCCTGCCTCAAAAGAATGAAGGATAATTATTTTGAGGCGCTGAGATAAGGGAAGCTGTATAAGCATCTAAGACAAATAGATCTGCTCCCACTGAATTCAGTGGCAGCACTTTTAATGGGAGCAAGATCCGGGCCCCATCTGATAAAGAATTTCATCTGGATTGCATATGGGGGCAGGCATTAAAGGACCCATCTGAGGATCTCCCCTCTGGAGTACATCTATAAAAGACCCTCTGTAGTTGTGTTCAAAGCTCACAGTAATGCCAGTCTTCTCAGGACAATTCACTTAGATCATTCAGAAACTCTTTCTTGTCTAAGCCCTGATGCTCTCCCCCAGTGGAAGAATGTGGTTGAAACTCCCATGCAGGGAAGACTGGAGATTTGTTTTTTATTTGAACCCAAAACATTAACAAATTGGACACACGTGCTTTGAGACTAGAGCCCGCTCTTATTTAAGCCAATGCAAAACTCTCCTTGATCCCAGCAGGATCAAGCTCTTGAATATTACTTGTACCTTTTTAGAATATCTGCCTCTAAATGAAACAGACAGTGACAAACTCGTTCTGGATTTATCCTCCTTGACTGATTTGCAGCCAGAGAGGTTTGCAACCCTCCCTCTTGGGACAGGGGGGTTCATAGTCTAATTGCTGAATGAAAGACCAAGGGCAGGTATCACTGTGCCTTCTCTTGTGGCACACTGTTTAGCATGTGAAAGTCAATGCAGTGTGTTAGCATTTTTTAGTATTTAAACATCTTTCATGCTCTTGTGAGGCCATTGCTCCAGCCAGTGTAGTGCTTCTGCTCACATATGTGTGATTTTCTTCCTCTTCACCCTGAAGTACTGACAGGTGAGTATTATATGTGTAGGAAGCTATTCAGCAGAAACATATGCCTTGAATATGTTAAAATTCCTTGTAAGTCACTTGATCAATGTGCAGTATTTGTGTCCCCTCTGTAACTTTGCCCTAAATTCATATTCATCAACAGAGGTTGCTTGGTACTTAGTGGGACACTCAGGCATTGAGTGAAGGGAAGGGACAATAAGCAAACAGGGTGAAGAATGAGGACAAATGTAGATGAACTTCCTCAAACAGGCACAAAATGCTCATTCCTGAATAAAAAATGTGAAAAGGTCAAGTGCCCCCAGAGGTTTCTATTGTGACAGGCACTTAACCCCTTCACTCCTGGTTATCTGCTTCAGCTGCTGGGCCACTCAGTGCACAAGTGCCATTAGCATCAGTGGAATGTGGGGCCGGGGAGCGACGCAGGATACGGCTGGGCGAGACCCATCTCCCTTCCAGGCAGTGGGCTCTGGGTTAGCAGGAAATAATCCTTGTGGATGCTGACCCTGTCTAGAGATAACTATTTCCTAACGTGTAACCTTTTCATGGTCAATTGCTCCAGTATATTAGACAGAAATGTGATTTCCTTCTATCTTCAGACACACACAAGTTCTTGTCCTTCCCGCTTTAAGGGCGTAACTTAGCAAGTGCACAGACAACCCAGTGCTCACTGACAAATATTGTTTCTATTTTGCTTGAACGAAAAAGAGGTTTGCTGCTCTTCCTTGCCATTGAGCAGAAGGGATGTGGGGTATATGCCCACTCCCATGTTTTTTGGCAGACAGGCATTTCCCTTTAAGAATCTAATACTAATCAGGCAAACTGTCAGTGTTTAGCAATCTTCTGCTCCACCAGATTTGTTGCTTGTTGACTGATTTTTGGTTTACCTTTTCCTAGCTTGTGACGCTTCAGTGTATGCCCCTTGACACATCACCAAGGCATCTGAAGAGGCAAGATCAGCAGAGTATGTCAGTACAGCTGCTCAGAAGGCATCAGGTTTGATATCGTCAGGAACGTCAAAATGAGCAGCCAGGGGTGAAGACAGTTCTCTTGCATGACCCCATGAGCCCAGCCTGTTCCTGCCTGAAGTGCACCCCACAAAGGCAGCTTTGGTGGTTGGGACTGGTGTGAAGAGCGTGAGGGAGGACGCTGTTCCTTCTCCTTCACCCTAAATACTCCTCCTTGCTTCTCTGTGGTGCAGCCTGTTCAGCAGAGACTTAGGCACACCATCTAGGATCCTTGTGTTTGAGACAGTCCTTTTTGGGAATGACATAAGCAAACTTACTCATCTAACCCCTTGGAGACCGCTTGTGTGGACTGTGCTGAACAAAACAATTTGACACAAACCCAGAGAGTGCTGCTGAGCATGATTCATAGCCAGTATTTTTACAACCTGCTTCTTGTTTTGTAACAGTATCTAATTGGTTTAAAAAATGCAAAACTAGGTCAATTTGCCATTGGGCCTCGTAAGACTCTTTAGCTAAATCTCCAGACTTTAGCTGGAAGTTAATTTGAGCCAGACTTAGGAAAAATATATATTAATATACCTGCTGTCTCACGTGAGGAACTTGTAGGCAAAGATTTGGGATTCAGAGCCATACTCGTATTCCTAAGACTAAATTCAAAGCCATCATTTAAAAGCAAGCTTGCACACGCGTATGTCCTGATCTTTAATTAGGCAAAACTCCCACTGACATCAATAGGAGTTTGACTTGAATAAGAACTGCAGGATCAGGTCCATAATTTGGTACCTGGGATTTGATTAAGCAGCTAAATTACTAGAACAGTTTCCCCATGAGTATAATTGCCTAATTAATTTTTAAAATAGCTAAGTTCAGCACTGAATATGGTGTACCTCTTGCCACATGAAATGTATGCTGTTTAATCCAAGTTGATGGAGCTATTTGCAAGAGCCTGTAGAGTTTATTTTACACTTCAGTAGTACTGTTTGTTTAAAGTTCAAAAATAGCCACCATTGTGTTAAAATATCATGTTTCAGAAAATATGCTCTTGTAATAGGCTTCACTTGTAGTCTAGTTTGGCTGTTAGCATTTCAAATGTATTTTAGAGGGTAGTGCTCTTGTGCGTCCTAATTCTTGAGTTCTGGCTACTGTGATTCATTTTGCAGGTGGGAAGACACTCTGGAGGTTGGGGAAGAACTTATTCTCTGACAGGATTTTTAAATTCAATGCTTTGAAAAGTTTTTTTGTCTTATCAGTGATCTTATTTTTTTGTTTCTGGTGCCCCAACATGATGCCTGTGGTAGATTATATATATATTAAAATAAGTGTATATTGTTTGCTTTTTGCTGAAATTTCAGTCTAACACTGTGGGCTGTAGTTGATATATTTGCTGCAGAAGGACTTGCTTTCACAACTGAAAGATTTTTTTGTTTTGTTTTTGCTTGTTTTTGTTAAACAGATCTTGTTATGTAAAAGGAATAGAGAGATCATACATGGGTTTCCTAAGTGGGGAAAAAAATCACAGAAGGAATTGCAGTGCCAAAAAGTAGAAGCTGTTCTCCCTAAATGTATATGCCTGTGTTGTTTATATATGTGTGTGTCTGTGTATATAGACATAAATAATTAGACTTGTAGTTGGCATAATGCATAATGCCCACTCATGCTGTTGACAGTTAGTTAATAATGCACGTTCTCCCATTCTCTCCAGCTGAATTCTTAAGGCATTACCATGGGAATTTTCCCTTTCTGGGGATTGTAACAGAGCTCTAGGACTAGCTGTTTTTGTGATGTGCTTCTTGACTGGCTGGAGTGGCCCTTATTCAGGAACTCCATCCAAGCATCTCCTGCAGAGAATGAAACCATCAGCTGTCCTCAAAGAAGTGCTCCACACTGCAGCAACGCATAACGGTGAGTCTTGCATCTTTGGCGAGTCTTTTAGGGTGATAGGATCTTGGATTTTAACATGCTCAAAGCATGGCTAGGAGTTTAAATTCCAGCATATCACCTTATGAAGTGGGATACAGTCAAATGTACTCTTCGGAGAGATAGGCTTGAAGCTTTTAGCAACCATTCTGCTCCTTTTTAAGGCTCTAAGAACACTCGATAGGTAAACATGATGCGACTCTGAAACTGCAGCCACAGTCTGAAATTGGCTGAGGTCTGCAGTCTTCTATCTTTCAAAAAGATAGCTTTTTTCTGTTCTGCCAATGTCAGAGCCTTGCCCACAAAATAAACAGTCCTGTACCTTGAAAATTAGCAATTGGGTCCACCCAAAATGATGAGATGGTTTTAAAAATGGGAAGATGATCTTTTATGTTTAAATCAGAGTCCTTTTGAAGGCTGTCCTGCTGTCTTGGTTTGCCAACTTTTATTTTGCATTCAGCTCATGTTTTGGAGATGTTCTGTGAGGATAATAGGAGGGAATAGAAACTTTCAGCTTTTGTTTAAAAAGAAAATAGATAACTCTGTCTTGCAGCCTCTTGATTTCCGCAGCTGAAATTCTCTGAAACATCATGATTTAGTATCATTAGTGATGACTGTTGTCTAGAAGTGATGACTACTGGTTTGGGATCCTCTGGGTTTTAAATAAAATTTGGAGATGTCTTGGGTGTCCCTCCCTCCCCCTTCATTAACTAGTACTGAATCTCAGTAAAATTGAGGAGACTCCTCAGTTATGAAAACGTTAAAGGTAAGAAGGGAGTGAACAGTCTATTTATGATAATTTTGGCTGTAATTTATCTCCCAAAGCTTTGGGAAGCGTCACACCCCTTCTCTCTGTGGCACTCTGACCTCCTCTAGCGGCGGCTGGGCCACAGAGAGCCTCTCACAGCTGCCTGGCAGGGGTGAGTCTCTGGCCTGGGGTGACGTGACTCTGGCTCTGGGATCTGGTGATCTGGACTGGGATCTCTGCTGTCAAGAGATCTGCTGGTGTGGGAGGTTTCCAATTCCCTCAGATTCAGCTGAGTTTTCACCTTCTGCCTTGATTTTTCCTTTGGACAATGCCAGGAGCTCCTTGTCAGTGTGTGTTGCTCAGAGGAGCCACAGAGATGTGACGGTGGAAGCCTGACAGCTCCTATTAGCCATGCTTATTTTTGGTCTGGGTTTCTAAAATATAAAACCAGCAAAGAACAAATACCAAGACTTTTTTTTTTTCTTCCCCCTCTCTCTTTTAAATGCAAACATGGGGAAAAAAGCCAAGTTTCAATTTCTCCTCAAATTTACATTCTTCTTTCTGTAATTGCAGATGCTTGAAAAATCAAGAGTAACTACAAAGGGGAGATCTCTGTGTATCTCGTTCTCCTTATTGTCTTGGCTCACTTGACCCTGTTGGGGATGTGCCCTTTCATTGTATGCTGCTGTTGGACCTGTGAGGGCAAACAAAGGGAAATGAGCTCTGTATAAGCCCGTGGCTTGATCAGGGACCAGCTGAATTAGCCTGACCAGCCCTTGACTCAGTGTGGCTGCATAAGGATGGAGCTCTAATGTGCCAGGGTACTCTGTTTGCCTTTAGCCAGGAGCACTGCTTGCCTTCAGTCCGAGTGTGGTGTGGAGGGTGCAGTCGGTGGTGGGGATGCTTTCCCCTGAGTGACTGAGGAATGGGCACAGCCTTGCTGGTCTTGAGGGAAGAGAAAAACTGAACTAAAACTTTTAAGAGCTACTGAATCGCATCCCACTACAACAGGAGGGCAAGAGATGGTTTCTCCTGTGGTCCCTTTCACTGGGCAGAAAGCAAAAAGGTGCAGTCCTGTGGTCCTCACCACAGACTCTGGCATGCCATGTTGTTATCCCTGTTTTACATTCAAGGAAGTGGAGAGGGATTTAATCAAAATCGTGCCGAGCAGAAATGGCAGGACTGGACCAGAGGGGAGCTCTGCTTCCCAGTGCACTGGTCTCTTACTTTCAAGATTAATTATTAAGGACCAGCTCTAAGAGGGTGGTGCATAGTATCTTTCTCTCTTAAACCCCTAATGCCCTTCCAGTTGCTGCCCTGGAGTGGTTTGTTTGTCAAAGATCTCCTTTCTAGCTGGCAGTCCTTTCTCCTGCCTCTTTGTAAAAACTCAATGCTTTCCCTAGTCTGTGAAGGCATCGTTGTTTTAACAGCATAAATGTCTCCTGAGGTTTAAGCAACTGTGTATTTTTTTTTTGGCTGAACTTTGGCTAAGCCTAGGTGATTTATTATGTTTTAAAAGTAAGGGTAGCTGCTGGATTTTGCTACTGTGTTTTCTTCTACCTCAGGTGACTTTTACACTGCAGAAATGCTGGAAATAATAAGAATGCAACAGATTTCAGCTATATATATGACTGGGGAAAACATTTTAGTATGGCGCATGAAAATAAGGAACTCATTCTGCTTTTGCTTCTTTAGCATTGCAACTCAGGAAAAGATTTAATACAAGAACAGAAGTGAGGTAAAGACCTTGAAAGACCCATGATATGTTTAAGGCCTGCCCTAAAAATGATCTGTCATGATTTGGTGAGCATGGTGGAGGTGCTTGGATAAAGTCCTGTGCCACCAGCTGAACTCATCCCAGCCAGCTCAGCAGACCCAGGTGGGGGAGGTTAGTTGGGTTGGGGTTATTTTTGTGATGCACTGCTTTTTTTCCCCCCAAAGTTCCAGTTTTTTGGGGGTCTTTTAAGAGCTTCAGTGGTCTTACAAAAGTTAAAAACCAAACACAAAACAACAAAACCAAAAAGCACCCCACACCCCCCCCAAAAAAAAAAAAAAACCACACACCCCCCCCCCAAAAAAAAAAAAAGCCCCAAACAAACACCAAAACCCAAAACAGAGTGAAGGTTTGGAGCCAGAATACAGATATAGATGTATTTTTCAGAAAATGCATGGTGGGTTTTGGGTGTGTGAGATTTGGTTATACTATCAAATGACTTCATGTCTTAAAACTACACTCTTCCTAAGCTTGCATGTTGATGGTAGTTTTGGTAGCTTTTGGATAGAGCTGAGAGCTGATACCTTTGTGTCCCTGCAGCCAGCATCAAGCAGGCCAAAATTGTTTGGGTTATCTGGTTCTAAACTACCCCATCATCCTGTATGGATGTGTGGGGATTTTGGCTTTGCTGCATCAGTCTCTTTGAGGAGAGCAAAAGGGAAGATTAATTCTCCTGGAAAAAGCTTCCTCTGCTTTGCATCTGTTTCAATTTCAGTGAATTCGGATCTCTTTCCTTTTCTTTTCTTGGGAGAGTGGAGGGAGCGTTTAAACTGAAGACTTATGGAGTGTGGCAGTGCTGGGCAGTTTTCTAACCCCCAGACAAAAACTAAATATCAGTATATTTCAGTCTGTCTGGAATATTTGAGGAACTTCATTTTTATCTTAAAGCAGTTTAAGACCCTGGAGACAAATACAAATCCCATCCTTCTCCCTATGAAATAAACAGGAGCAAATATGTATTGTTGCTGCATTCTAGTATTTTTTTTGCCACCCTTTACCCCACTATTAAATAGTTTTCAGTTTGATTAATCCTTGGATTAAGCAGAGAAATTTGTGTTTAATTCTATTGTGATCACCCCTCCAAAACAGGCAATAGGATTTTCCTGAAATGAATGAATTTGTTTGAATGAGGGTTCTTTTCTAAACAATTTGCTTTGTCTTCATTGAAAAACTGTAGTGATGGATCTGCATCGCTGTCACCTGTGGTGAATGACTTCCTTCCAGCCTAGTCGGACTGTATTTAACTTCAGTTTCTGTTAGGCCTTTGCTAGACTGGGAAACTGTTATCACAGTTTGGTTCTCACGTAGGTGTGTATGAACCTATGCTTTGATAAGCTAATTAGATAAAGGTCTCTCACTAAAATGCATCTCCCATCCTTTAATCAGCTGTGTAACTCTGCTCTCAGCTGCTCTGAATTTAAAGAGGTATTTTCTGTTACTACCCCTCTGCCAGTCTCCTCTCCCTTGCTATGCTCTGTGGTTTGCCTTTAAATATCTTTGGGGGTGGGACTATCTGCATGTTTGTACATTATTGAGGACCTGGGAGGGCCTCTGGGTACTGCCTTAATAAATATGTTAAATAATAAAGCCCAGAAGAGATGCTGCTTTAACAGTATCTGGGTGTACCAGTGAAGAAACCGAGAGCAGATCCTGTTAGTCTCTCCCCTTGCTTAGCCAGCTGGGGGCATGGGAGATGCTTTAAAGACCCACTGTGGCAAAATCATCATCATATTTCCTTTATAAATACATTGATGGTTAGAATCTGTGGCCCTTCAATGTTATGTTTTTTTTCCCTGAAAAATGCAGCTGCCGCCTTCTTGAAAGCTGTGAGAGATCCCCAAAGCTTGCCAGGCAGAAAAGCTCAGGGAGCTCTCAAAGGATGTTGCTGCTTTTCCCTCTAACCTTCTACAGTCTCTACCTTTCCTCTGTTCTTTTTTCTTTCTTTGCCTGCAAGGCGCTGTGTGCAGTCTTCTGTGAACCTTTGTGGGCCAGATTTCTCCCAGGTGCCTTTTTTCCTCCTCAGTAGCTGCAGAAGAGGCAGTGGATCTGAGGGGGAGATGTGTTTTATGATTTATGACACTTTATAAAGTGCATTTCACAGCAGGATTGACAGAGACGGAGACTGAAGTCCACCCAAGACTGGGGATGCAGAGGCGGGTAGGGGATGGATCTGCCCCTGGTGACTATCCCTGTGTCTTGGAGCCACCTGTGGAGTGAGTGGGGACACTTCTGCTCACTCAGTCCTTGCTTCCCTGCTCAAACTGTCTGCAGCAAGAGCAGGGGTTAGTGCCAGGTGAGCCCAGGACCTCTCTCTGCTGAGAGCTGTTTTGAGTGCAGCGGTTCATTTTACATCACTGGTATCTCTCCAGAAGCCATGGGAGAGCTTATGCATGTGACTGGGCCCCATTATCCAGCTGTTGATCTAAAGCCAGGCTTATTTTGACAACCCCACCTCCTCCTCCATGGGCTGCCTCCTGATGGCAGGGGTGTCAGCACAGTTTCCCAGTATGAGGGAGCTGGGCTTTACTCCGCGTTCCCTTGGCACTCACGTGCTCTGTTAGATACTTCAAACAGGGCTCTTTCCCACGGTTCTCCCGCGCTAGTCTCTGCCTCTGCCCCTTTCTTGCCTGTAGCCTCAGGGCTGCAGCTCTCCAGCCATCTATTTATATGGCCCTCATTTGTCTTAGTCTCTTTGGCACTTATATGGCTCCCATTGGCCTAGGACCTGAATGCCTCCCAATCTTTAATATATTTATCTTCACACATGCAGACACACATGCATACCTGTGAGGCCAGGAAGTACCATTGCTCCTATTGTACAGATGGAGAACATTAAATGGTAATTGGCTAAACTGGGAGCAGGTGGTGGTGGTGATGGAGGAAGGCTGCTTGCACATGGTACAGAAAATGGCATCACAAGAAATGGTTCATCAGCCACAGTGCAGTGATGGGAATGCAGGCCTCCCCACTCATATGTGAGTGGTATAGCCAGTGGACTATGAGGTCTCAGTCATGCCCTGTCCCTGTTCCGGCCTCTTCAATCTTGAATCTTGTTTTAAAATATTTTTGTCCCAGTGATACAATTTCAGAGGGAAAAGCTTCTGTTGAATTGCCCAGCCAGGATGGAGATGGAGGTTGGCGTCCTCTTAGGCTGACAGTGAAAGTGAAGCATCTTTTAATGTCAGGATCCTTCCTTCTTGCTCACTGGGTTTGCTGTTCTTGGAGGGGGTTTGAAACCCCTCTTTTCAGCGGCTCCAAGGTGGGGATGGGCCCGGCAGTCTAAAATGCAGCCATCAGCTCAGGGCTTGCTTTGTTTTGCTAGAGCACTCTGAACAGACTGTCTGCTGGGGTAGGAATTTTTGGCAGCTCATACACAGCAACGCTATTCCTTGGCAGTAGCTTTCCGTTAGCATTTCCCAAAGATGGCAATGCTGCCAAGCGTATCTCCAAATGCTTTGCAAACAATTAGCAGTGTCTTCAGTATAGAGACAATGCTTGTTGCATTTAAGGAGCTAAATCAAAACCCATTGGAGGTCAATGGTAATCCCGTTCTTTTGAAGTCAACGGTGTCTTCTCCTGTGCTTAAAGTTGAGCGAGTGCAAAGCGTCTGGCTAAGCATGAGCTGAAGCCACATGCCCGGAGCCACTGTGTGTGAATTGTGAGGGGAGAAGTCAGGTGGCTGATTCCTGGGCCCATGCCTGGCCAATAGACCACGGTGCTTAATTAGTGTGGCAGCTGTTCTCTGTTAGCAATGCTTTCCTTAGGCGCCTGCACTAATGTTCTTGATAGCAGCTAAGGAGAAAAAGGAGGAGGAAATTGCATCTATATTTAATTAATACTGCATTCATATTTTATTGCGGAGAGCCCTTAGGTGCAGGAAGATTCTCAGTGAGAACAATTGCTTTTGAGTGCTGGAGCCATTGTATGGTGCTGAGGAGGTGAACTCTGGTTTTAAAAACAAACCCAAATTCCTTCCAGGGTAACCTGGGAAAGCCCAGAAACCCTCTGCCACTCACCTCCCAGCCTCAAGCTGAAAAGCAAGTGGCAAATTTGCTGATAATTCATATTTGATTAGCTTTAATATCTTCTAATATTGTGAGTGAGAGAGTCTTGGTGGGCTGCAGACAAACATTGCAGTGATTATTTTTTCCTTTTGATAAGCAGCCAGGCTTGGAGAGGTTTCCTTTTTGATTCTCTGAGCTTACTCCCCTCTTCCAGCTGCATGCTGTGTTCCCTCTCTTCTGGCTCTGACTCCCGGCAAGGAGACGTAACGTGTCGTTAAAATGGCTGTCACGTTCCTGTCCTGCACGGTTGGATTGCTGTGGCTGATGGTGGGTCCGAGGTGGACCGTGAGGCGGGCAGGGTTGGCCTTGGCAGCCGGTAGAGCTGAGAGCATGTGAGAGATGGCTGTTTGCTGGAGTCTCCTTGTCCACTTTTGAGGCCACCACGATGCATTGCTCACTGGGCATCTGGGTGCGATGCTGCACCGAGTAAAACTGAGGAAGCTGGTAGTGTTTTGAGGTTAGCCTGAGCGTGGCTGAGCAGGAGGTGCAGCAGCAATGCCAGCACATGCCCTTCTCGCTGGAGGCCCCGATCCTGCACACGGATGGGTCGCTGCTGCTGTCTCCTGCTGCAGCAGTAAGGCAAAGGCAGAGCGTGCTCACTGACCTGCTGTCAGCACTCACCCCTCTGTCCTCATTAGGAGCAGACTTGGGTCAGGAAGGAGACGTTTTATAGTCCAGTCAGAGAAACATAAAAAAATAGCCTTGAAAGACTGTGTGTTGTAATAGCCCGAGCATCTTAAAAAATTACGTACACACCCTTCATGCACCATTAAGTATCATTGTTTCATTTAGTTAGCATGCGGTATAGTTCTGCTTGTACTTTGCAAAACATATTACATCTCATTCTCCAAAATGTTATACTCTGTGGTTTGCATTATAATAAAAATATGCAAACAATTATTATCCAAACAAAACTAAATATGATTTAATTTTTAAATCCTCCTCCTTCTCCTTTCACTGATTCCGCAGTTTTTCCTTGGTAGTGTCCAATATTCAGAGAGAAAGGAAAGCTGAAGTCAGAAGTGTTTACAGAAAAGAGCATTTCTGCCTTTCTACAACTACAAAAGAAACATTTGTTGCCTCAGATAACTCCTAAGCAAATTGCCGTCAAAACAATTAGTGTTATTTTTCTATTATCCTCCTATTTGAGAGTAAATAGACATTTCATGAATATGTTAATTATCTGGTAGGTGCAGAAGATAAGTGGATGGTTTATCTCCACAAATGATGATAAAGCTTCTATTGTATACAAAAATTTCCAACAATGATTTTTTCCAAGTACTTGGGGTCAGGCGATTGCAGTTAAACTGCTCGCAACTGGACCTGTTCTGCTTTGATAACTTAAAGATTTAACAAAAGTAACACCATTGTGCAAATGAAGATTTCAACCCCCCCCCCCCCCTTCTTTTTTTTAAGAAAAAGCAGGCGGGTGAGCAGTCAGAACTGAGTCCCTACAATAGCTGAACACTTAAATCCTGTTGTATTTCTGTATTAAGTTTTAAAGGCTAACAAGGAGGTTCTGGAGAAAAAAACCAACTCACTTATGTAAGTACTGCAGGGTGGTATGTCTGTGTACTATTAAATACATGGTGTTTTTAGGTGTAAAGTAATACTGAGTTATTCCATTCAAATTGGGCTGTCTGCAGGGCAGAAATTATTTTTGAATTTATCTGTCAGTAGGAACTGCAGGTTACTAGATAGATATGTTTGTTTATTTTTTAAGTGATCCAAGTATTTATTTTAGTGAGAGTGTGCTTATTTAGACTCTGGAAATGCAGAAAAGTGCTAATTTTCCTTTTGGAGATGTGTACATCTAGGAAAAAAATTCAATATTCTGCAAAGTTGAATGCACCATTGTGCCAGATAATTAAAATGTAAATTTAAGTATCTATGCCTGCTTTGTGATTTTTTTTTTAATACTTTTAAGTTAGTTGTCTTTTAAAACATGTGGTCAGCTGTTGTATTCACATATGGTCAAATGATCAAAGTCTGAACTCCTCTCTAATTGTCCCCTGCTGCTTGTCTGCTCTGTCCATGATCAAGGCCTCAGCAGGTGATAAGAAAGGCATGAGAACAGGCTGGAAGGAGAATGAACTACTGAGGGGCCCAAGCTGAAAGAAATAAAGACTTCCAGTACATCACCCTGACAGTAAAGAACCAAGAAAAAGTGAAGTCTGGTTAGTTCTTATTTTTTCTTTTTCTCGCCTTTTTTCCCCTTGCTCACCAATCTGCATATATTTTTTTTTAAAGGCAAAATGCAAATGGGGTAGTCTCTGTCTATTCTCAGCTCATATAAAAGACAGAACCAAACAGCCTGCTGCAGACGTGTTTATTTACTTGCTAGGAGGAGGAAGCTGCTAAGTCACACAGTTTATAGTATTTCACATGTTTGTGGAAATCATTGCAATTCTTTTCACTTGTGCTTGTCATTGTTTGCCTGGAGTTCACTTTGCCAGATGGTTCTTTATTGTCACTGATGTCCACACCTCGCTCTTGCGTCACTTCAAGACCAAATGGTGTGAAGAGCTTTAATACTTAGAGGATTTAGTAAAAGTAAATCCACACTTTGTGGAAGGTTCATTCTCAGCTATTCAAGCAGGTCTAGCACTGATTCAGAGAGGGAGTAGCTGACCCAAGGAACGAAGAAAGAGTGAAATAAATGGATTTTCTTTGCCATTCCTGTTTGTCCCCTGCTCTCTTGCAGTCAAAATGCCAATGGAAAAATTAAGGATCAATATTAGATTTAGAATGAGGAGTTAACAGTTAAAGAAAGGAAGGCGCATTGTCAGATTCCACCCACCCCCAGTCAGTGTAGAACAGTCGGCTGCATTTCTTAAGCTAAATTTCTTAGGCTTACAGTAATGTATTTGTATGCATCATGTTTCTGGAACCACATGAGGATTAATTTTTTTTACATGAATTTGCATGCAAATAGAGTACTCCCTTTTCGCTTCTGTAGAGTTGTTTCTTCATGTTTGCAAACACTGTCAGTCAGATGCAAGAAGTGCAATTGTCCCATTTTACAGATGAGGAGGCAGTGGCTAGCTGAGAAAGAAGTGAGTAATGTGCAGACTGTCATTCAAATATGTAGGGTTGTGGGGCAGTTTATATTTCATTATTAAAAATAGGTTTGAGTGCCTCTAATTTTGCTGGTAGCTGAAGTCTATTTGTCCAAATGACTACAGAAATAAGAGTGGACAGAGAGTGTGTGTCTCTGCCTGGATAGGGAGTATTTTAGCAGGAGGCAGGTGTGAGAGGATTTAGAGGTGGTTATAGAAGAATCCTTGCAGTGATCAGACTATTACATGGCTGCCGTAAAATAGGCAAACAGGTTAATGGGGTATATCGGCAGAGGAAGGAGCACACATCACAACTCTGCTGCAGTCCCTACAAGGAGGCAGAACTGTGTTCAGTGTCGTAAGTTTTTTTTCTGGGGACAGTATGGCCAGCTCCAAAGGGTTCTCCTCATGGGCCATGAGGGTTTTAGGTAGGACATCTCTTGGAGTGGGTTCATGGTAGGAGGGGAGACATCTCATAGCTTCAGTGCACAAGGAGGGTGGTGGAGAAAGAGGAATATGATCATGTCTCTGCACAGGGCAAAGGGTGAGAGAGACTTGAAACAAAGGGTTTGGAGCATTTTGACCGTGAAGATTTTGTGTAAGGGAGGGCCCCAGTCCTGCTGGGAGCTCTGCTGGAAAGCGTCTGCCTCAGCAGTGACCCACAGAAGTGAAGTGCCCCATGGAAATCTCAGCGCTTTCCTTCCCTCCCTCCTGTGTTCCCTTCTGGGGTGTGAGCTGGTTCCACTTGGTCATGCTCAAGTGACTTCATGAGCTGGGGTCGGTGGAAGTGCACCGCTGAGGAGGTGAAGTGCCCACCACAAGCTACATTTAATGTGAGAATCAGCAGAGCTGTTTGCTTCTGAGTGCAGTAAACAGAGAGGCTGCCAAGTGAGGGCAGTGAAGCAGGGTGTATAAATGAGCTTAAGAGACAGCTAGAGGTTTTATGAGGGGTTGGGTGGGGAGGTGGAAGGATGTGGTGACAGAAGAGAGAGGAGGGGATAAACAGAGCAGGCAGGCTTATTAGGCAGAGTGGTCTTTTCCTACTGCTAATTCTTCATAGGAAAGCTGTGGCATAGCAAATACAGAGGGGTATATTCCTCATGCTTCATTTGCACATTCAGGCTCTGCTTTTTATAAAATGGGCGATGCTGGGCTATCAGCCTCTCCAAGTTCCTCTCGCTCATCCAACCCATGCCCAGTGTAAATGGAACCTGAAAGGATAATGCTGTGTTTCTTGCTATTTGCTTTACAGCCCACAGTGACTGGAGAGTAGGCTGTGGAAGGAGCCCAGACCTGGCTGCTGCACTTCTCCCACTCCACCTTGGTGATTGCTGAGTAATTGCAGCTTCTTATCTGTGGTGCAAATGATGAAAGATTTTGGTTTTAAGGGGAATTGTTGTATTTGCTCTGCTCTTCTCCAGCATTCCTACCACATACGTTCAGCTCCTTGTTAAATACCCCTGACCAGTGAAGGCTGCATGATACTGTTAGGTCTGTGAGCTGTTTGTAGGGATCTGAGATGAGGTGGGGTTTTGTCAGCTGGAACAGTTAGTTCTTGCTTGGTGAGTTTGGGTTTTTCTTCCAAGGTGGGTTCGACTCCAGCTGCTTCTGTCTCATGCCCTTTGAGCACAATTTCAGAAAAGGTGGGGTGGGCACACAGTTGCCTTGCCCTTGTGCCAGTATCTAAGACAATCTGTACAGTAGGTGTGACTTAACAGACCTGGGTATCGGGAATTTGTCCTTGCCTGCTTAGGGTACCTCGCACATCCCTTGTACTACTAGGCCCATCCCTCTGTGGGGTGCTGCTGGCTGAGGGATGATATATAACCCATCTGTCAGGATTTGCCATGCCCTAATGACCTTCCTGTAAATATTTATTGTCCAGAACATCTAGAAGTAGGAAAGGAGATCTACCGTGATGGTGGACACACAATGGGAACAGAGGCAGCCAAACTTAACCAACTTACAAATTTTATCTCCTGCTGCTTGGTTCTCTGTTTCCTTTTATTCCTGGGAATAAAATTGGCAGTGTCCAAAGAGAGCTGTTGAGAGTCACCTTTGCGTCTGGAACTTTCTAAGCTGGTGTGACCTGTCTACTTTTAACACAGCTGAGAAGTTTGTTTTCATAGAGAAAACACAGCCTTGGTTGTAGACACCAATGGGAAGGTAGAAGTGAATTCTGATTCTCTAATGGTAGTTTTTGTAGAACACATTGATTTGTTACATATACAACAATAGCTTACAGCAATACACTGAAAATCCCAAAATTGTGGTGGGAATGTTGGGAAGCAATGGATAGAAATATCTCATATGTAATACTGCATTAGCCTTGCAGACTTAAATGGTTCAGTGAGAAGTTACTGGTCACAGTAACTGTGAATAAGCTCACATATTCTTATTTTTATACTGGTTCAGGTTCCTTTACTGGCAGAAGCTGGTCTTTCTGCCAGCCTGTGGGAAGTTCCTGAGCAAAGAGCTCTCCACACCTGTTGCTGATGGTAGTTAGTGTCATGCTGTTTTCTTGGAAAATGTGTTTGGATGCTATTTTCTAGAATAAACAAGTTAAAGTGGTCAGCAAATAAAATAGATTCCTCCCACTTCTCTCCTTCCCCCATGTGCTCATAATAAGTGGCTGAGGAGAAAAAAAAAAAGATAAGTGGTTGGGTCTCACTCCTGCAAATGGTCAAGAAAATTACAGAGCCAACAAAATCAATTTCCAGCTTTAATAGTCCACAAGCCCAAGGAGTTCTGCACAGTACTCCCTGGGGTCAAAGTAGGCTTTTAATCTCTGAAGTTCTATACAGAGGAGGCGTGTTGAAAACAAGGAGTTTTTGGAGGAGTCACGTGCTTCAGGAGGTTTGGGATCAACAGGAGGTGCGTGGTTTGTTTTCTCTCGCAGTGGTTTCGGACGGGAGCTGTGAGCAGTGGGTTTGGTGGGAGGAGGCGAGGTGCCAGGCTCTCCTTCACACCTCCTGCTGCGTTGTACTTCCTGTGATGTGGTGGGCTGTGACGCAGCCATCCCACTGCCGCCTCCCAGCCCTGTGGGTCCCAGTCCCAGCACTCAGCTGGAAGGCAGTCGCTCCCGAGGCTCATTTTATGCTGCTTTATGGGTAACTGAAGGGGGCAGGTCCCAGTCTCGCTTCCTTGGCATCCTTGTGTAGGAAGCGGAGTTTGGTTTATTACTTTGCCAACCTCCCAAGGACTGTCGTGAGAGCTCTTTGCAATAACAGATTATTGATGGAGCACCCTTGAGCCAAGCAGGACAGGCCCTGTGTGCTGTGGGACTTATTTCTTGTAGGACCCAATCCTCTAAGATGTTCTTCCTGGCTGGACTTGGGTGGGAGACAGTGTGAGCCCACCCTGTCCGTGCGTGGGCCCTCCAACTGACCAAAAAGAAAGGATAGAACAGAGTGGTCACTGCTTTGGATTGGGCTGTGAGGCAGAAGGGAAGCAGGATGCTTCAGCAGGGACTCCCTGGGAGGATTTTGGCTGGTGGAGGGAGGAAGGTACTTCCTCTGCGCTGTAGGTCAAGTGGTAGGGTAATGAAGAGAATAGCCCTAATGTGCATGAATGCTGCCTGTCAAAGTGACTCCTTCTCCTCTGCAAATCTACTTAAAAATAATTGCCCATGTGCCACCCTGAAACATATCTAGCAATTAAATGATAAGGTTAATATATTACATGCATGGAGGCCAGGAAATTTGGAGGCAGTGTTGC
>NW_008825532.1:5545193-5549286 GCF_000699105.1 Pygoscelis adeliae
CATTCCTGTGGGGTCGGTCAGGGCACAGTTGTGGGGGTGGGAAATGCCGCCAGCATGATAGCAAAGGGGTGGGAAAAGTCATAAAAATGTAAAAATAAACCCAACTCTTTCATCTCATTTTGTGGCGTCAGTGGAAGAGCAGTAAAAGGTGAAGCTTCTCTCCATTATGCGTGTTAGAGGGAGCGCTGCAGTGCTCGCTGTCAGGGCGTGCCAGAGACCCTGGGCATTCGGGAGGGCAGAGCTAACTTTGCTGGTTTTAGCCTCGACAGATTTCAGTTGCTCTCAGCTCTCTGGGGACACTGTATTAAGTGGGGAAAGGGTGTCTTCAAAATCATACCAGTATCCTTCTTTGGCTCCTACAGCTAAAATCCTAGTCCATAAAGGAGATGTCTGCTCCAGGGAATTGTGCTTCTGAAAATGCTGCTCAGGCCTGGCCCACTGAGGAGACCATATATTCAAATATACTTAAAATAATACCGTACCATTAAGAGCAAGAATTTGTCTCCAAAAGGATTCTCCTGCTCTTCCACAAACTTTGAAGCCATCTAATTTTGGTTTGAGAATTACAGAATGTTTGCTTTTGTGCACGTGCATGTTTGTGAGCAACGTGGCTCACAAACAAGTGGCTGCTCGTTCCTTCCTTCAGGAGCTGACAGCTGAAGCTCTGCCCTCACCTCTGGGCACGTTGAGCCTGTGACTAGAAGTGATAGGGTGCCATCACCCTTTGTGATGATGAGTTCCCCCTTCCTCATGCCTGCTGTGTCACTGGCCTGTGACTCTACCACTTCCAGGTTTTGTTAGTACAGATGATTTTAGGCTAACATAAACCCCAATTGTGAATGATGTGGCTTCTCTTGCCTACAAAATATAAAAGGAATTTGGTGAGGAAATCAGAAATGATGGCTTGGCTTTGTCTGCTCTAATGAGCTGAGCGCTTAAACCTCAGTAGTTTTGCAGAGATGATGATTCTTGTTTCAGTATCCAGGCCTCACTCCTTAATAATCTCTGAATCTATTGTTTCGCCTTTGAAATGGTTTGGTTTTCTGTTGCCATCTTCTCGGAATAGATCTGTGCTTAGGTATTACCGCAAAAAACCAGGTAATTTTTTAAAATGAAAAAATGTCAGCTGGTTGCTGGCAGATACCTCTCGTCTGGAAAAGACTCTTGGCTCATATGCTGGTTATCCCTGCTGAGATAAAGCAAGCAACTGGAGCAAATGAAGCACTTGCGAAGTGTGCTACAGCTTCTCCCCCGTAGTATGCAAACGAACTGCAAATTATCTGTGTTCCTGCAGGAAGTCCTTTATGAAAAGCAATGGGATGGAGAAGGAAATGGAGGGCCTGCGTGCTGGTGAGATTATTTTCAGTGGAGGGCAACGTCACTTGCTGTATGGTTGGGGTACGATAATAGAAGTCTGCTTTCCATGGAATGTTGTGGCTCTCGAAGGCAGGAGATGAAAGACACAGAACGATAAAGTGGTACATCTCGGGGCATTTTATTTTATATTAAAACATCATTTTTTTTGTAGCAAATGCATACCAAATGTGAGAGAGAGAGCCTATTGTGTTACCAGACTTTAAAATTAAAACATGCACAGAGATCATGCAATTGTTTTTATTGTACTGAGACATCATCCTAATATCACTTTGGTTTATTTGAATAAATTACATGTATTTGGCAATCATGTAGTAGGAATTTGACATGAGAAAGTCAGCAAAGGTACATGATGAAAATACCATGAAAGGCAATGTTTATGGAGAAGATATTTTCTATATACCATTGTTCAACGTTGAAACATGTTTCTTCAATTTACATTCCTTTTTTTTTAAGGGTGCATAATAACTTAGTGTAGCGTTGGGAACTTGGGACAGATATAACTTAAGCAGATTTATCTAACTGCACACAGTACTTTGTTGTTCGACACACAAGCAGCTGCCATAGCAACTGCAAGATCAGAAACCATTATGATACCTCCGAGAAATGGGTTGTGTTTTAAAAGAAGTGCAAGCACGTGAATTTGCATGTCAACTTTATTCGACAGTAGCCATGACTTTTGGGGAGAAGTGATATCTCCACATGCATGCTTCTCTCCCTGTGGGATCTTTGTGGTTTATTTCGATGACGATATTTTTTCACTTTGCCGTAATTTTTTTCATTATCATATAACTTTTTGCTGAGCTGAAGGAATAGAATGTATTTTAAACTGCTCATCATTATTTCTATATACCATGATAGTGTCTAATGACCCTTATAAACTTTGAGATCTTCTTCCTGCATCCTGTTAAAAAGAGAGAGAAGCAAGTCCTGTCCCAAATAACTTGGGACTGAAAAAGATGGAACTGGTGGCACAGAGAAGCAAAATTATTTGTCCCAGCCACGCAGTGGGTTGGTGGCAGAGCTGGCAGAGAGCCCGCTGAGAACAGGGACGACTGTCCTGTCATATATGTCGCTGGGGCTGCTAACTGGCTGTTAGGGAGACAGTGTTGTGGGCTTGTTTCAGACGTCCAGCGTGTCACTTCCTGAATGCAGCTAAATGTTACTTTTTGTTAGAAAAGATGGAAGCAAGACAAAAAAACAGAGAGCGTCAGTGGCAGGGTTTTTCCCTCCTGTTTTTTTGTCATCAAATAATATATCCCAAATGGAGGTGAACTTGCCTTCCTAACAGCCATGAGCGAGGTATTCTCCCTGCTTCACAGGTGGATGGATGAACGGCTCCACTGAGGAGTTAACAGGCCTCTATGAGACCTAAGATGAGAGATGGGACTAGGTCTCGTGAGCGGTTAGGAAAATAGTGACGCAAGTCCCTGCAAGCAAAATTTTCCATGGTAGGTGACAAAATAAAACATGGATTATTTTGCAGCCATGTCTTGGTCCTGCAGACAAACAGGTATCAGAAAACAGCTGTATGAGCGGTAGTTCACTTGTGTACAGCACTTGGCCCATTAGACACCCGAATGGTTTAATTTTGTGACTCCAGATTTATTCTCTTCTGTTTGTTTTGAAAAGGTCATGGTGATGTGTCCCAAGTCATGTTATATATCAGCTGGGGAACTACCATGTGTCTGTGAAAATAAGAGCAAATCAAGAGAGTTTCCCAGTTTTTATTAATAACACATGTAGAGAGTCTACAAACATTCATAGATCACTCCTAATGGGTGCATTTTCTTAGAATTTGTTACTTGCTTTGTGAGGCCAACGAGTCTTAGTCATGGTCCAGGATGTCAGGGAATGCATTGAAACAAAACAAAATGGTCCTATCCTCAGATCACTTCCAAAGTAAGCCCAAGACAAGAGGTAACAGAAATAGTCAGATGGGGGTGTGTAAGAAGTTGATGAGAACATTGGTCTATGGACCTCTCTCAGGAAAACAGCTATTTAAGTGATGACAAGCTGTTTGTTTGCATGACAGTTCGTGAGACTTTGAAGGCTGGTTTGAAGGCAAACAATGAAGTCACTTTGTAGATGGCTATTGGGAGCTCTTCCTAGCAGGAGGGGCAGCAGGGGGAAAAGCACAAAAGGGATCTTGTTTGAAAACATAAGATATCTTATATATATTAAGATATAAGGACATGTTGCGGAGCAGGAGCCAATGTTGCAGATTCATAACACTGTGTGTAAAACAAACCTTTATCAGAAAAGCATCTACTTTCTGGTTGTTGGAGCCCGAGTGGTATCAGTGACTTGGGAATTCTGAGACCTATAATTCATGAGTTATACCTTAGAGAGTTCATGAGGATGGTTTTTTTTGCTCGGTTTTTTTAAAATTGTTGGATGTGTTGTCATGTTTATGAGCTTTTAGGTCCGCCTGTGTTGCCTATTTCAAGGTTTTCTTTGCAACTGAGAATTAGAAACTTATTTTTATGGTGCATGTTCTTTTTTTATACAGAACCTAGATTTGGGTGAGTCACGTGCCTGCAGGTTCTGAGGCTTCCTGAAAAGCACCAGCTGTTGCAAGACTTGGGATGAAACTGCAAGAGCATGCAGTGCTGCTGGTACAATGAGGCCTTTTTATACAGCATCCTTTTTGGATTGGATATAAAATGTGGCTGAATTATTCCCCCCCCCCCCCCCGTTTTGGGGTGGGTGGGGGGGG
>NW_008825532.1:5549300-5559915 GCF_000699105.1 Pygoscelis adeliae
CCCCCCATGTTTGGGCTGGATGGGAGGCTGATTTCTGATAGGTTTTAATATGGTGTTTGGCAACATGATTTTCCCTGAGCTTTTACATGTAATCTGCCCATATTATTGCTGTGTTTTTATTCCCCTTGTGGCTGCAGTAGATAAAGCACAGAAGTCTTCAGGATACACTTAATAATATTTATGGTGGGAAATGGGCTGTTTGCAAACTAGTAACAAACTATAATAATTACTTTGCTTTCCACTTGAAACGCTGATCTGAAGCTCTGACTGCCACAAAATTCCTGTGTAAAGCCACATAGATCTTCAGCTGCATTTGTTGGATCTATTTAGATCCCTACTTGGTTTCTAAAAGTGGGAATAAAGTCTGTGAACATCTCTAGCCACTTCCTCCCACACATTGCCTGGTGTGAGCTACTGTCTGCTTGGGTATCTATATACAGCATAACTGTAGGTGTGACTTTCTGTGGTTTGACCAATTTCCATAAGTTGCTAAAGATGACTGCAATGATAATTTAATACAAAATGCCATAAGGAAATGCTGAGCTAGCAGTCAATTTTCTAGAAAGATCCGCAAAGAAAATAGCGAGCATTTGAAAATTCAGAGGGAAAAATATACATTTTTGAGGACTAGAAGCCATGAGAGGTAAACCGGTTCGTAAACTTACTAATATTGGTCAGTGTTGTAGAAATATAAGTTTAATTATGATCAAAAAGTTTGTGGTAAGGTGAAAACTCTTTGTGGACAAATTTTGAAGTGATTTGGAATCAAATTGGGGACCTTCATTCTAACTTTCTTGGTTTTGCTTCAATTCTTCTACAAAAATTGTACCTTTATTTTTCTGTATTGGATAATATTTTAACAGTCAAAACCCCCCAGTTTAATTAGGCTGTACCTTTATTTTTCTGTATTGGATAATATTTTAACAGTCAAAAAACCTCGGTTTAATTAGGTTGTTTCGGTGATTTTGAAATGCACTCTTGATTTTTGAGGCTTTCAGAAAGATTTATCGACAAGAAAGTGTAATTAACTTGGCTTGTACAAACAGAAGCAAAATGGTAGAAGTATCTGGATAGCAGAAAGCAGTGGCTGGGGCAGTGACTTGGATCAGGTCTAAAGCAACTCAGATGGACTCAAATGTACTTCTCTTCCTCTTTCAGCACTAGCAACCGAATCAGTAGGCATTAACTGCAGCAAGACTTTGTCAAAATGTCTTCAGACGATAAGGAACTTACACCCATCTTCCCTTCCTGTTCCACCCTGTCCACTCTAAGTCTAAACATCTGTTTAACTCTTCTTCCTTGTAGACTACCCCAGTGTCACTTCTAGAAAGCAACTGGGAGACCTCAGGTCCAAGTCTGTCTCACAGCACTTCCAAAGCTTTTCTCGTCCTCTGATCTCAAAGCACAATACCAATACAAGTCTAAGGCATACTTTTGAGCAGTCACCAGCCCTTTTCTATGAGGTGGAAGAAACGCAAGTGAAATGTAATGAGTTGATTTCTCCAGGAGCATGTAAGACATGATGGGTATGTGATTCTCCTCTCCTGACCCTGACTTTTGCAGTTGGTGACTGGATTGTCTTTGTTTTCTTGTAATCTCTGTGAAAAATTTGAATAGATTTTCTTTTGACAGCTGCTGCTACTTGTTCTCTAATAGAAAGCCACTTAAATGTCCCTTTTATTGTTTTTTGGCTCTGCCAGGTAGGTGGAATGGATGGAAAAGGCATAACTGGGATCTCTGCTGGGAGGAAGGAGGTGCCAGCAAGGGAGCAAAAGGAGAATGCTCATGAGGAAAGCCATGTTGTCCTGCAACCTCCTTCATCCTTGGCGTTCTTTGGCTGAGGTTAAGCAAGTTGCAAGAACCACATGGGAGAGGGCAGTTGCTCACACAAACATTACTGTGCCGGGGTTTTCACCGCTCCCTCTGTATTTAGCATCTGCTAGCAGGAGAAACAGTTGAGAGGATGGAGATCCTGATCTCCTGTGAGCCAGTACAAAGGAGCCATGGGGGTGGGGATGCTCTGGTATCAGTTACGGCTGGAGTCAACCTCAGAGGAAAGCAAACAGTGGGAATAAAGGTCACAGAGGAAAGCGAGGATATCATCTTAAAGAAAGCCTCTGCTGCACAAGATTGCCATGTGCAGTGCTGCTGAGCATCTTGAAAAGCAAACCAATAGCATTAGGGTGGGAATTCCCACTGCATCCCCCTCCTCTAGCCCCCTCACCCCTCTCTCTCAAGATCAAAAAGGCAGCAGCAGTGCAGCCTTCTGTCTGCGTGAGAACAGAGCCTGCAGAAGGGAGCTGCCACATGGGAAAGCTGCTCTGTGAAGATGCTTGAAAAATAAACAATGGAGCATCAGCACAGTGTGAGGCGGCTACCTGGCACTCCCAGAGAAGGGGGAAAGGAGAAACCATTTATGTTTGGCATAGGCAAGAGCCTGCCTTCCCCTCTCTTTTGAATGGCACAGGCTTCATTTCCATGTACTTATCAGACCCAGGGTAGTGTTTACAGGGAAGGCAGTTTGGTAGAGGTAGATGCTGCAGGCAATATAGCGCTTGGGGGAATAAATTTTGTCAGATTGTGCTTTCTGCTTATTGAAGGCTAAAACCCCCTAGCACAAACCATCTTGCAGTTTGCACTGCGGAGCAGGACGTTAATGGGATGTGCCAGCAGTGTTTCTTCATCTTGAACAAATGATGGAAAAGATTGGGAGAACTTGAGGTTTTTCTGTCCCAAAATTCTTGGCACTAGCCTGATCTCTTGCTGCACCTGACAAAATCTTTCCCAGTGGTATGGTTTTAATGTAACAAGGTGATAGTTAAGGAGAAGACCAAAGTGGTGAATCATTCCTGAGAGACATACTGATGTTGGGTGCCTGTAAGGATGTGCACAGGGCTGTTTTTTCCTCTTTGTCTGTCTAGGTTTCCTGGGAAGCCGTTTTGCTGCATGTCTGGTGTTCCTGACCCACTACACGGGAAGCCTTGAGTAATCCCACACTGCACTGAGCGTTTGAGAAGTTTTGTATGACAAGATCGCTAAGTGTCCTGCCCTTTGCTCTGCCCCCTCTCGTGTTTGTCACATCTAATAATGGGCAGAAATGTGGTGTGTGCCACTGAACACAGGGAATTTGTTTGTATTCCGTGTTTGCCACAGCCTTTTAATTTGAGGAGGGAGCGTGGGAGCAGGGAATGGCTAAAAACACTTCTCTTTGGTACCTCTCTACTGTAGGCCACATACAGCTCTTAGGGAATGATGTGAACTTCAGCTGAAGCTTTGGGCTTTAGAGTGGCAGTCATGTCTCAAGGGGCAGTCTTAAGTGCTATAAAATACTGTATCTGTTTCAGTGGATGGGGGAGGATGTATAAGATACACTGCTATCTGCGCTCCGTTATCTGCAGGAGGGATGCTGGGCACTGTAATTTCCAATGAGGATGTTGTCATGTTTTATGTTGTAAGGGAACTGCTGTAGAAAGGTCAGGCAGACTGTCTTCATCCCTTAGCATATGTGGAGTGCTCATA
Organism: Pygoscelis adeliae; assembly: GCF_000699105.1. Lineage (NCBI taxonomy): Eukaryota > Metazoa > Chordata > Aves > Sphenisciformes > Spheniscidae > Pygoscelis > Pygoscelis adeliae. Next base: position 5,552,820 of record NW_008825532.1, read on the forward strand.
CACTTTTTGTGATTTGTGCTTGTGTTACTGCCAGGTACAGGACTGTACTACTGCAATCAAAGTGGGCTTTTGTCTTTATTCTCAAATGTGGGTACGTTTGGAGCCTGCTCCTTGGAGAGCGCCCATCTAGTCAGGTAATAATAATAAGGTATAAAAGTGCAGGAGAATCCTGACTTGTGAATTCCTGATGATTTTTCCATGCTTACATATTTCACTGGTTGTTGAATGTGTGTATCTGAGAAGAGAGTCAGCCCGAGGGCTTTCCTAGTCTCTGGTACACTTGCTCTCTGTTCCTAGATGTAGCAGGTTCACTTGTTCCCATGGCTGCCTCCCATCTTTTCTCCCTCCTTTTTATTTCCTGCTTGCATGTTCAAAACACGGTGAGTGAATAAATGCAGCACAGCAAGTCTTCTGGGAATGTGAATATTTGAGGACTCTTTAGTCAAGACATGTGAAACAAAAAAATGAAAGAGGCCTTTAAACTAGTTCTGAAGTCACAGAGGGAAGTTGCTAAAAATATTGGTGGGGTTTCTATGAGGAGGAGGGGAGAAATTAAGACCTACTTGGAAAGGGTGAAAAAGATATGGCAGGAGATAATTTGTGGCCAGCTTGAATATTAGCCATTTTGGGAGGGTGAGATCAAGATTAGGTTGAAAGCTGCAATTGGTTTTTTTGCCTAGTCCAAAGGAAAATGGGGCAGGTTTAGCTGGGAAGTTGGTAGGAAAGGAAGACATACATAAGAAATTATCTACAACTACCTGAAAGGAGGCTGTAGCGAGGTGGGGGTCGGTCTCTTCTCCCAAGTAACTGGTGATAGGACAAGAGGAAATGGCCTCAAGTTGCACCAGGGGAGGTTTAGATTGGACATGAGGAAAAACTTCTTTACTGAAAGAGTGGTTAAACATTGGAACAGGCTGCCCAGGGAAGTGGTTGAGTCACCATCCCTGGAGGTATTTAAAAGACAGGTAGATGCGGCACTTGGGGACATGGTTTAGTGGGCATGGTGGTGTTGGGTCGACAGTTGGACTCGATGATCTTAGAGGTCTTTTCCAACCTTAATGATTCTATGATTCTGTTTCTCATGTGAGGCCTTCATTCCCTCCTTAGTCAGTACAAATGGGGACAAGGTCTACTTTTGGATACATATGAGTATTCAGCAGTCAGCAGGGAAGCTTCCACAAGGCGAATAAAGTCCCTGACAAATCAGAAAAGCATCTGCCTTGTTCTATAGACTATGTAAGAAGCGTGGGATCTTAAATGAGACATGGAAATTAGGTGGATTGTGCCAGTAGGATAACATTTTTGAGAAGCATCTGGTTCAGGATTGTACAATGTCTAGCATGGGTGCTTTCTGGGACAATTCCCCATCCAAGGCTCGGTTCCATTTGCTTTATGTCTAGCCCCTTCCAGGAGCATATTGCGGAGATTTCTGAAATGATGGCAATCAGACAAGAGTGAGATTCTGGAGCATGAGTGCTTTGTCAGTGTGATATTGCACCCAAGTGGGGGAGCCCTGCTGACAAGATAATTTCACTGCTTCTGGGACCTGGCTAGGATTTCCAAAGGAAGTTTTGTGTATGTACTGGCTCTGTGCACAGGAGGAATGTCCTCTGAGATGGCTGAAGGCAGGAGATGTGCCAGGATTAGTGCTGCTCTTGGGTAAAACCTGATGGTTGCCTATTATCCAGAATATTCTAATAATGTCTTCAGGGTATTTCCTCTGAGACGCAGATTTTTGGATGACTATTCTTATCTTTATTTATGTTTTCCTAAGCTTTCTCAGTATCTTTTTCACTTCCACCTGTGAAATTGAAATACAACGTTCTTTTTTTTTTCTTTTAATTTTGCCTTAAGTGGTTGTTGTGGGCTAACTTTGTTATCTCTGCTGCACTTTGTGTGGCAATGACTTTTGGTATCAAGCAATTTAATTGCAAAAATGCAGAAACAGAAGAACACCAGACAAAACCACCAAAAACATATGACAAACCCAATTTTGCTGTGCCTATGAATATGTGATAATGCAGTAAGGACAGCATTTGCCAAATGGGTGGGAAAATTGGTAGGGAAAAAAAAAATTTCATCGTCCAAGCTAGGCATTACGAATAGCTTCCCTTTCAGCTTTATACCTTTCATCATCAGAGCTGTTAGGCTTCACTTATGAGCTTCTGCAGTGGGCCAGCCTTATTCATGGATAAACTGGCTTCATATCAAACTCAGATTCCCTTTTTTTTCTGGATGATGAGATTTTTTTTTTCTTTACAAATTGGATCATTATTTTGGGTTTTAAGGCCTTTCCAATAAAGGGGGGGGAGGGAAATCTTAAAAGCCATGAAATGCTTCATAAACGTAAGCAAATCAAGCTTGGCACATGGGCATAAAGTATCAGTACCCTCTGCTAGAGCCTGGGAGGAGGTTTCATTCTGAATTGGCAGTACTCTGCATTATGGACCAAATCCCCAAAGTTGACTTCGTCCCCGTGAAGTTAGTGGAGTTCTGTTGGCACCCACCAGCTGAGAGCCTGGCACACTGAGCGCTTGTTCTAGGAGATCGATGAAGACAAGGTCAGCAGACAGCGGAAAGGCTGCATATCAGTGCGTTTAGATCAGAGAAAAAAAAACCTCTGCTTTTAACCCAAAATGCATTTTGCTCAGGTATTTAGAAGATTTCAACAGCGGCTTTCTGCTGGAGGGTTGGTGTGATGTGACTCAAAGGTGAATATATGCTGTAGCCTCTACAGAGCTGAGCCCCACGTAACGCAAGTCAGTTTGGAGGGGAGGAGAAAGCTGGTGCCAAATCTGCTGTCTGGTTTGACAGCAAAATGTGCCAGGCGTTTTGTGGTAAAATAACTCTGTGGTAAGATAATGTTGGTTTGACAAAATCTGTGGGGATTTTTTCAAACTGTGCTCTTTCTGTATTCTGTGGATGCCCATGGATTATACTCCGTAAGATTATTCTAATGTTCAGTAGAACGTGAATGGCATGAGGAAGGGAAAACTTTGAAGCAATGTGTTTTAAGCTCATCAAAACCTTGAAGCCTGATAAAGTTCTCAATTTTTAAAAATAGGATAAATACTATTCAGATTTGGGATGAAACTATGTATCAACATTTTAACATTTCCCACAGCAGCTGGGAAATCTTGTTGACTAAAGAAAATGGCCTAAATAATATGGCACTGTTATTTTGGTAGAAAGGGAAAGAAAATCCTTAGATCAAAATCATTGATACTGCAATCAGTATTGCTGCAAAAACCTGATGAGCCAGTGCATCATCAAAAGAAACTTGGAGAAAGACCCCTTACTTACAATTAACTGTCTGAATCTGTCTCTTACCAGTAGCTTAGGGAAGTAAAGCAAGTAAGTGAGGGTGGCTGTTAGGCAGCTGATTCTAACAGCACTGGTTTGATTGCATTGGTAACTGGGGTGCAAGAATGGGGAGGCCCTTCCCAGGGAGTTGTATGTGAGATGTTAGTGCACCATTACACCTTTTTTATAATGCACTTCACCCTTTTGAAAAGTAGTTATATTTTTTGAGAGGAAATACAGATTTTTGGTTTGCATTTTGTAATTTGTCTTCTCTTCCAAAGGAAAACTTGGCACTCTGAACTTGCTAACTCCAGCAGGCATCCAACACGTGCTTTTGAGAAGGTGATTATTCTCTGTCACTGGGGCAGGTGTCTTTTCCTGTGAAGATTTCTGCTGCCATTAAGGAGTGATGTCCTAAAGGGGTTTGTATTTTTAGCAGCTGTGATTTATGTCCTGTGGGCTCTGTCTTTAAACCATGCCTCAAAGAGGGATAGGTTATATTACAGAGAAACCTATAAAGTAATATATGCTTCTGGTGTGACTTGCTTTAAAGCTGTGCATTAATTCTTGAGAACTGAGGTCAGCCTGCCTGTGCTGAGATCTGCACAATGACATTTCCATGCTGTGGCTCATTTCACACTGATGTGAGAAGCAGGAAGTAATATTTACCGTATGAAGATACATAGTGCTATTAATAATAGTAACTAATAAATACTAATGCAGTGCATTTTTTTTAGTTATTCTTTTTAGCCTTAAGTCTCAAAATACTTAATAGGATTTTCCTCAATTTACAGAAAAAGTAATGGGAGTGCTAATGAGAATTCAAGTTTTGTAGGAATCAGTATCAGACTCTGGTACAGATGCAAACCCTTGGTTGCAACTTGGTGGAAAGCTGCTATACTGCTTTGGAATTCTTGCTTTTGAGCTGGAAACATACTTACTCTGCTGGTCTGGAGACACCTTCTCCACAGGGTGGTGAACCATCTGGGCTTCCCCCCCTCCACTGCTTCTGTAAGTAGTAATGCAGATCAAAATGAGAATGAAGAGAAGGTACCCTATCTTTGACTCCAGTTAGCAAATGGCATTGGTTTAGAGAAAGCCTCAGCCTGGACTGGGCTTTCAGTGCAAGCTGAAATCATCATCAAAATTCAAAACGCAATTTTGCCACTGCTCTAACCTAAGTGCCTTGGGTTTGTCAACCCAATGAGGAGAACTCCTCCTATTCCCAACTCAGTCTTTTGAATTTCTAGGAATTTCATATACTTCCTATTTAAGGTTTCACCATAAAAAAGCAGGAGCCAGAAATATTCAGAAGAGTTGAAAGTGATGATAGGTCCCAAGCATAGGAAAATGTCGTCTTTGCTTGGTGTTAGGCTTTAAACAAATTTATCATAACTCATGTACTTTATCATGGAGAAACATCAGGAGGCAGAAAACGTGACTTTATTCATTTCACACATGGAAGGAGAATTCTTCTTGGGAAGCTGTAGTCTCTCCTTCACGGTGGATGAAGTAGAAATTAGTCAGGACCACAACAAGAGCAAATACACTTGGTACCAATACCTTTAAGCCTCTAAATAATCTTATGCATAATAGTCCAGCTGAAAAGGAGGTATTACTGTTGTTGATATTGGTTACATCGTTGTAGTATTTCCTCCACTCCCCAGTGCTCCATACAATGTCATAATTTACAGCTCTCCATAGTCTCAACAGGACATAAACCTACTTCTATGGTGAAGATTTATAGGTAAGTTGTAGATACCAAAGCTTAGTGCTGTGTACTTTTCAATGACGTTACACTGGTGGTTATGATTCAGCAGATAGAATGTGGTTCATTATGGATTTAAGAAAATGGTGATGTGTCTCTGATGTGTAAGACACATATGGAGGAATATAAGAAGGCTGTAATTTTTCTCATGTGTAACTATGGAGGCATGCTTTGATACCAGAGAATTGCTTTATAAATTAAATTATAAGAAGCATTTAAATGTCAAGTATCCTTGGTCTTGTTCATTCAAACACAGAATATTTATGAGGATACCGTTAATAAAGCATCTTTGCCTTTCTGACAGAGACTGGACTTAGGCAGAGTGTTTAACAGCGGAAAGGACTAAAAAAGTGAGAAAAGGATGTTTTCAATGAATTACTTTGAATCTCTTGCATGCGCTTTTCTTTTAAGGGTTTTGTGAATTGCTACAGCAATTTGCTAGGTATTAAAGGGAACAAATGAACAGGGTCCTCTGTTTTGCAAGACAAAGAAACAAATGTTTTAAGATTTTCAGATTGCTTCAAAAATAGCTTGATGAAGATGGACATTATAACAAATGAAATATTTAACTAGAGTGACCCCCACTGAAGTGATGTCAAGGGTAATAAGTAATACAATTGTCACATTGCATGTAATCACTCCTTTGTAAACTACTGAGGCACAATTATTTTAAGTAAATTGAAATGTCTAATAGGGACAATGCTGCTTTTCTTTAACTAAAAATAATATATCAAATCCTTATTTAATCTCTTAAATGTTGCAGGCGTTTAACATCAAGGCTGGAGAATTTAATTCTTTTGGTTTTATTCTTTCTAGCTAATATCTTTGCTCTGAAGCTTTCTTATAGTACAAGTATTTACCAGTTTCAGCTCAAATGACAAAGAATAGTTATCCACTTAAGTTGATTTTCCTACTGAAAAGATTAAAGAGGTTTCATTTTTTGAATGGCACTCTTGAGACTTGGCTAAAGTGTTTGTGATTTGGAGTAGCTGCAAAATTGTTAAAAGAAATGTGATTCAAGAAAAAGCTTCTAAATTACCCAGACATCCAGGAAGCAGCTTTGGGTCCTGAGTTGTTCCTTGTCCTGCTGATGCAGATAGCAAATACTGCCCCCCTTGTCCTGGCGTGGCAGCATGGTCTTCTGCATGGCCCGTGGGTTCTCCTTGCCATCTCCAGTGATATGTCAGGAAAAAAGTCAGGCAGATGGCACATGAGTGTTCAGGGCAGTCAGACCTTGCTGTGAGAGTCACTGAGATAATGCTAGAGGTATGGTCTCCCCCTACATTTCTTTTTCTTCTTTGTAGGCTGCACTGTCTGTAGGCTCTTTGGATGGGATTTGCAGGAGCTGAGCATAAACGCCTTTTCTCTCAAAACTCTGGGCTTTCCTTTTATGTGTGGCTTCCCAAATCCTTTGTCTTTAGCCCCCTTACCTGACGTTCCACTGGATTACTGTGTTTCTGCCTTGGAAAGTTTTTTCTTCTTTCTATCAAACATGCACAAAAATATTGGAGGAAGTGCCATGCAGTGTCAGGGCTATTGGTGCTTCTAGCTCATTGCCGGGGCACAACACAGAACTGTTTTAGATGTATCAAGGAAGATGCCAAATTACTAGTTCATTTTCTTCTTAGATGGTCAGTGGAGTCCTCTTGTATTCTCTTAGCATAATTTTTAAAAAATATAATCCTTAATTGTTAATTATTCTAAAGCTTTGCTTGCTTATGAAGCTATTGCTACCCTTTTGAATCAAATTATTCAGAAGTAACACATTTAGCCCATGTTCTGGAGGGAAACTGGTACCACTGTTTTCAAGATACCAGAGGAAGTGGCTGGCAGCCACCCCTCTCAACCAACCCTGTAAGTCAGGCACTGACCAATGTTTTGGGATTGGTCTAGTGTCCACTGCCAATGACTGCAAAATTGCCTGAAAACTCTTACCGTAAACTTCCTGAATATATCCACAGCGAGCTGGAAAACAACATTGTCTCACAGATTAATTTACCACGGACTAACTCAGCATACTGCCCT
>NW_008825532.1:5559959-5607190 GCF_000699105.1 Pygoscelis adeliae
CCTTTGACTGGAAAAGAAACATCACTGCCTGAGCTTGAAAATAGAAAAATCTTAGCAACAACCTTTATAGCATTAGATACTGTCTTTTCTCAGAGGTCCCATCACCAGAAGAGAGGCACAGTAACATCTACGGAGCAAGCTCTATTACCACAGTAGAATACCTTGATGTCGTTCTGGGGACTCCATCTGAAGGAAGGGCGGTAGCTTCTGCAATTGCTAAATAGAACAGACTCCCCTTTAAGAATCACGGGGAATGTGTGGACCAGCAGCTATCCCTGAACTTTTGCCCTTGTCTCGTTCATAGTTCAACAGGACCTTTTGTGATTCCTGTTTTCAAGTTAGCAGGAAATATGCACTGAAAACACTGCGCATCAGCTGGAAAGTCTCTTCCCCGAGTGCTGAGCTGGCAGATTCTGAGCTTCCAGTGTCAGAAGCAAAGTTGATGCTGAATGACCAAACTCGGAGTGTCTCCTCTTTAGCTGTGCATTGCCACTGCCTTTGAAAGCCCACACGGAAGAGTCTGTAGGTCTTTAGGTGACACCGGCTACAAAGGCCAATGCCTGACCTTGATGAGCTTAACATACCCAGATCCCCTGGTATCTTAGTGTGACCCTCAGTTAGCAGGGCCCTTCTAAGCCCTGCCAGCCTGAGCCTTGCAATGTCCTAACTAATCAGATTAATCCAAACACCTGAAGCTTGTTCTTTCTCCTCCCAGATAAAGAATACTGTTTTTCCTGAGACTATTATTTCCGAATACCCATTTATGAGCATGAGTTGTAATAAAAAAAATAATATTCTCATCAGACAGAGTTGAGCTATTAAGTTGAAAATTGTTAGGTAGCAGTATCATTTGATTGAAGGGCAGTATATGCTGCTAGGTTCTGAGTTTTTTCCAAAGGAGTTGAAAACATGTCAGATCTCAGCCTGGATCCTTACTTGTCCAGATGGAAGTCTCAGCCCTGTGTTACCAAAGCTTTTGCAAGCTTTTCTTACAAGCATATTAAACCCTAGTGTTGCCGTATTTCATATGGCAATAATTATGTCCTTTGCCTCTGATGTTCTGGATAACGTTTAGCTTTATTATTATTACTTGCTACTGTTCTGCTGGGAACACTAGTTTGCATTTAATTATGGGTCGCTTGCAAATAACCTTTATAGCCCTGATTCAGCAAACATTTCTGGTAGGTGTGTAATTTTAAAGCAAGTGAATGAGCCCATTTAAGCCTGTGTAGCTCAGATCCTCAGTTATATTTTGTGCCTAGCATCCACTGACTTCATGAACCCTAGATCTGAAAAATGCCTGCATGCAGGTTGGAACTGTGCATATTGTTCTTTCACGAACATGGGTCCATGACCTACATAGCAGGTGTGACACTGAGGCCTAAAAGTGTTGAGCATGTGAGCATGTCGTTATCTTAAGTCAGCACCTTAAATGAGACTGGAGCTGCATCTGGCAATCCATTAGCATTATATAGGACTCTAGGACTTTGAGACTTCGTAGGAGAAACAACTATGCTTTTTGTCAACTTAGCACAAAGTAGGACCCCTATGTAGCGTGCTTTCCTTGGCTCAATATAAATTTTAGTAAGAAGCATCTATACCAGACGTAAAACTTGGCTAAATTACATACCGTGGAGTAGGATATGCTAGGCACATTCAGAATATTGTATAACTTAATTGGCTGGTTGGAAATGCATTAAAAATACAGGGTGTTTGAGTTATTAGTTAGTTGCCTATGTAATTACTTCTGTTTAATATTTAATTGTGTTGATCTTTCTGTCTTGTCTTTGTTCCACACAGAAAATAGATCCCTCTTTTTGTCTATTCACAGGCATTGGGCTACTGGGTAGCGGGCTTTGCGGCTAATCTTTCTGATTGTTCAGATGTCACCATAAAATATTTAGCATCTTGATAACTCCAAAGCTATCACAACAGATTGGATGGTAACAGTTAAAATTATGCTAACATCACTAAAACAGATATAACGGAGTGATGCTTGTTAAGCACTTAATGATCCCTTTCTCCAAGGAATTCCATTTCAATTTCTTTATGCTGCCTGATTGCTTTACTGCATCCTGCAGGTTTTTGTGCACTACTGCTCTGTGTAATACATATTCAAACCCTTCTCTGCAGCTCTCATCACGCCAATCAAGGATGCAAATGGAGGTCTGTATGACTGTGTGATCAGAATTTCTTGCTTGTTTGCAAGCCCATAAATAATGGAGTGAATAAGGATCTGATGTGTAACAGTATAAAAGTAATCAGACCTTGTATCTGGCTTCTAGTAAACATCAGTATGGCCCTGATCCAACTGCTACTGTAATCAATGGGAGGCTTTTATTGACTTTAATGGGAGTTGAATTAGGCCTTGTCTGTGGTTTGAAAATTCAGCTGCAGATATTGGGGCTGATCCTTGGCTGGTGTAACCTGGCTTTGTGCTCCTGGCAATCAGACAGTCGTTCTGACTTACCCCACTGAGGATGTGGCAAGCAGTACCGTATCCTGAACTCCTGCTCTAGTCCCGTGCGCACTTCAGCAGTGCTTTCTATTCAGAGGGGAGCTCTGGGTTTTGCTTCATTCAGCTATTCGCTTAGGAGCTTAAATTGCTCTGTGAACAGTGTTTAAAATGTATAATTATCTTTGGAAAAAATGTTTCACTTGAAAGGGATTCTAATAATCATTATTTTGAACTTTAGTAGTTTGACATTTTCATTTTTTATAAAGGAACAATATCTTTTCCTTTTACTTTATTTTGGCTGCAAGGGAAAAATGAGCCTAATTAGCAAAAATGAAAATAAACTAAGTTGATAGAAAAAACAGTTCTTACAAATTTGCAGACCTTTTCCTGCAAATGCTGATATGAAGAACTATAAAGGTTTTATGAAGCGTCCCTGCTTTGGATTTTGTTGGGTTGAATGGGCAGAGAGGGTAGTAACTTTATGTGGATGGAAGGCTTTTTGAATGTAATTTTGTGGATCATCTATATTATGAACCACTTAGAGCTGTGATACCCTTCCTGTTTCTTAAGTACTACAATGAGTATAAAAGACCCTGTAAAATTCTTTAAGCTGAGACTTATTCTGGCTTCTCTGCTTTGAAAGGATATAGAAAATACATCCTTTGGGAAGTCTTCTGGCCAGCTGAGCTCTCCAAGGACAGACATGAAAGCATGCTAGATTGATGTTCTGGAGCAGCTCCAAGAATGCTTGGCCAGTGTGTGATGGCAACTTTACCTATCCTGAAAATCAGGGAGGCAAACGTGTACCTACTTATGAGTTGTGTATTTATTTATAGGCTTATTCCCCAAGAGTGAAAATCAGCCTAGTGCTGTTTCCCTCAGCATGGTGAGTCTGATTTATGCTAGCTGAAAATCTGAGTACCTCCTTACGTATGCACAGGTACCACCAGTTGTTTTGGTTGTTTTTTTTCTCACTTGAGTGTTGTTTCCAACAAAGACAGTGGGAGCAAGTTGGATGCAGTTATTTTAGTGAGAAGTCTGTCCTGCATGTAGGGAAGTGCTTGGCTGTGTTGGGAAGCAGGATACAGTGACCATGTCACCTCTCAGCAGGCTGGGTAGTGGCAGTGCTGTGGCTCGGCTCTCAGCAAGTGGGTTTTCTGCTCAGCCTGGGAGTCAGCTGGGACGAGTGCTTGGCCAGGTGAATGCCCACAGAAGCACATCTGTCCTGGCATGCTCTGGATACCATATACCTCCTGTGCATCCTGCTAGCTTTTTCCCTGCTCCCAACTGACCTTTTTGCATCTATGTGAGATAGAGCAGTTGGTGAGGTTAGGGTGCATTTATGGGTCCTACTGTGCTCATGGCAGTTCTGGTACAGACTTGTTTAGAAGTGATCTCCTTCCAGAAGGTCTAAAAATGCTTCAGAGCTTTAAGATTCATGTGAGAAATCTCCCTTCGATCTGGCCATTGAATGTTGCTATAAATAAATTCTCTGCTGCTCCAGTTTTCAACAGGAAGGCTTGTTTGCCTGGCACTACTAGGCTTATTCTGCTTTTCAGACCTAAGTTGGGAAACAAGAGGCTCTGCTGGGCTTTACAGTAAAAATACTCTTTTATTTCTCTTTTGTTGTGTAAAATCGTGTCTTTGGAGATAAGTTCCGTGAGGTTGATGATGATAACCCCCTTATAAAAATGGTGTTTGCCACTTCACTGTTTTCTAAGTTCTGGCATGTTTTATTTACAGTAAATTAAAGCAAGAAGATAGTGTTTTTTATTTTCCTGCTTTTGTGTTCTGTATTCATAGGCTTTAACATCTGCCCTCCATCCCCTTCCTGTGTTCATTCAATATCAAACCATGCAGCAATAAGCACGGATGTCGTGTCTCATCTTTCTGCCATGGTATGCTCCTCTTGAGCGTTTGACTGCAAAGTATTTGGTAACCATTGTTTGTAGGTGAAAATTGTCACTGCTTTTTCTTTTTTCTATGATGACTTTGGAATTGCACCTTTTCTCTTATGTTCAAGGATTTTGGTTCATGGCGATACTGGATGAGTCTAAGAAATAAAGCCAAACTCAGCCAAAATAGGAGGATTGAACGGGCCCAGAGAACAGTCATCAGAGAGGAAGAGTATAGCCTGACAGGTCTGCAGAGCAAGTAAGGTGGTAGAGGTATGTTACTTTATTTCAACTGAACATCTGTGCATTCTCACCCACTCATGTTCTGTTACTATGCTGGTGAGTAGAAGGATTTCTTCAATGATGCTGTTTACTTTTGTTCATTAGTATTTGAGCTTATGAATTGTTTGAAAGCAATTTAACTTTTCACATAGAAATTTCATACAGGTGGAGGCTTGTCTGTGCTAGGGAAAATGTGAGCAGAATTTACACTGCAATGTTGATTTTAAAGTCCTGAAGTGTGGAAGCCTCCAGAACTACCCATTGCTAACATGTGTGGAGCTGTTCTTCCACCTGTTCACCTCCTCATTTTCCACATTATTTTTTTACCAGCCAGATATTTTGTTGGCTCCTGTCTATTTCCTGGGGAAGAGTTCATTCCCTTTCCCATCAGCTCCCAGTGTCTGTTGGTCTTTCATCTCCTTGTGGGTCTCTGCTTAGTACCTCTCCCTGACCCAGTCTGTTTGTCTTACTTTGTCACTGTAAAAAGTTCAGGCCACAAAGACTTTGCCCTTGTCATCTTCATGTGCAATTAGCACAAACTGCTAGATGGTAGACGTAAATCCTACTGCTGCTAAGGGCGCTGGGAGCCTGGCCATCGAGTTAAGTGGGGTTAGCGTTTGGGCACATTAGAGCCTTTCAGTGCAGCATAGCTTACAAGTAATTTAGAATATTAGATGGAATCATATTGATAATTATTATTAACAAATATGTCATGATTAAGTCCTTGGGAGCCTTTAAGAAGCTGTTTTTTACACAACCATTCCTGGTGTGTTGAAATTAAATGTTCTGTCAAGCTGGACATGTGTATGCTTCCAGGCATGAGCTGACCTCTGCAGTAGCTGTAATTAGAAACAATTTTCAGATTTATATGATGAGTTTTATTTCATAGTGTGCACATGCACACAATCCACCCAGAGAATAAAAAAAAACCCTGTTCTCTGCAAATACAACTACATCTCCAGCTGTCTTCAGAATACTCTGCAGTGTCTGTAAGAGCCATAAAATAACTGCAAGCTTATAAACTCACTTTTTTCAGTTATTAAATGTGCTTTACTCATTCCAGCCTGTTGCTGTGGAGATAGGTACAATATAGGAACCTTGGCAGTATGACAGGCAATTAAAATACCAAGATGCTTAGCCATGTATGAGTATTTTCACACAGTGAGACCTCTAAGCTTAGCCTGCTACTGACATTGTTAGTTATTGAATCAATTGCATGAGACGAGGTTGACAGGTGTAATTATATATTTCTATGGTGATTATGTATGGCCTGTCATAGAGACAAATGTGCCTGTAACTTTGCACTCATTTAGTAGTCATTTATTGAGTGAAGTATTGAAGTTGGCATGCCATTTACAAGGGAAGGAAATGTAAAACAAAACAGAAGTCCATTTTAAAATATAATTGATTCATTAAAACATTGACCATTACTTACTTTTACTACACTGAAATATGTCTTTCCATGTTTCCTACAAATCTCTCAGTTATTTAAGCATGTTCTTGCACCCTGACTTTAACAAAAGGATAAAACTCATGCAGTGAGTTGATAGGAACCTGGGTCAGGTCTATAGCTGCCATATACTGGGAGAAGTTATGGAGCTGGCTGGAACGAGCTGAAGGTGGGGCCATTTTTAAGTATCTGGCTTACTTGTTAAAACAGCTTTTGTTATGTCTCAATCTTTTAAAATAAACTTCTCTCTCTATATATATACACTTCTGTTCAATTTTCTTCTTCTTTGTAATAAGTGTTCTTCAAAGAGTGCTTAAATTATACAAGTATTTTTGGAATACATTGTGGTGAGACATGGGCTGTTGCTGAAATTCTTCATTCACTTTTCTAGATAAAAATTTCTCTGTGTAGTGACATCATCCAAAATTTTACTATATTATTTCCCATACAGTTCTCTCTGGCCTTTTGTGCCACCCTGATGATATGAATGAAAAGTCTCTGTTTCTCAAAATGAGAGGAGGCAGAAAGGGAGAAAGGAAACATTGGTCTTGGTTTGTTAAGAGGTCCTCTAACCTGGCTGAACTCAAGCAACCAATTTGACTCACTTTCCTTAGCCATATCTCTCTGCAATACAACTGTTACCTTATTCACAGCAGTTTTGATGTCTGAGATAGGTATCTGAGATGTGGTGGGGGTTTTCTTCTGGGGTGGTGTGTTTTTTAAGTAAAAGAGGAGCTGTTTTCAGTGACTGCTTTAACAAGAAGAGCCCATTGTCTTTTTAAAAAAAAAAAACAACAGGATCCATGCTTTCCCTCGTCACCTAGGACTGGCTGAAAAGCGTGACAGGACTTTGGAGGGCGTGGGGAAGAAGATTCCCCCATATTTTACAGGATGTAAAAAGAGCCTTTTTCCTATGTTTAACACAAAATTTGCATTATATTATTAATTAAAGATTATAATTTTTAAACTTTTTTTACCAAAAAACTGTTTTTCAGTAAGTGTGTGCAATATTCCTTGGGGAAAAAATAAAATTTTTGGGAAACATTTTCAGTGTGTTTCAAATTTTTTTAAAAAGTAATTTTATAAAGAATATTATTTTATTTTTTAGCACAAAGTTTAATTTTGAAGTAAAATTCAGCTCTTAAATGCAAAAAAAAAAAGGTTTGTGCTCTTTATTTCAGGTCAGAGAGCAAGTCCTGAAGAAATAACCATTAAGCTACAACAACTAGAAAAATATCATGCTTTGTAAAACCTCTTTTTACAGAACCTCCTTATGTTGCGCATTGGTCTACTTTCATATCTGAAAATAAAATGAAATTTGAGTTTTATCATTGGGAAGAAAAAAAGTGGGTTTGTGTGATTTAAGTTCTCCCCTCATTTGAATGGCATATCTTGCTGGTTCTTTAGCCATCCAGCTGATAAAAAGGATAGAGGTCATGCTGGAAGGTGGCTCTCAGAAAGGGAATTTTTTTGATAGCTGAGCAGCTCCAAAGGCCCTCAATCCTATTTGGAAGGAACAGAGACTGACTTGTCGCTTAGGGGTAAGCCAGGTGAGACATGGGGAAAAGGCTAAGGTTATTCTTGTGCAAAAGGTCTGAAAGTTGGAAAGAACACCGTGTGTGAAAGAACACTGACAATCTCAAAAAAAAAAAAAGTGTCAGTTTGGTTTTAAACTGAAAACCACTCAACCAACCGTAAGAAAAAACAGTCTTCTGAAACTCAGGAATAATATTTATGTTTGTATAAAGGCCCACTGCTATTCCTTTCTTTTTCAGAGTTGTGGATTATTGTTTGTTTGTTTTCTTTTTGGTGGTGTGGTCGGCCTCCTACCCTTGGCCAACATCACATCTTGGAAGCTGGTCCCTTAATAATAAATTTAGGCTAGTACCATCTTTTCCCTCATTTTAAAGACCAGACTGTCAGCATTTTTTTGCAATAGCAGTAGGTAGGAAAATAGCTGCGACTTCAAGGTGGGAGTCTCATTTTCTGCATTATTGCTGCTGGTTCTTAGTGTGAATTTAGCTGAATGATGAATATTCAGAAAACTGTCCCTTGGAATCAGTAGCTAAACTATGTTCAAGCTCAAAAAAGTGGATGCAAATCTAAACTTGGCAAGTTTCATCCCAAAGTTTAGAAGAATTTGATTCCCCAGTCTCATCTGCCTCGCATGCATTGGCAATAAGTTTTCCAGTAGGAAGCATTTGGGTTAATATCTGGCTTTCTAATCATGTCCTTGGAAGGATAGCTTTTGTTGCTGTTCCAGAAAACTTCCCAAGCGTGCAGTAAAATGCATGATGTTCCAAAAAAAAAAAAAAAATCCTGAACAAAGGATGGTGAATTGTATCTTTTTCTATAGCTAAGCTTGAATTCGGGGGCTTTTTTCAGTCTTGCTACTGAAATTGTATTCAAGAAGCACATTAAAATCACGGGATATTTGATATTGGAAGGGACCTCTGGAGATCATCTAGTCCAATCCCCCTGCTCAGAGGAGCATAAGTTGGAGCAGGTTGCTCAGGGCCATGTACAATTGGGTTTTGAATATCCCCAAGGATGGAGACTTCACTTCTCTTAGGTATCCTGTTCCAGTGTTCAATCACCCTTACCTAAAAGTTTCTTACATTTAAATGAAATTTCCTGTATTTCAGTTTGTGCTCGCTATAGAATCATTTAGGTTGGAAAAGACCTTTAAGATCGAGTCCAACCGAGTCCAGCCTCGGTCCAGTTCCTTTCACTGGACACCACTGAGAAGAGTCTGTTTCTGTTGTCTTTACTCCCCCCATCTAATTATACACATGGATAAGACACCCTCTGCCCCAAGCCTTCTCTAAGCACCTTCTGGGGAGCTCAGAGCTGGACCCAGCACCCCAAATGTGGCCTGACCAGTGCTGATCAGAGGGGAAGGATCACCTGCTGGAAAGGCTCTTCCTCATGTAGCCCAGGAGGCTGTGGGCCTCTTTGTCACAAGGGAGCATTGCTGCTCATGTGCAACCTGGTGTCCACCAGCGCATTATGTGCTGTTCTTAGTACCTTTTCAGCAGTGGAACTGCTGCATCCAGAGGGCATTGATCAGCAGTTCAGAGAAAGGGGCAAGGGTTGGTTTTGATGTAGGAAAACACTCCCTATGATGAATCCCATCTTCTGAGGTGTGGGGTGTAGCTTCATTCTTACAGTATGCTTAGAGGCTTACATTCTTACAGGCTTGCTGTATGGTTCTCAGATGCTTTATGGCCGCCAAAGCTGGTGTGGAATGGAATGCCAATGCAAGCCTCATGAGCATGCATTGTTGGAATATTTGAGCTAAAACTAAGTTCTACGGGAAATAATACCACTGAGAGGTGTGCTTGAAAACGTGCTCTTTGGCAACCCAAATCTGATTTGGAACTGATAAATTGTTATGGGAAACTTTATGACGTAGAAAGTCCAGTAAAAGTGATAAAGCCAAGAAGTAAGTTCACTTTCAATACTCCATAGTAGGTATTTTGAAGAACAGTCTGTTACATCAGTCCATACCTTTTCAACACACTTGCCTCTCTGGGTTTGGAACTTAGGAAGAGACACTTCTGAAAAACCTCTGCTGGCTTGATAAATATTATGTATGACCAAATCAATGGCAGAAGCTCCCACTGATTTCAGTGTGGCTACATGTTAGCTTTCCACTACTCTTCATTCTCCTTTTCACATTTTGGGACCCCAGGTAAACACCAACTGCAACTTTCAGTCTGATCCAGCGATTTCATATTGGTCTTGATTCCATCATAGTCCTACATAAATGACCGTGACCTGTCTTGATGCTGATCTCCATGCTAGCTGGGCTGCCTGCTGCATTTTTCCTAGATGTAGCTTATCTAGAGGGGCTAGATGTTGCAGAAGACTGGCTGTAGCCCAACGTATTGTAAGAGTAGTTTGTGACATATGTACAATCATTGGCTCAAGGTCCTTTCATAGGAAAGGTTAGTGGGACTTGTTATTTTTAAGTGATAGGCCTTTATTTTAATGTAATTAAAGGTAACACTTCTGCTGAGAGTATGTAGAAGAAAAATAGCTGGTTTATATGTCGTTGAGAGATCTGTTACTCAGTTAAGGTATTGCAGCTTTGTCCAAGACTCCATCATGTTGAGGAGTCTTTCCTTAGAGTGTCCATGAGGGGGCCTGGTTGCAGCAATGGGATTTCATGAACGCTTTGGAATTAGAAACCAACTGTGATGGTGGTGCTGGGTCAGAGTGCAGCTGCAGTGGCTTAATTTCAAGCCAACATGCACTTGCAAATCCTAGAATCTTTTTGCCTCCCCCAGTTTCACAATGCAGCACTCATGCACCAGCCCATCTCACCCATACAGCAGAAGTTTGCCATGCTGCTCTTTTTCTTTCAGATCTTGCCCTCCTGCTAGAAGTTCTTCTAAACAATGGGAGGAAATGGGATTACTGGGAGGAGTTCGTGTATTTTGCAAATTGTGAGCGGTCTGTGTGTTTCTTCTCATTGCCTTATCTGCCTGGCCACCCTGGTGGCTCTGTGGGTTTTTTTAAGGCTTATTGGCCCTGAGGCTGATGTTTCCCTTCCCAGTGTTTTCTCAACACTGCAGTCCCCAGGTGTCCTAGAGTCCTTGTCTTGAGTTAGCTGATGGTACAAATGGCCTAGCAAATATATATTTTGGATCAGTATAAAGATAACCAGATGGTTGGCTTCTTGAGCAGCAGTTGCAGGAGGAGACTTACAATGCCTGGAAACGATTGTAATGAGCTTTCCTTTGCATGGTGATTTGTTCTGGTTTCTTTCCTAGCTTTGCCCTCCTCTGCCTCATCTTAACCCTCTGGAGTTTTAATCATGTGATTTCTATTTTTAAATCATGTTCTGAGAATTTAACATCTAACAGACTACTCTTATCCCTCATTAAATTCAATGAACTTATATCAGGGCTGAATGTAGTCCAATGTATGATGCTACTCTGCTGAGGATCTCCCTAGCAAAAGTACTTTGCAAATCTGGGAAAAGAGATTACATCATAATCAGTCTAATTTTTGTCTTCTACCCACAGGATTTGCTTGCAAGAACCACTACTGTTTCCCTGTCTGACACCAAGCTACTACGTGGGTCCTTCATGCATTGTTTTAAAAGATTGATGCTCAGCAGACAGGAATTGCAAACTCGTGACAGTTTTCTTTAAAAATGAAGGACCATATTCATTCTTTCATCTTAGTGGTAAGTATGACATTATCAGTGAAGGAAAGGGACAAAATTCAGTAAACAGATTTACCAAAGGCAGCATGTTGAGAAGGGGTAGTGTGACAGCTGCTGTTTGGAATTTCCAAATCACAGTTAGCTGTGGCGAAATGAATTTAGGGCCAAATGATGCTCAGCAACAGGGGACTGAATCCTCATCTTTAGGTTATGTCAGGGAGAAGGGAGTGGTAAGGACCTGTCCGAGGTGAGCAGGCCCCAAGGAGATAAGGAAAGGGAAATGGAGTTGTGAATCCAAGTAGGCTCAGAGGTAGGTATTTTGAGTTCAGGCTCCACCAACAGGGCAAGTAGGACATTGTTTTCTGTATCAATGGTGGTGCTCATTTATTGCCCCCCAAATTACGTTCCTATACTGCTTACGAAAAAACATTTGGGGCTAAACCATATGATGAAGGAAGCCTTCATAAAAGTTACTAGACTAGGTTGTTGGGCTCAGAGTTTAAAGACATTTGTGGACCAAGCTTTTGTTTCCTCTCTGGAGTCCCTGTGCAGCACATGGGGGCTGAGGAGAGGAGCAGGTTAAAGATACCGTGATAGAGTAGATGGTGGGGGAGCTCCTGATGGGTTTCAGTGGAGCCCTTTTGAGGTGGGCTGGGCCTGCAAAGCGCATGCAAGCCCTTAGCGGGGTGGAGTCGGTTTTCTTTTGAACAGACATGAGTGCAGCTCAACTGGGAGCTCAGGGGCTGATGAATACCAGTGCCCTAAGGCAGATCTGAAAATATATAATAGAGAAGAACTAAAATGGGCATAGGGAAAAAGTAGGGGTGTGTCTAACAGAGCTTCCTGAATCTAGGCATTGCTTGTCCTGCTCACTTCATTTGCTCCAGCGATGTGCCTCCCTGGTGTTATGGCAAACTGCTTCCCCTGAGCGGCTTGGGTGCATCTTCCCAGATGGACTGCACATCTCATTACGAAAGAGGGCACAGCGTATTTTCCTCATCTATATATCTATTTATAATTGGTCTAAAGGCTAAACTTTTGAAAGCCATTGCTCATTTGCAGACTGAACTTGATGGTAGAAAGCAAGTTTGCTATTTAATATTTGCTTTGATTTGGTGATTCGTCATTGCTCTTAATTATTTTTTACCATTTCCACATGAGTGATCAGGAAATGAACTGCTGTCTCTCACTTTCAGCAAGTTAAAAAGAGCCTAACTATGGTATTTCCTTATTGACTTTTTACTTGCCCCCGTGCAGAATGTTTTAAGATGTCACTCCTCTTGAGTCACCCACCTCACAGCTTGAGTAATGCCACAGCTTTTAAAAATGTTTCCCTCCTGACTTGCTGAGGTGATGAAGACAAGTAAAGTCATCCAGCATAAAAGGTATACACGAACAAAACATGAATTGAAGGTGCGGGTCAAGTTACAGTCCAAACAAGAAAAATATTAGAACCAGTTTTGGAGACTGAGGAGACCAGTTGTGTGGTACACAACTGCAATGAGAAAGAATACCATCCTGGGGTCCTGTGTGATGTTTGTACACTGATAGCAAATCCTCTTAAAAAAAAAAAAAAAATGGCTTACTCTGCCCCTTTTTCTGCTGATGTTTTTCTTTCATCTTTTCATTCCTTTTCGAATCAGTAATGACTGTAAATCGCTCCTTGCCACAGAAAGTGCTGTTTTTGAAGAGCAGTGATTTGATTCTTGTAATCTTATTTATTAGTTTTAGTCAATAAGTGCCCAACCTATGCTCTAAATGCCTTTTAAAAATACACTAATAAACAGACCTTGATTGCTCTTTGATTGAATTGCAGATAACCCACTGATGATATAAATATTATTAAGTTAATCAACCTTCCTACAGGGGCGCTTCCAGCGCAGACACCAAGCTCCATAGTGTATCTGTCCTCTTGCAGACATTAGAGAAGATGAGCTGGATGGTGGCTTTCTCTGTACTCCTGCAAACTAGGGCTTTCTGGGCTTTAACAGATTGGCTGGCTTCACTGCAATTATTTGACTGATATGAGAGTTGTGAAGGAGATTTATTTGTGCAAATAGTAAGGTTTGCCAGAGTTGGACCAGAAACTGCTAGGGCTGGTTTAATTTGTGGTGCTGAGCGAAGAAAAATGGTATTCAGATTTTCTCACTTAATGAACTTTTTCTGCATGTTTTTAGACATGAATCCTGGTTTCTTTGAAGTCAAGGACATTTTGTCTTTAAGGGTTAGGATTTTGGGCACTGCAAAGCTGAATTGGAGTCATCGCTAGATACAACATGGCTGATTTTGCAGCACTTACACGTGTACCTCATTTTTGGTGGGTTTGAAGAGAGATTACTAAAGAACTGAATGTAACTATGATACTCCTGGCAGGGCTAGGAAAATGCCCGAGGAATATCCTGCAAGACCTTTTGCGAAGCCAGCTGTAAAGTGACACAGCAAGAGGGAGGACGCAGGAATTCCTCTGCATTATACCAGCATGTTTTAAAAGGCTCCTGGGCCCTTCTGCAAGGCACAGGGCAGTTTTTTTCTATTTGGATGACACAATAGCCACAGACTTCTCCAGAAAGTGACATCTTTTGACCTGCGCTGGAGGTCAAAGTGAATGTAACGCAGGCAGACGACATTCCACAAAGGTGATAATTGCCAGTTTTCTCTGCATGGGGTACGCTAATAGGAAAACAACTGCAATGTTGTGTGGCTTTCTACATCTTACAGCTCTTGAAAGATTACATCAGTTCTAAAGGAGAAGAAATAAAGTACCTTGCAAACGTTGCTGCAGGCAGATTGTCTCTTAATAGCCAAACCTAGACGATTTCTCGCATTTATTGTATTCTTTAAGCTGGTCTATTAATGGCATGATGTTGCTTATAAAAACTGTTTCTAATCAGGTTGCCTTAATCTAATCAAGAACTTTAAGTAATTTAAAACCAAAGGGAGTCCTTATTTAACTGGCAAACAGCAGAAGGATGAACTCTTAACATCGCTCTGTTACATCCCAACTTGAAGTGGAACGGCAGCTTACAAGCTGCATGGGCTTGGGTCTGAGATGTGAGCAGGCTGGTGCTGTAGCTACGTTCCACTGATAATACCTGTTAATCCATCTTTTGAACTGAGACTTTCCTGATGATGCATCAAACCCTGTGAAATCCCGTAGGTGACATAGTAGTATCCTTGCAATCTGTGCTCTTCAGCAAAGGTGAGCCCCAGGTAAGACCAAACTTTTTAGATTTAAGGCTGAAGTTTCAGCTGCATCTCTGACTTGCTGAAAACTGGAAGTGCTGCCTTCCTGCTTCTGATTTAAAGGCTGGTGACTTCGACTTCAGATGGTTTGGATGTGATAGCAAAAGGCTAATACATTCCTACAGCTGCCTTGTCTTGCTGCTGAGCTGGGGTGTAATTGGGCTAGTTTTTCCGTGGTTCAGATGTCAGCTGGGTGTGGGCTGAAGTTCACTGCTACGATTTAGTTCAAAGGTTTTCAGAGCTGGGCTTCTAGGCCTTATTTAAGTATTGAAGTCAGCGCAGTGATTTTTTTTTTTCAGTATGCTGTTCCTGCTGCATTCACAGTTGATTCAAAGGTCCAGAGAGAACTATTGGGAGATGCATGACCTCTGAAGCCTCAATTCTGCGTACCCTGTGTAGCAGAGCTGGAAGGATTTGTTCTAATGATTGGGAAGAGTATTTCTCAGGGCCGAGATAATACTTAATTCTCCTCTCAGCTTCTTACTAGTTGAAAATTAGGAACTCCGAGCACTTTAGTTTCTACTGTGTTTTTTCCTTTGACTTTAAAATATTACTGTGCATGTGCTGACCAGCTACTCTTTTTTTTTTTTTTTTTTTCTTCCCCTAAAGGAAATGGGAGCTTTTAAAATGCTCTTATGTGGGTCCGATTTACACTAGAATTTGCGGATTGAGACTGGCATGATTCTAATCTACTGCTGCGCTCCTCCCGGGGTCTTTTCTGCAGATGTGACATGGGAAGATCTGGTGACTTTTTCTGCTTGAGGAAAGCAATGAATGGCAGCAGAGGTGCTCGTGATCTGCCAGCAGGCTCAGAAAGGCAACAGCTTTCCAGTTGTTACTTAGAAATAGTCTTTACAGCCATCATAATTGCAAAAATATTATTTTTAAGGGAGAAAAATTTCCAGAAGACAGAGAAAATAGTCTAATATAAAACAAAAAATGGAACGTAGTTCTGTTTTACATCTGTCTGTTGAAAATTGTACTCACTACTTTTAAATTCTTTTGAAACAGAGAAATCAATGTGCCAGGCTAAGCATAATCCAAGAGGCACCCAACTCCGGGGCTCCTCCTGGTGGTTTCACCCTCCACCTCTTCAGTTGAGCCTGGAACCATATACCATGACTTCTCCCAGGATAACTGAACGTAGACCTTCTCTGACCAATTTGTAAATGCTTTGGTTGGCAAACATCTAAAACTTCAGAGACTTATATAAATGTTGTGTAAATAGAAATGAAATATTTTTCACAGTATTGCTTTTAACTGTTATAGTGATAAATGCTCCCAAAATCAGAAGGCAGGATTTAACACACAGCACAGGGTTTGGTTTTCCTTTCTCTTTTTAAAAATACCTATATAGTTGCAGGGAATGGCTGAAAGAATACAAATGGATGGAAACAGTCTATATATATCACAAGTGGCTTAATGTACCTATAGGCTCATTTTTGAGAGGTAAGAGCTAAATAAACTTTGTGTAAAACACCAAGTGGAGAAGCCCTCCGTGCTCCATTTGGGATTACCCACCTGTAGTGAAACTGCCTCTTGTGCCACTCAGTGGGGTGACTGATGGCAAGCACCCTGGGGTCAGGAAAGAAATGCTGCTGTCAGTGTAGCCAATGTCCTCTCTTCCCTCACCTTCCCCCAGGTTAACCCAGCAGCTCGGGGCTCCAATCCAGCTGCACAACTGGGTGGTTTTGCCTTGTCCCAATCCTGATTTACCCAAAATGGGCTTGGTGACATTAGCAGGCAATCAGCAAGGTGAGAACTGTGTTATCCAGTAGCTCGGACGTTGTCCTTGCTGCAGTTGGAGCAGCGGAAGCTGCCGTATGTGACTTGTGTAAGGTGTTGGGCTGCTTTGATTTTTTTCTGAAGAAAAAGAGAATTTCCTTTGAAATGCTGGGGTTTTCAGAAGGATACTGAAATACAGCACTATCTCTGTGTGATCAGCAGCCGTAGTAGCTTTGGTACCAAGTTATGATGAAAAACAGGTTCCATTGCAACTGATCCACTACTAGAAATATGAATCATATCTCTTTCTACCAGTGGTTTTTCGTACCCTTTCTGGCTCTTCACAGTGTTATCTTGTTTGACAAATACCCTGAGATTGTATAAAATGAACGCTTTATGGAATTTGTGGTGCAGCTCTTAGGAAATAAAAAGCATACTTATGAAGTCTCCTTTTGCACATGCAAAGTACGTGCCTAGATATGGACAGATCAGCACGTAACATTTGCACGTGTTTTAAACATGCACATGAAACTTGATTAAAGATTAATTATCTGCCTTGAGTGTGGTGCAGGGGTGTGTTTACACTGCACAGTGTGGTGGAGTCTGTAAGGAGGGTGCTGTTACTGAGTCTGGAGTTCCCTCTGGTCTCCTCATTGTTCTGGAAATGAGTCTATATTGATTACATTCCTACCAGCATGCTGGTGGGGGCCAAGGGCTGCGCATCCTCTGCTTCTTTCTGCTCATTTCTGGTCTCCGGATGAAGATTGTGGTGCTTTCTTTTGCTTCTCTGCTGTGATATGGGCAGATGACACAAATTCACGGACGAGGTTTGTGCATGGCAATGCTCTAAGTGACCCGGTGGCTTTTTTCACATTGAGGGGTTCTGGTGCTGTCTAGACCAGCTAGTTGGTATTACTGATTCCCTTTGGATCTAGTGGTCCCGTGCACTTTATTTCTTTACCCATGGTATCTGTGCGTCTGACTGGGCTGTGATGTCTTTATCTTTATTCTATATTGATTAACTGTGGCAACCTTAGAGGTTTCTGTTTCTGGATTTCTCCACACTTCTTCAGCATGGTCACCTTCAACTTCCCATGTATGCTGACCTAAAATAACGTGATATGTCCCTGAACTGACTTGTCTGAATATAGTTTTGGCCCATAATAATAGTGAGTGTTCTTGACACACGTATCTTGAGGAAAAACACGCAGAAAATGGCACAACAGCCACATTGAATGGAATTTCCAAGTGAGTGAGAGTTGTGTATGCCCACTAGGTCTGTGCTCTGCTCAACCTTTAGAAGACCTATGAGGCATCCAGCTGACAGAGATGATGCTGGCACTGAAGGACAGGCTTTATTCAAGGTGTGTGCTTTAGAGTTATATGGCAGATACATGATCTTTTTTTTTTTTTGGTCAGAGTTAAATCTGCAGTTAATTTTACTTCCATCCATTTAAAGGTTTATGGAGTTGTCCAAACCTTACAGTGTGTTTATGGTGTTGTGGTGATATTACAGTGACTAAACGTAGGCTGTATTTCCATATTTCTATCTTTGCCTGCATACCTTATTTGGTAATTATTTGTAACTGTTTAAGGGTCTTCAAGTTTTAAATTTCCCTACTTTCAAGGTAACTGTAAGAGCATTTACAAATAGAAAACTACTATTGCTTAATCACTTGACTTGTGAGTTCTTGGAAGAAAAGACATCTTGCTGTGATACAGCACAGTACCAACATCTACCACCTTAGGTCTGTACAATATTCCTGTACTACAGGTGCAAGTTACAACGGAACATAGATCATTGTGTCAATCAAATGAGACTCTGATTTGGAGAATTTCATCCAACTAATCTGTTGATCTTACTCTGTTATTTTTGTGACAGAGATTATTTTATATTATCATCTGTGCTTGAAGAGCCTAAAAGTAGTCTTGTAACTACAAGGTGCAGTGGATGCAAACTTTTAAATTTGTGAGTTAACCTGCCTGGTTTTTAATGTTTTGTAATTGAACAGAAGTCTAGGAGATCTTTGGGGATGACTACAGCTTATCCAGGCTCTTTACAGCTCCCTGAAAACAGAGGTAGAAATATCCATGTTTTTTAAATTTTATGTTTATTTATTTTATATTTATTTTTATTTATTCCCCATATGCAGCTGACTTCACATATCTCAATTATAAGAATCAGTGTTTTTGGGGAGGTTGTTTCTGTTATAAAAAGAGCAGTAGTTTTAAATACCTTCTGAGCCAAAGGTCTTATTTGACTTTGTGACCTGAGTGCAATTTAAAGTGAATTATGATATTCTGCAACTTCTTAGATTTTTGGCTCATAGTCTTTAGATGCTTTCATTCCTGCACCTGTCATCCATTAGGAGACCTCCTTCTGTGATCTTTCATCATTCAGAATATATGACGATTTTCGTAAACACTTCAGCTAATTGGGAGTGACTCTTGCTTTAAAATATATGGCAGTATTTGTAAATACCAGACATTGGGCAAGCTTTAAATAAATACATGCAATTTGACAGGAATTGTTGAAAAATGTAAAGCCACTATAAATTTAAATTACTAACATAAGGGCCCTGTTGTGTACAGGACAGATTAAGCACACTGTGGTCCTCAAATAAGCTTGCTGGTACAAAGTGTCAAATGCTCTTCATTACAAGAGAGAGATCTGTTGGTGTCAGTCCTTGTCCTTCAACATGCTACCTGCCTTTACACTTTAATGGCAAAGTGCACTGATTATAGTGTTTGACAGTTTGGTAAAAAGAGCACCATTTTAATTTAGTATAAATAAATCCCTCCTAATGTAGGATCCCAATTACTGTGCGTACTGCTCTGCATAGCAACATGAAGAGATGGAAATGGATTCGTGTCCTTTAAAATCAGTGGAGATGTGGGAATACATGAGTTCCACAAAT
The DNA here is from genome assembly GCF_000699105.1 of Pygoscelis adeliae. Lineage (NCBI taxonomy): Eukaryota > Metazoa > Chordata > Aves > Sphenisciformes > Spheniscidae > Pygoscelis > Pygoscelis adeliae. The sequence goes on from NW_008825532.1 coordinate 5,579,107, forward strand.
GTTTTTATGAATTGAAATAGCTGCAGATGTCCTCTCCTTGTCTGTCTTGTTAGAAGCTAAGCTCAGTACTTGTTGCTTGCATACTTTCTAAAAAATCTAGCTTGAATTTCCATGTTCACATCACAAGAGAGTTCTTTCAGAACCATGAGTAACTGGTTGGAAACTCAGAAATTTAAAAAAAGGCATAGTTTTGACTAGAGTAGTGGTATCTCACACAGTGTGAACTCACCCATTGTTTAAAAAAACCCCATGAAGTGGCCAACCATAACATCTGTCATACCTAGGTAGAAAATCCTGAATCAAGCATCCTTAAATCTTATGTGAGCTTAGGCCAGAGTTTAAATCTCTACTGGGCTATTCTGCTTTGTAGGTATGACCTTTTTCAAATACCACAGGTCACCAGCATAGCCCCCATTCCCTGGTGGATTTTCCTTGGAGAACTTTATCGTTAGCTTTAAGGAATAAGATGGGGGAAGAAAAAACCTCATTTAAACTTTTTGAAGGTTCAGGCCAATCTAAAATAGAATTGTGAAGAGGATCATGTAGCTGCTAACAGTTATTCTGAAAGTGTAAATTCTATCCACTAGACACAAATGTAGCAAATTTTTTGTAAGATTTTTGGCCCAATAACTATTACGGTCTCACTTGTGAAAGACTATTTATGGACTCTTAAATGCTTGTATCATTTGGCTGCTCTACACACAAACCGATTCTGCATGCTAAAAAAATCCTTCCTTGAATTTTCTTCCTGGTTAAAGTGCTGTTCCTCAATCAGATATTCCTTTAGCCCCCATGCACGTGGAGTTCCCTATGTCATAAATAGATTTATAATTTCTGGCTTTTTTATGGCAAGAGTCATTAACTTGATTACTAATGAGGCCAAAACATGCAAAACTTTTTCAACTGGTTGAACCAATAATAAAAGTTTCACAAATAACTAACTTGTTTCTAGCTCAAATGAAGAAGGTGGTGAAGACTGAAACCACAGGGCAAAAATATTTTTACAGGAAAAAAATAGCTGATACTACAAAAGAACTTATTGGAAAGAAATGCTCAAGTGGTGATTTGTTGAAGGTGAAGTGTATGGAATTAGGAAGTAAAGTTGGTAAAGTGAAAAAAGCGGCTAAAAACTGATGAGATCCCAAAGGTATTTGCTGCACTATAGCTGATGGCCAGGAAGTTTGTCTCCTCTGACTCCAGCTATGGAAAAAGTCCTTCAGTAAAACACGTGGTGCTTTCTACCAGCAAAGTAGTAAATCCATTTTGTGGGCTGACAGTAATGAAGTTCAGTGACGACTCCATAACAGAAAAAGACTTAAAAGCTTGAGTGATAAACAGTGATAAATGTGTGTTTTTAACAGATGTATTTGATACGTGTCTTATTGGGGTGCTGGTTTGGACAGTCCCTTGGCAGCATAGGTGGTTATGTATGCCACAAATGAGATGGTATTCAGGGAAAGGTACCATCCCAGAGCAAAATCCAAACCAAATCAGCATCCTAGAGGCTCCCCAGGACAATCCTGACATTCCAGGCCTGCTCAGCAAAGCCTGGGTGTCCTAGGAGTACAGCTGGGATAGCTTGAGGGTGCTTCCTGTTTACAAGGTAGTAACCTTGTTCTTGGCTAAATAAACACTTCAGCATTTCAGTTTATGTAGCCTGTGTTACAGTTGTTAACAAGAGGCACCCTCGAGCTGTATAGTAGCTTTATACCGAGATTTCCCATGATCAGGTCTTTTACTGTTGTTTACAGAGTTACACAGAGAAGTGAGATGGCCTCATTGGTAAGGAGCATGGACCTGAGCACGGATCTCTCCGTGCTGTCACAGACCCCTCAAATGAGCTATGCCCAAATAGCTGAAGGCATTTTGGCACCTGATTTCAGGAGGAGCTAAATGCAGCCATGCTCTCCTCTAGCTTTTCTGTGCCGCAGCTCTGTATGAAGAGGGGAGCAGCATATTGCTCCTTGCAAGGGCTGCAAGAACATAAATACACTAAAAAATTAGGGGATGTCTCAGCTTCAGTTGGCATACTGAGGTACCTGGATGGCTAGTTTTACTATATTGTGAGATCTGACAAATTTGCTGGAAGATAATGTAATTCAAAATGCAGCATGAAGTCATTTAAGAGGTGCCAGAGGCAAGAGTTGATGTAGTTGATTCTGGGTGCATATCTTGTCTGGTTCTTGCTCAGGTCAGCACCCGATGCAAGCTTTGTATGAACCCGGAGCACAGACCGTGCTTATGAGCACTGAGCTCTAGGAAGCTGTGTGAGCTCAGGGAACCAAAATTTAAGTCTATTTTTAAAATGTGGTTAACTTACATTCATTTTCAGACCACCTTTTGTGTTCTTATAGGAGTTGCTTGGCCTCCAGAAGACACAAAAAGAAGAAAAGGCAGGAGGACTGGAATGGGATGTGGACACAGAAGAACCAAACAGCCGTGCGGGGTTGGAATAGTGGTTTTCAATGGCTGATTCTGCAGTCAGGGGAAGTGGAGGTGCCAAATCTGTAACCTTTTATGTCATTAGGATGAACTGTAGTGAGTCAAGTCCCTTTCAGAGCAGGGCAAACTGAGCAGCTCTGTCTTTGGCATCTGGCCACTTATGGTTATGAAAGCTTTTAAGACAGCAGCTGACAAACCATCCCAGTAGTGTGGTAGGGCAGTAGGAGAGACTTACTGGGTTTGAAGCTCAAGTGACTCATATCTGAAACACTATCTGCACGGCTGAAACCTTTCCTCCTCAGAGCTGTGACATGGTCACTTTGAGCTTGGTACTGTGCAAGAAAAACAGCTGCTCTGTAGTCTGTTGGTGGTACTTTGGCATGTGTTTGGGATAGATCTTAGCAAGTGCTGTACATGGCTTTATTTGCACTGCTTCACTTGCTACTGTTTTCTTCTTTCATGTCCTGTGTGCTCAACAGACTTAAAACAAGGCATGAAAATGAGACATCTTCCCCTTTTGCTTGGATGTTACTTTTCCTGCAGGATGCTGACCAAGTGCTCTTCATTCTGAAACATGCTGAGAGCTGCATGAGATGATAGGCATTAAGGCTCAGGACACCAGGGAAATGGCAAGGCTTTGACTGTCTAGAGAATAATCAGCCTCCTTCAGAGGAGCACACTTACATCAGTAACTGTTGTGCTCTGAGTCTAAACAAAATACGTGCTTCTTTTTCTTTCTCTTATCTCCCTTGCTCCTTGCACACTATTTAAAAAAAAAAAAAAGTAATTGCTAAGAGTTTAAAACAGGTTTTTAGCCAAAATTTTTAAGAGCTGCAAACAGACACTGGCAGGTTTTCAGATCTCTTATGGCAATCGAAAGCAGCTGATGCATGTTTTGCAATCTATTTGCAGACTGCCAGAACTTAGGACTCAATTAATAAAACAAATGTGCCTATGAACTGCAGCATAACCCTTTTGACCTTAATAAAGTCCTAAATCTTTAGTAAATCTGTTTCAAGATTTCAAATCTACACACAGCTAATATTTGCACGTGCTTGCATGATAGTTTATTGCCTTGCTATGCTGCTAATATACCCTTTGCTAAACTTATGACCCTTGCATGCATACACCCTTTCCAGATGACTGGCAATTTGGAAAGCCTCATCAGACAAAAGGTTACATTTCTGTGCCCTGTTAGTTGATATAACTTCTGTCTGACTAATTGCCACTTAGGACAGGGCAAGCTGCTCCTACTCCTTGCACAGTGCAAATGCTGGTGGCATGGAGGGGTTTGCCATCTCTGTGCCGCCCTGTGTGCAAGACCAGCTTCCTCCTCATTCAGCTGCCGTGCAGAAGAGAGCGCAGCATCCCATCCCTTGTCCCGTGCAGGCTGGCAGAGTGGCAGGAGACATCTGGCACTCTTTTAAGGTTGTATGTTTGATCCCCAGCTTTGAAGGCTCTTCTGGAGCAGGGTGACCCCAATATTTTAAGGCACTGTGGAAATATTCCCTGCCAATTGTGTGATGTTGCTGAGTTTGAAGCCCAGTCTCCAAACAATTGCTTTTTCACTAGTGGAGAGATGGGTATCCAACCATGGAGCTAGACTAATGCTGGCTTGGATTTCTGTGCAGAGACAGCCATCGGTCTTGTGTCTGCATTGAGATGTGCATTGATGGCATTCAAGAAGGGTTTCTTGGCATTTTAAATAGGTACAGAAATGCTACTGATTGGAAGGACACCTCCAAGGTTTGGAGTCATTAGCGCGTTTTTGTTGTTTTCTGAAAGGGGATAAAAGATGGAGAGGAAGGTACAGCTCTTGTGAGGGATCCTGCCTGCCTCCTTCGCTCTTTAAAACCTCATTCTAGCTATGAGTGTTCAGCATGTAAAAGGTGAGGAGCATCACTGACATTCTTCTCTGCTGTGTCACTCGAGTCCTGAAGTCATGTCAGTGCAAAGTGCTGAGGAAGGGAGGTTGGTGGAGCTGTTTCTTGAGATCCAGACAAGCCTTCAGCAGAAGAGGGTGCAGAAGCTTGTGCTTCCCCAGCTGCAGCTCAGCCTTTCTCTCCTGTGCCCATGGAGCAGAGCAATGACTGCAGTTTCCCTAGAGATACTGCTGCCAGCTCTCAAGGTGACAGAGGGCATCTGAAGGGGAACACTGATGTGTTTGCTCTACAGCCTCTTCAGATGGAGGGTTTGGATGAACTTAATAACCGAGTAGTCGACATCAACGCAGACCATTAAAATCAACCAGACTATTAAAATCTGAATTGTAGAGTATCCAGTCTCTCAAGGACTTTAATAAATGGAAAGGCACTGCTTCCCAGCAGAGCTGAGCAGGCTGGAACAGAAAATTAAGTGTAATGACACTGCTGTCTGCACTTCCCTTTGTCTTTTTCTGCTCATGGTAAGTGCTTTCCTTACAGATCTTCCACCCTATTCCACCGCTTTTATGCAAGTACGTGAAATGGTTCAGTCTTGACAATGTCAGCATGGTCAGATAATTCACCAGTCTTAGTATGTAGTTTTCTTGTTAACCTATTATCCTGGTTAAAACAACTTTTACAAATATGAATTAGCTTTTGTAGTCAGCTCGTAAGAACACTTTAATGCTCTATCAGAGGGGAAGGAAGGCGATTTAAGGATTGAAGGAGGAATCTAACTGAGTTGCAATACTGTGACTGAGTTGTTTCACTGTTTTGATTTAAATCTCATTCTTACCTTCATTTTCTGCATGGATTGAGCTGAGAGTACAGCCCTCATAGGTTTATGTTGGCCTGGGGAGGTTGGTTGAGTTTGGCTCAGACTTAGTTATCCAGGCTGGCTAAAACCAACCTCTTGCAACCTCCTTCCCTCCTTTTGCTGAGGAAGAAGAGGCTGGGCAGTTTCCCATGGGTACAGGATAGTTCTCCGCTGCATTCTTCTGGATGATGACGTTGTTTCAGCCAAGAGGCTGCATTTGTGTCCCAGTGAATGACCTGTCAGGCAAAAGAAACTTTTCTTCCTTGGTTATTGCTCGTTCCCCATGACCTCTTCTGGCCAAACTGCAAGGGGTGAGCTCAAGAATTGCTCAGTGTGTGGCTGGTAAGGACCGAGCAAGGGTAGCAAGGGCAGCAAACATCCCCAGGACAGGTTCTGAAAGGGACTTCTCGGGTTTCCCAGATGCAGTAGGGGAAAGGCAATGAAGGGCAGATCCACTCCTCATCCTCCTTACCTAAGCATCTAAGGGTGTAACTGGTTCTGGGAGAGAAATGGAGGCATCCAAGCTGGCAAGCAATGCATGCAAGACCCCACAGGACCTGTGGAGATTTGTCTTTGGCTGTGCAGGATTTTCTCAGGTCACTGTTTAGTCCTAAATTTAAAAGACTGTATAAGCAGCAGTGATGGGCTCAGCACCCCATAAGGCCAAGGGAATAGGTGGCCAGCTCAGAGTCTGTTAAGAGTTGTTGCTTTCTGAACAAAGTGGGGCAAAATGGAAAATTGGAAGTTTCTGAAACATCAAAGTTCTATTTTGATTATTTTAATTTTACTGAAAGAACAGTCTGATTTGGAGACAGGAAGAGAGGGGTTTAGGAGGTAAAACATGAAGACGAACTCGCTCTTTTAGCTAGGAAAATGAGACATATGGTTATCCAGTACATACATAAGATCATACTATAATTCAGATCAGACGGGACCTTGTATGTGTGTACAAACCGCACTCCTTCCCTAATTCTCCTCCTCGGTATATTTTGAATGAGAGAACCGAATTCAGATGCATTTTGACAAGATTGGAGGGGTTTCAAGGACACCAGATTTCTATATGTTTTCATAAAAGAAGTGACATTTTATATAATGTGACATTTCATTACTTTTTTTATATAAAAAAAAAAAAGTTGAGGTGAAGTTAATTTCCATGCAAGTTCTGAACACAATGTTTCTGCCATGTCTCCACGGCGACCTCCCTAGGGATAAGGGACATTTGGGTGCCACCTCCCCCTGCAAGAGGCGGCTACCGTATGCAAATAGCCGGGTGCCATGAGCAATGCTGCCCTCTCGTGCTGACATTAAAAGGAGCCCATCACCGTGCCAGGCCTGCAGCGATAGCGTGTTCCTGGCACTCCTTACTGTAGAGAATGGTGTCCATATGAATAAAGCCCTGCCGATGGGGTTGCCATCTCCATGTGCGGTAGGTTTTGTTTTAACTGCACTGTTATTTTAAATACAGGCAGAAGTGGCCAGAGCAGGATGCTGAATGCTCATTGTGAGTTGTTACAGAGCTCAGTTCATCCTAATCCCAGATCATTCTTGCTTGAGGGAAACCTTAGCTCTAAAAAGGGGACAATAACCATTATATTTTCTCTTTTAGCTCCTTAGCTGCTTTGACTGTAAGTACTTTGGATCTCCTAAGTAGATGTGCAGTACCAAGCACAATGCATGGCAATTCTGGCTGGGGACTTCTAACAGTCTAGTAATTAAACTATAAATATTTGCAGTGCAATGGTTTGATTATATTGTCTTAAGCAGTTAAAACCTCGAGGTGGTTTAAAGGGAAGAACTGAAGTATAAAATGAAAGAGCTGCTTTTCAGTTACAGTAAATCCAGTCAGTCCTGCCAGCTCTAACCTTCCATAGGTGTCTGCTTGCAAACTCTCTGAGCAACTCACTGCCTTATTTTTACAAGTTGTGGTTTCCAGTGATCCTGAACTCTTCTTAAAAGCAGGCTTGCAATAATTTATGTATGTCCATGGAGCTGATAGTATAAAAATAAAACGGTATTTTACAAACGAAACAACTACTTAAAGAATCCCCTGAACTCTATATTAAAAAAAAAGTAAAAAGTCAGGCTTGATCCATAAGCTGACAATAGTAAGGAAATTCAGACATGAGCAGGGAAGTGTTCCATATGTTCTCCAATACCTAGGCACAACTGGGTGCCTCTTTAATGATGAGCTGAATGCTCCCTGTTGTTCCTAGGTACTGCAGAACATATGGCATGTTTTCCCCCTTAACTGTGAATTTCCTTGCTTTTGTCAGTAGGTGTCTTAACTCTATTGTATTTTAATATAGTGGTTTTGCCTCTGAGCATAGTCCAAATTTGATCTTAGGCAAATAGGAAGGTAGATACAGCTGTTGATTATCTCATGTTGTTCTTGAAACTGTATTTCAATACATAATCTATATCTATATAGACGCACCTTGTAATTGTTAATAAGGGCCCTCTGAGAGTTTAAAAATCATTTCACTGTGCTCCAAACTTAGCATGGATGATAAATGACCATTTAGTTGCCAATATAGCACAATATTTCAATTTCCTGCCTTCACAGAGGTATTCCAAAGGTTGAATGGAGTTCATACTCACAGTATGTGTTGTCTAGAACTCTATGATCTCTTGCTGGCAAACTTTAGCCAAAACCTTTTCAATTAACTGAACACATTCCTCGTGGAAGTCAGCCAACCTAATGCTGGACAAATAGAGTTTCAGCAATATTTTGCAATAACCTCCTCCTGCTCCTGACTCTGGGTAAGTGTAGCCAGAGTGAGTTTATTAGTTGACGTGTAAGCTATGTGATTGATAAAAAGATTAATGCAACGTTGAACTAAATTTTGCTCTGTGACAGTGATATAACTTCAGTGTAGTTTCCTTCAGTTCTGCTGGAATCCTGATTTACATGGTGTAACCGTGAATAAAGTTTAGTCTACGATCAGCAGAGCAGAGATCACGCTAACAAAAGCACAGGATAGTAATGTATTAACTTTAAACAGACTGGATCAGAGTCTGAGGTTTGGTTCTGGTCATATTTGGCAATATCCACATCGGGGATTTGTTTTAGTAGCTATGCTATTGATTGCTGGAGTTATAGGCAGTAAAGGGGACTGAGGAATACCTGTTCTCTTATGAAAAGGTGGGAGAAAAACCCTCCCAGAGCTTTTTAAATGAAAGACGTGGCTTCTGCCACTGGAATTCCCCAAGAATAGTCTTGAAGGAGTATTCTGCATAAATACCACTGTGTGCTTGCCCTGTGCATGTACTCTTGTGTAGCACATCTGTTGACCCCTCTTGGAGACAAGTAGCTGGGCTGGAGGGACCTTTTGTCTGAGCTGGTGCAGCCGTGTTTGTGCTCAGTATTTGCTGCAGTGATAACTGGGAATACCTGTAAAAGACAGCTTGTTCTAGAGGCACACACAGAGCTCCACATTTTCTTCATGTAAGTCTTTATTAAATTCATTTGCATCAATATGAAAATGTCACCCCAAACAGCTCCTTTTTCACACAGTACCTCTGTCTGAATATTTATCAGTGGAAGAGGACTTGAGGATATTAAATAGCATGTACCGATGGAGGACATGCCTCTGTCTCCCAAATAAACTGTTCATCATTTCTGCTCTGTCTTTTAGTGTCATAACCTGGACCTACTATGTCTTATGGACTCAGAATCAGATGGTTGATCTCTTCTAACTGGAGCTGGACAGGTAACTTGTGGCTATCTGTAGAGGATTACCAGGCAGTCAGGTTTGCTGTCCTCAACACAAATTGGCCTCTGCGTCTTCATACTAAGTCACGTTGTCATTATCCATTAATATGCAGTGTGGTTCCCTGTCCTTGTGTCCACATGCATGTACATGGACAGAAACAGTTTTCATGAAAGGCAACCATTTGGGGCATGAAACATAGCAACTGCTTAACTGTGTGTAGCAACACCATGCAACCCCTTGTATAATTATCCCCTATCCTAACTGATTAACTATGTCCTGATGAGCAGTTAGCTCAAATGGAAGGTTCTCTAGCTGCATAGCATCCAATTGCAAAACACTGGAGAGGGCTGTTTTGCAGATCTTTTCCACTTTCCATATATGCCCGTTTCCTTCCCTGTCTTACTTTGATGCCTCTGGACACTTCTGGTTTAACCCACCCAACCACAATGATTCTCCTGCATCTTTGGCCAGAGGATGTTAGCTGTGCTGGTTGCTACAGGACTCAAAATTCTGCAGCATGTGCTGCCATCATCTTCTCAGCCTGCAGGCACCATGGGGGTCCTCTCAGCTAGTGGCCACTATGTATTCTACTCCCTTTTTTTTTTTGTGGGTTTTTTTTTTTTGTTTCTTTGAGGCCATGTGCCTTTTGAAAAGCAGAAATCACCACAGAAATTAGCCATATGCTGCAGCTGGACACACCATGAGTCAGTCCTTTAGTGTGTGCAGAAATCAATGTGACACACATGCGCACACATACCCTAAAATGGCCCTTGTTTTGCCCATGGAAAGATAATTTGCCTATTTTCAGTTGGAGTCTGTATGAGGCACTCTAATGAGCCATGGCCGCCTCCAATTTTGTGACTGGGTCAGCAAATACATTGCATAAAAGAGAGCTACCTAGAACTGACTGGGCTTTTATTGTAGTACCACCATTCCTGTGTGTTGTTTTTTTTTTTTTTTAAAGAATCTTCTTGTGTAGCTGAGAAATGGAGGAGAAAAGAGAAATGTTTGCCCATTGCTTTGCAACAGTGCAGCTGGCTCCCAAATCAGTGAGCTGTGTCTTTAAGGGAGTACAGACCCAGTAATCCAGTAAATACTGTGCTTTCTCATTGAATAATGCAATGGATAATTACTTAAAAGACCACACAAATGACTAAAGCTCAAACAAGTGTGTTCTGTGCTGCAGGTTGGATGCAGCTGGGGACAGGGTGCTTTGCTGGAACCCAACTAAATTAAAGTGAGGAAGGCTCTACTTCACCTGGTTCATTTAGAAGTGATGCATCATGCTGTTCGTGCTCTGGAAGGGTCATGAGGTATTCTCAGGGACTTCGGGTCTCCTCGTATTTTCAGAGGTCACTCTGGGCTGCATAAGACATCAAGAAGCTTTTGGTGCAGCATGTAAGATATAAGGAAGAGTGTCTCAGTGCAGCAATTTTGCCACTTTCCATATGGGCTCACTGTAAAATCATAACTTGTGACCAGCGCCCAGCTATACCACCTTAGGGAGCAATTGCCTATTCCAACTGGCTCCAGGGATCTCTTGGGTTTTAACTTATTTATTTTTTCCACTCCTTGATTTTATCCCTTCTATTTCTCCTAGACTCCCTCACCCCAGGCAACTTGTATCCCCACAGTGTCCTCCATGATGATGAGAAATAACTTATTTTCTCTGCAGTCACCTTATTCACTGTTATTACCCCTTGAAATCTTCTGGGTATCCATTTTTCCAGTTACTCATTTTTTTCTTTCCTTAGCTATTTTCTCCTTAACCTCCCCCCCCAGCCTTGCTCATTTCTTAGTCACCACAACTTTTGAAACATGTCTGCATGATGGGGAGAACCTTCCATGGGTTGTGCTCCTTCCCATTGCCTTCCCTTAAGGTAGGTTTTCACTTCTTTTTGAATGCTACCTGTTTGGCTTAAATAACCCCTTGAACCTTGCTGTTTTCCCATGCTAATTTTATTTTTCTTGCCTTCCGTGTTTCTTTGAAAAGCTGCGCATTCCTTCTGGGACTCTATTATGGTTGCTTAAGTAGCCTCCATGCTGAGTTGAAGGATTTTAATTTCCTTACTTCTGACTTCAGGGCCTTTTTGACTAGCTTCCTCATTTTTTTTTTTTTTAAATCCCTTTCTAAAGCTTAATGTCACAGTGCTAGGTTTTGTTGCATTCCTTCCCACAAGGACACTGAACTTAATTACACTATGGCCTTTTGTACTTAGTGATTCAGCTATAGTTAGTTCTTCAACTCACTTTGGCATGTCATTTTCACTGCTAAAGGAGTACCTTGTTGGGTTTTTAAGCAAGAAAGGTAACTTTCAACAGTTATCTCTGTTTACAGCCCAAATGGGGTATTTCTACAAAGAGCCCTATGGCCTAATGAATGTTGCCCTCATCCAGTGCAGTTCTCTAAAACTACATTACCTTGTCATGGCCAGGGCTGTTGTAGGAGAGCTGATACTGCAAGTAGAGAATTTGGGGGTTTGGTTTGGTAGGGAAGACCAAGGACTAGAATTACTAGGTAGAATGACTGTGGAGAAGACTGTCTCTTCCCCAGTTCTGTATCTTAGTGGTACGTGTAGGATTGGTACAGATCCTTCCCATGGGTCTCTGCACTCCTGGAGATAGGATGTCTCCATTTGTTCTGTGGGCTTCTTGAAGTATAAAGCCATTCCCATGACTCTAAGGATAAAGTCTGATATCATGGGAATGCCTGCCCTGTCACACAGTGTGAATGTGAGACTTATGTGACTAACTCCTCACTTTAAGTCCTACACAGCCAGTCCCGCTACCTTCTCTGTGAGTCCTTGTGACAGAGTCAAAGATGGGCAGAGTCCATGATTCCTAAATACTTAGCCTGCACATCTTAGAAATGTCAGAAAAATCTCCAGGCATGTGACTTCAGGTATTGGTGTGTTGGTGACAAATCGCTTGAAAGGCTGGTGAGTGGCTCATCCACTTGTGTCCTTCCATCCTATCTCACTAGTCTGTCTTATTGAAGTCCCTAGACTGTTGACCAGTCTTTTTTCTATTTTAGCTACCCTTCCCCCTGTGCCCCCAGCAAAGTGCCCCCTCTGTTCTTATTTGGGATGTCCAGTCCCTCCTGGAGTTCAGCTAAATGGCAGTGTAAGGAAGAGCAATTGCTGGCATTTGTTTGACCACTGCACTCTGTTTTATTGACCACCTTTTGTGATGCTGAGTTGCATTGCTGGAGTGTCCCCCCAGGAGGGCCGCCTGCCTGTTGCAGGGCTCAGCTGTAATTTTTGCCCTCTCCTTTACAATGAGATATCTTGTTACCTACACATAACTGACAGCCTGTCTCTGTCTGCCTTGTATGCTCAGTTTCCCCCTGTTTTCTAGTTTAAATAACACCCTTGTACCTTGTCAGTTTTCTTATAACAGAGTTCTGAACCTATTTAGCTTTTTCCCACCCCAAAAGTTGCCCAACATGTGATATTTGGAAACCCTTTTTCTGCACAGTTCATCACCTTCACACATACACACAAAGATCCTCACGTTCCTCTACTCTAGCTGGCCCTAGGAGGATTTTTGAGAAGTCTGTTGAGGTGTCACCTTGCCACTTACTATACAAATAACTCAGATATCTTTGTACAGTCATTTTAGCAAACAGCCACTTTTGGAAGAGGAGGGTCAATCTAGAGCACTTGTGAGGAACCCTAGGCTAAGGGAAAAGAGAAGGTCTGACTTGATTAAGACAGGCATCAACACAGGACATCCAGACAGTGGTCTGGAGGAAGCAGGACTTGTATCTCAGAATCTGCTTATGGCATCCAGGCATATATTCACACTGCAAAACCAAGGTGCCAGCAAGTACCAATGCTGCTTTAAGGAGCTGAAGCCCAGGACTGAATCACTAAAGATCAGTTGTTGTCTCCTGCAGGAAAGGCCCTATCATTGGTGGTGTTTGATGTCCCTGGGGTTTTGGATCAGATCTGTAGTTATTTGGCTCTCTCCTTCCTTGCAGGAGATTTTTATTTCCTATAGATTTCAGCTTGATGGCATTTCTCTTCTCATCCACCTCCCTGCTGTTGTCTGTCTGTTGGTTTGCTCTTCCCAGTCCAGTTCTGACCGCTGTTGCTTACCATACTGGTTCCCAGCCATTGCACAGTGTTGGGAACCAAATGTGGAAGTGCAGGGGGTACCCAAGAGTAAAATCCAGAGTACTTATTGTTGGAAACTGTTTATCTTGCCTCTGTTAAGTACCTGTCTGTGTCGTTCTCTTCTATCCTGAGCAAGGAAGTTGTTTCTTTCGGATTGTGGTAATACATTTTTCACCACCTTCTCTGCACCAAGAGTAGAGACACTTGACCACTATCATGGGCATAAGTTTGATTTCTTTTTCTTCAAGGGAAGAATCTGGCATGGCTCCATTTGAATAAAAGTTTTGCAAACCTTCCTGATTGTGTTTCATGGTGAAGTTGCAGGAGAAGGCATCTTCCATTTCTCTATGATAAACAATTTTAACTCTCTGGATCCCCATATTGGCTCATCACAGTGGCTGGCTCAGTTTCCTGGAATTCTCCTTGGTGTGTTAAGAAAATGGGAGTGTGGCTTTTTTGTGTGCACCTGAACACCATAGAAAGGATCCACAGCTAAACCTCAGCATCAGGGAATTGCAGATAGAGAACTCGGATAATTTGCTATTTTAGTGAACACTCCTGAGAAAGTTTGGCCATCTACTTGATTGCAGTCCAACGAGATCCCATCCTCGGTCTAAGCTAGATTTGCAAATCTCATTTTGCCCCTTCATATCAGTGGTCCAAATTAATTTAATGGAAGTTTTATGCTTATTCAGGTTGGAAAATAGGCAGAGTTGCCTCACACATCAGACAGAGGAATCGAAGCCAGCAGCAAAATCTCAGTGTATAAGCTGACCCAAAGATCCCACCATAGATACTTTGCAAGCAATCTCAGGCTGCTGAATTACTTCACTACAGCAATTTTCTACAGTTGGTAATTAGCATGAAGGAAATTACTTCAGCATGTCTTCATGACACTTTTAAGATTTGCCTTCTGGGACGTGGAATGTGGTCAAAGTAACCAGGTTGTAATTTCATCTTCATTTTAAAGAATCTGCTGCCAAAAAGGTAATTTTGGTAGAATTTCAAGCGGGAAAAATGCAAATTTAAGGGATGAATGGTAGGAACAAAAAGTTTTGTCTTGTATGTGAATTTTGAAAAACATTCTTTTGGTAACGCCTTACATTTGCAAGGTAATTATTGTAATAATTTGGTATGTGGAAGTGAAAAAAGCTTTAAAAATGGAAGACGAATGTGGCTTAAAATCACATGCTGACCCCATTTTCGTGCCACTTGTCGCCCAGAATGTTCAAGATAGTGGCAAATACTTTCAAAATAGTTCAACACACTAGACATTACCTGCTTTTGGAAGGGAAAAAAATACACTTAGCAGAGGCAAACCTTTATTTAATTAGCCACAGTGTAAAGGTTTCTTGTATTCCTTTGCAGTTACACGGCCATGAGAGACTGTGGAGTACCTGAAGGGTAACTCCTACTGGGACTAATTCAGTCCAGACAGCTCCAAGTATGTTCATTAAGCTCTGGCTGGGTTTCACACAGGTGGGGAAGGTTAGAAGGCAACAGATAGAGAATGGTACTGATTGTGTTAAGCATAAAACACCATCTGTTTCACAAGTAAGAAGGGAACAAAATCGGCACGTCTTGAGGGATACTATCCTGCTGCTAGAAGTCAGCTCTCTTTTTTATTTATTTTTTATTTTCTTGCTACATTTTCAAGCTTCAGTGTAAAGCAGCTAGAATGTAGAAACCGTAAGCTCATAAATCAGGGGGCTGCTGAAAAGATGCTGAAGTTTAAACTACCACAGGGGCTTTCAGACCTGTAATATGTCAGGAAAAGAGGGATTTTTGAATAAGTGTTATGGTTAGCATGAGAGAGGGAGAGGGTAGAATGAGGTTTAATTCCAAAAGGTTTAGAATAGAGCAGTATAGGCTTAAAAATCAATTGATGTAACAGTAAAAATGCTCTTCCTTGACTACTGCTTTCTCTTCACTTTCTAGTGACCAAGTTAAAAAAAAGTGTGTTTGGAATGGCAGAGTAAATATGTCAACATATTAACTACTTTATTGTTGAATTAGAAAACTTTCTTGAGGGTTGCTAGTTAAGAAGAAACATTACGAGCAGATGTAAGTGGCTCAATGCAGATGTGTCTGAGCGCTACAGAGCTTTGTGGACACGGTGAGCCTCAACTGTGGCCATATGGGGAAAGAGGCAACTTTCCTCCTTGCTCTGCTTGTAGAAAGTTCTGCATGAGAAAAGCCATGGGTGGGAGCAGGTAGCTGCAGGGCTGCAAAATTCTGGTGCCTTGGAACATCAAAATGCAAGACCAAGATTTCTGCAGATCCTGAAGGTGATGGTGTGCTCACCCCTTGAGAAATCACCTGCCCATGTGAAGGGCTTCATTGTGAATCCAGGGACTGAATTTGTAGGTCCCATTTTTTTGTAATTTTGGCTTACTATATATAATCCCCAAACTCTGCATTAGTGGGAGTCAAAGTGCAAGCAGTCAAATAAATTGTAAATCTTAACTGTCACAGCTGTATCAAAAGTTTAGTGGTATCTGGTATTTTTGTTAAAACCCCAAGACCTGAAATCCTATGGAACTGGGAGCCTCTCCTTTCTTTTTTTTCTGCCCCTCTCTCTCTTCCTTTATATTCTTTTTATTTTGTTTTCTGTGGTTTTAGTATAGTTCCATTACTTGAACAGGACTAATTTCCTGACCCATTAGATCAATAATGGTTTTGCCAGTTCTTTAGCTGTTAAATGCTGACCTAGTCTTGACTTGTACCAACGAATTGTTCACATTAGAAACAGGATTTTCAGGATGCGAGCCAGAGCTTTTACAGGAGAGAGTAAGACAAGTGTGGACACATCTCCTGTGCCCAGCAGAGCATTTGTGGAGGTGGAAGCAACTGACATCCAGGCTGGCATGTGTCCCTCTGACACGCAGGTGATGTGTCGCGGTAGAGAAAAATCCCTAAGCAAATGTTTATTGGTTGCTTCAGCTTTACTTCCCTGAGGAGAAGCATTATTGATATTCACTTCATAACCTTTGCAAAAGCCTGTGCTCTTCGCCTTTCAACATTTGTCTTGCAAGATTAGCAGATTCAAAGGCTTTATTTTTTATGTTTAGAAAAGATTTTTCTAGACAGTTTAGCTTTCATCCAGTGCAGATGACCCCCAGAGAAGCTTGTAATGATGTCAGTCTACCTGGTGTGTGGTTTTCGGTTGGTTTTCTTTAAAACAAGAGCTTTTGTTTTGCTGGATTTCTTTCTCATTGTATATTGCAATATTCAAATAAAGAAGGTGCAGTGGAAAACTTGAGTGTTAAACACATGGGAGCCCAAACAAGAATGGTGGGCAAAACCCTCGTGTCCATTCAGGCCCTGACTTTGCGCTATGGGGATGTCTTCTTTTCTAATATAATTTCAGAGCTCAGTGTTGTGGTTTAACCTCAGCCGGCAGCTAAGCCCCACACAGCCGCTCGCTCACTCCCCCCCAGTGGGCAGGCAGGTGTTCAGCCATCTCAGGAAAGCGAGGCTCCATCACGCGTAATGGTTACTTGGGAAGACAAACGCCATCGCTCCGAACTCCCCCCCGCTTCCTCCTTCTTCCCCCACCTTTATGTACTGAGCACGATGGCACATGGTATGGAATGATGGAGTGTCCCTTTGGCCAGTTTGGGTCAGCTGTCCTGGCTGTGCCCCCTCCCGGCTTCTTGTGCACCTCCAGCCTGCTCAGTCGGTAGAGCAGGGGGAGCTGAAAAGTCCTTGACTAGTGTAAACACTACCTAGCAACAACTGAAACATCGGTGTGTTATCAACATTGTTCTCCTCCTAAATCCAAACACAGCACTGTACCAGCTACTGGGAAGGAAATTAACTCTATCCCAGCCAAAACCAGGACACAAAGTCATCTTTGGACCACCTTGGACCAACCCCCTGCATCAACTAGACTGTTTCTAAAGCTATCGTGACTATAGTTTTTCCTTACAAACTGTTTTAGCACTCAGGATTTTTTTTGGATTACAGAATATTTTAACCGTTTGTGATTCCCTTCATTGCACCTGAGCATC
The DNA here is from genome assembly GCF_000699105.1 of Pygoscelis adeliae. Lineage (NCBI taxonomy): Eukaryota > Metazoa > Chordata > Aves > Sphenisciformes > Spheniscidae > Pygoscelis > Pygoscelis adeliae. The sequence continues at coordinate 5,596,132 of NW_008825532.1, forward strand.
CTTTACCATTTGAAAGGGTCTGCTGAAGGACTCCTGAACCACGATAGCCAAGGTAGGACCCTATGTCCTTAACTGTAGAGTGGAGAGAGTGGCTGTGTCCTTAGGATCACTGAAGATGAACCTACTGAGTGCAGGACATTTGGTTTTGGGTTGCTTGTGTGTAGCAATGATGAGGTGAAAGAACGAGGTAGGTCAGCAGCTTTGCAGACACTGAAAAGAGTTCCCGGGCAGAAGGTTTGTTCTTACCTTTCCAAAAAAGCCCACCTTATACTTGGCATGAAACCAAGGTCCGAATCTCTTCTTCTCCTTACTGACTGTCCTGGGTGCTTTTCACTGGGGTTGAAGGCGCACAAGACTAGACCGAGAGCTGCTGGTGACTGATCTCCAGTTCAGCTTTATTGATGTCAACTTTTCTATACTCTTCATCACCTCCTGTTTTCCAGCCCAGATGTGCCTATGTACTTGGTAGTAGAGGTGAATCAAAACACCTCAGTGTCTCTGCCAAAGTGGCATGAAGCTTTGGTCGTTATTTGAAACACCGTTAGGCATCACCTTTTACAGTGCTCACCAGTCATCTTTGTTGAGGCACTGTTCAGCTGTGGCCCTGGTTGCTAGTGGGCTGAAAGGAGGTGGCCCCCGGCTGTTGGCATAGAGACTGCCACATAGGTGGAAAAATGTCAACCAGTCCAAAAAGCCTGGTCTATGCCACAAAAAGTTGCATTCAGTTTTGCAGCAGCTTTACCTTGTAAAAGTCCTATTTCATCGCCCAGTTGAGCAATCATTTTGTGACCTAACCTCAAGAGTTTATCGCATAAAGTACAAGATATTAAGTTCATTACCGACTATAAGTGTTTTGATCAAACAATAATTAGCAGCACTTAAAAGACATTCTGTAGCCTAAAACACTAAATCCATCAGTATATAACATCCAGCCGTGGAACATATGTGTGTGTAATAGTATCAATATTGAAAGCCCCTACTGTGACGAGCCATAGCAAAGCATTTTTAGTCGACATACTTCTGGGATCACTAATGATTAATTAGTGTGTATCGTAATGTAAAGCAAATGTCACCCCTGCTACCTGGGGCTGCTGTCATTTGAGAGGGGAAACTATTTCCAGTTGAACGCTGGCTGGAAAATGCAAACAGCATCGCAGCCTGCCATCTCGTGGGCAGAGCCCCGCAGCTCCCACGGGGAGAGGAACGCGCCTTTCTCCACTGCCGCTTGCCTGGCCCGGCTCTTGGCACTGCTCGGAAATGGCCCACAGGTCTCACCGTGGTGCAAAATCATTTAAAAGGAGAAAAATGTGCAATAACAAATGTTTTGTCCTCCATCCCTCTCTGGAGAGCGGCTGCCTGAAAGGGAACGACCTCACAGGGTTGCTAATAACTAGACAGAGATTTCTGACGGTTGCAGGGCAGAGTTGTGTAAATAAAAAGTAAGGATTAGGTGCCTAGGAACCATATTACTTACTGATGATTTCTCCCATAACTAACCTCATTATTTGAAGGTGTTGCAGTTGAAGCGGTTTGCAAGGTAGCCACGTAGCAGAGGTTTTGCCTTTTGTTGAGAGAAGTCCAATAATTTTCTCTCCGTGTATGAAAATCACACTGTGCCTACATTTGCGTTAATTCAGAGCATTATGTTTTATCCCACCCCCTCTTTTTTATTCCTCAAGAGCTACAAGTTTTCAATATAAACAATGCTATTTTATAAATATTTGTTGCTCCTTTTTTAAAGTGGCTCTCTGGGAAATAGTTACTAATCAACAGGAAATACTGCAGGTTTGGTCCCACAAATGTTCAAATACGAGATCTATAAAAAGAGATTCTTCTGTTTGCAATGGGCCCCTTTTAATCAAATGGGTCTCCATGCAGCTCCGGGGAGCTGGCAGGGTGCATCTCATTGCAGGCTCAGCCTAAAAGTATTTGCTTACTGATTTTTACTGGAAACATTCAGACTTTAAGAAGAGGTGTCACAACTGAACTAATAGACGTGTTTCCTCTCCAACACCATTTTAAGCAAACGGCTAACTTGATGCATTCAACTAGTGCATTTGTCTTCAAAACTGCAGCGTTAGCTTTTGTAATGCTACTGCCAAGTGATAAAAAAAAAAAGGCAATGCAACATTACAGCCGTGGATCCCTAAACACTGCAGTCAGATATCACTAATCTGGACAATTTGTGTGAAGTTAATACAGTTTTAGTTCAACTTCAATTTAAAAAGGGAAGGAATTGTTTGATTTACCACATTTTGTTGTGCGTGCAAGTTGAAAAGCGTGCTTGATTTCCGCTATAAATTGTATCCATGCCTCATCACTCTGTATTTTTAGAGTTTTGCTGACATCCTAAGCACAGTAGGATCTATACTTGACATTTTAAAGGAGCTTTTATAATTTATGTGGATGTTTGATATAACATATTTTTTCAATCTGTAATGTGGGAGGGTTACAATTTAAAAGTGAATTTGAACTTTCATTTCAGATACATTCTAGAGGCAGCTAATTTTAAAATGTAAACTGTATCACTTGCATATATTTTACAATTCTCTGCCTAAACTATATAATGATAACTTAATATGTAAATAATAGTAGCTGTAGTGGACAGAACTTAATTATCAGTGATACCTAACTAATTGCCAGCACGGGTTTGATTAGTTTTGGTTTTTTGCTACTTATTGTAACAGATTTAAAAACTTATTCTCATTTCATGTTGTTATTTTTTAGCAAATAAAATTCATGGAAATATTCTATTACATATCAAACAATACCATGGTTGCCTGGTAAATAAATAATGCTTAAAATGACAGGCTTGTTACCGAGAAATGCACGGAAAATAGCAAGGGCAGGGGGATGGGAATCAGTGCAGCCAAATTATAACCAAACTCTTCTGTGATGATCCTGACCATAAACAGTGAAATTACAAAATTTTTAGGTAGACTCTTTTTGTGAGCTGGGAAGATTTTATTGTGGTTTTTTGGTCTTTGCTGACTTGTACCAAATGGTGTCTCTGCCTCAGACTGTGGGGCAAAGGGCTAAGTCTTTTAGCTTCCCGAGGGAGAATTTTTACTGCCTATTTACCGAGGCTAGAAATTTTCCCCGTGGGGAAGCCAAAGAAATTCTGGACCCTGACTTGGACATTTCCTTGCTGGAGCAAGCTCACGCCTTGGGGAGCCAAACACAGCCGAGCAGTGCCCGGTGTGCCCTGGGGAGCCCTGTTGCCCCATGGGGTGGGGTGGGGAGATGCGATGCCGTGGGGATGGTCCCGGGAGGCAGAGCTGCCTTGCTGGGCACCCGGCAGGACTGCGGCTCCTGCAGTGCTGGGTGTGATTGCCTCCGCGCACACCCGCTCCTGCGGCATGGAAACAGCATGACAGCTGGAAAAAAACCTTTTTCACTTGAATATCTATTTCAATTTATTAACCTGTCCAGAGTGAAAAGCAACTACTGAAACATTGCTCAATTTTTTTTTTCCTAATTTTTAAAATTTTATTCAAAATTCTATTCGTGTTCTGCTTTTATGTTCTTATTTTAGCAAGGACTTGGCAACCTAGAAACTGGAAATTCCAAGGGATCCTTCCCTTTCCCCAGTACCTTTTAATCCCTTTATGGAAGGAGAATGTGTGGGTTGTCTGGGATGTTGTTCCACACTCTAGATTTTTTTTTTCCTTAAAGGGATCTGAGATATTTCTTATATTAAAATCTCTCAGAAAGAATGCAAAGGAAAGCTCAGACAAATTCATAACAGTTAGGGACTTTCCAGTTATTCTAACTCTACACTCTTGACTCTGTCTACTTTGTAATTTAGGGGAAAATTTTCAGAATGAGATCCAGTCGTTCAGAAATGCTTTTGAAATCACAGCACCGGGACATTAAACTGTTCCCTGATTCTCCTCTAGACCGACCTGAATAGTGCTGGGAGATGCTTTTGTGTTACTTACACCAGGGATGTGAGGTCCCCAGTGGATCCCAGGGCACTGTAGTCTGTGGGAGCTGAGCTGTGCTGTGCTCTCCAGGCTCTTTGTGTCACTGGTGGGAGAGTGACATGGGACCTGGCAGAGGGAGCTGCTCCGACAGGGGATTGCTGTGTTGGTGATCCACAGGCAGAACCCTATCCAGTTACACGTACGTTTTGATGGGAATACTCACTATCAGAGTTAGTTACACACGTGCTCTAGTACTTTGCTGAATTGTGGCCTGGGGGATGCACGTTTTGGAGAGAAAAGATCGGTATCTGATGATACAATTACAGTTCAGCTCTAAGGATGGTGCGCAGCAGGGCAGGGGTGGGACAGCATGGCGATTTCTGCCTCTGGAGTCCACAGCACTTTTGCTCTTGCGATGGCCTCGTCTGCCTTGAGCCCATGTGTGTGGGTTGGATGCATGGAGATGCAGGTCTATGTGTTCTGCCTGTGTTTGTAACATAATGTAACGTGTGTCTTGTGGGAATAAAACATAAGCGTTGCTTATATGCACACAGACATACACAGCCTGTGCTATGTATCTCTTCAGTTATTCAGCATATTCTATTAACATTTAAGGTGTAATTATATTATTAATGCATTACATGAAGAGGTTGCAGCGTTAGCTTGAGTTAGCTGGATGTATTCTCCTCCTGTGCATTCAGTCAATCTTCCTTGGACCTGCCATATTCTGAACACGAAACAATACAGATTTCTGACTCGAAAGGCCAGCTTTGCAGAGAGTGTATATGTTTAATAAAGTGCATTCACTGATTTTGTGAAGATACTACACAAGGCTGAATGCTGAGTTTCATAGACATATAGTGCTAAAATTGCCTTGCCTATTATAAAGATAAAAATATCTTTTTGTTCAAATGTTCTGCTTGCTTCTTTACAAATGAAGGAGTTAAATACTGAAAGGCAGGTGGATGCTGTAACTACTTTAGAAAAAGATGAATAGGGCTGATGGCTAAAGCTACAGGGAATCTATTGAAGGTCCAGATGCAGACATGGCTCTTACTCCACACGCAGTTCAAAGTGGGGTGAAGCTGCCTGGGTAATTGGCTATGAAATAACTAACCTCTGGGAGAAAATTGCCCTTGTACTTAATTGCTTGTGTTCAGGGTAACATGTAGCCACCTGGCTGATTAGTGCCCTTACCTATATTTACACCCACCCGAGTTTAAATGCAAGCACTATTGTTGGTCTGGCTATATGCATTCATCGAGTGGCCCTACTGGATTAAAGAAAATATGACCACCAAGGTCATTTTTTCTTTTCAGTCTTCTTTTATCTCCTTCTGAATCCCCCATTTCTCACATAAGAAGAGCAAATTCAATCCTAAAGTAAATCCTACTGGCTTTAACGGAACAGTAGTGGAATGAATTTGGTCCCAATTGTTTAGTTTGGTCATATTAAATACTTAAAGCGAGGAAGCAAAATCTAACAGCGTAATGGAAGTCAGAAGGCAAGGCAGGTGAATGAGCGGAAGGAAAGTGAAGTACTGAAACAGAGAGAGGAGGTTGTGGTGTTTTAGTCATGGAAAAATCTTTGGGAACAGGTTGGATAAACACCTCTCAAAGATGGAGGTGGAGAGATGGAGAGGAGGGTTTTCTGGTGTCCCCGCTGTGTAGTAGTACTTATGTTCAACTTTTCACCTACTTAAAATGTAAGAAAAACATTTCTTAGTGTAATGGTAATCAAACACTGGAACAGGCTGCCCAGAGGAGTTACGGAGATATTGAAAACCTGACTGAACACGGTCCTGGGCCACCTGCTTTAGCTGACCTTGTGTTGAGCAGAGGGGTTGGAGTGGAGAATCCACAGAGGTTGCTCCAACCTCAGCCTTTCTGTGCTTTTGTAATTCTGTGACACAGTATCAGGTTAATATTTATCGTTATCTTACAGTTTTACATTCATCTTTGTTTTCTCTGATTGGGCAAGTGGTTAATTTAGATGGTTTCCTTGTTAGGTATTTAGGGTATTTAGCATTTACGTTTTCAAGCTCAGATTCCAGATGCTCACGATTATTGTTGATAATGATAATGCTTTGCCCACAGTCAAACTGAAGTGGCTTTATAAAGCCCTTGCATCAGCCAGTACTGAGACAGCACCAGCACTGCTCGCTGTGGCTCCTGTTTCGGTCTGGAGTGCACTAATCACTGTAGTTGCTCCAGAAGTGTATTAGCACAAGAAGAGATTAGAACCTGGTTTGGGGTTGGTTTTGCTACTGCTGATTGACAGCATGCATGAACTCTCTGATCAGGAGTATATTGCCAGAGAAATCTGGGTCTGAAATTCTGAAATAGGGCATGCTATAGGCCTCAGCAGCCACTTTGTTTGTGTAACTAATACATACAGATTTTTAGTGGAAAAAGGGATAATTGGCAAAGATATGAGATGCCGCATTTCTCAGAAAAGAAATGCCTATATTTTCCAGAATTAGTCTTGGGTTTTGTCTGGCACCATTAGGTGTATCTAAGAAAATGCAGACTTAAATTTTTTGTTTATGGAGATTTTGAATATAAACATGTTGTAGATGTAGCTCAGGGTCTGTAATTAATTATTACTGAGAGGGAGGTGAGGATCCCAAAACGGGAAGCATTTCAACCTATTCTAAATTCAGGGAAAAAGCCTGAAGACTTTCCAATGGCCATATGAATGTGGGAGTATTACTGCACCCCACCCTGTAATCTCCATGCACCTCAGCTACTGGAGTCATGCTATTGCGTGGAGTCTTAGTTCTCCTACTTAAAGGAAAAAAAGGTTTGCAATAGCCCACTTGGAGAACAGTTTCAACTCAGAAACGCTCAAAAATTTGAAGACCAGCAGAAAAGGAAAAGAAGTTGTATGTAGAACTGTGTGATTTTTGAATTGGTTTTGTGCTATTTTGGCTTCCTGTATTTGGCAGTACTTCTGGGGGAAGCTGAGAGGTGTTTTCTCTGGGACCTGGACCTCTTTTAACCAGTTGTGCTAAGCACCTTCAGTGCCTATTGACTTTGGTGTTGACTGATTAGCATCTCTTGATATCTAGCCCTCTGCTGATAAGATGTTCAATTTGTAGGAAGGGGAAGGGGTTATGGCAGGAAGGTGTCAAAGGATAGTTTCTTCAGACACTGCTTTCTCTGTCAATGCTTTGACAGCCCTATTTTTAGCGTTGCCTTGTTAGTGTTTTTACTTCCTGTCTGTCATGAAAATGCTGACATTCTCCTACTTTTAGAGCAGAAAAGCTGCAATTCACCGTCTTTACTGAGGTACGATACCTTGGCAGCTTTGAGTCCAGAAGACAACCTGAGCAGTAATGTCACATGAGCCTGAGCTGAGAGATTTCCGTGTGGATATACAGTTACTAAGTGTGCAGAGTTTACGGCTGTTCCTTTGTTCTCAAGAGGTACCTTATTTATTGAAAGATAGCTGGATGGTATATATGCCAAACAGGTCTTTGGCATATATTTGGAAGTGATGGAGTTGTTGATGGAAGCAAACCCATGGGACAAAGGTTTTTTCCACTTTGCTTAGCCAGCTTAGAGTCTGGCAGTTTGTCTAAGCTTCTCATCCAGGGTCCTTCAACTGTTGCCCCTTTACCTCCAGAGAGAAATTAAGCCCAACTGCTTTAGGTGGGAGATCTGCTGTCTGTCTCCATTAACTATGGAGAAAGCATAGCCAAATAGCTCAATTCAGACGTCTGTGTTTTAGCGGTGCAATGTTCAGTGAGATTAACTCATCCTAAATAATTTGTCTGCTCTGCAGCACTCTGACTGGTAGAGGCATCTCCTTTTCAGTATGATACAGAAGACCTTATAGTCCTGGTTAAATTGGCAGTTTCTAAAGAGTCTAGCTCTATTTTGGGGAGATCAGAAGGTTTAGGTGAATGTTTCTACCTTGTGGAATCTAAATCTTTTATGCTTTAAATCCCGTAGAACAAACTTCTGTTTTCTTTCTATGTGAATGACTATTATTTTACTCTTTCATTTACATAGTTGAGATAAAGATAAATGTAGACTGTTTCTTTTATTGATAAAGATTGTAGTACGTTTGAAGGTATAGGGAAGCTAAATGGAAGGCTTATTGCAGTAAAATGCAGCAGGTCGTCAAGAATTGCGACAGGGGAGTAGGATTAACACATCACAACTCTGAGTGATAAGGACCTGACAAGGGTAATTTCCTTTACAAGTTTGTAGAAGGATATATACGCACAGAACTTGAGAGATAATACAGACATAAAAATATACATAAAAATGGTGTGACAGGAAAAGATTATGTTAACAACTATTTCCCAGTCTGTAAAATATGGGGAAAGTGCATAAATTCATGGGCTGGAATGAGATATTGTCTTCCTTAACTCTATTATGTTATAATAAGGACCTTCCACTTGTATTAAAAGTGGAGCCTTTAGAACCTAGCAACAAAAAGAGTTCATTTATATTAAAGATTTGTTTAAGGATGGATGTTTTAAATCATTTGACCAATTTGTAGAAGATTTTAATATTCCTGGAGCTCAGTTTTCCCGTTTCCTTTGGATAAGACATGCTGTTCTTTGTGAATTAAAAAAAGGTATAGAAATGCAAATGTCACAGATTGAAAAATTGTTGTACAAAGAGACTGTCTCACTAAATTGATTTCAAGGCTATATAGGACATTGTCAGTATCCTTAGACAAAGGCAAACTGGAAGTTAAAGAGAAAAAGGAGAGAGATTTAAGTAAAGAACTTAATATATAAGAATGGAAACAGGCAGTTTAATAAAATGGATTTCTATGAAAATAAGACATCAGGTTGTTCAATTTAATTATGTCCTATTCAAAGAACATATTTATGTCCTTTTAAATTGCAGAAATATATAAAGAGATTGTTACTATACTATAATAACATCAAGATACTGGATAGGGTGTAACATATACATATACTTAAGTATTATATGGAGATCAAACATTTTCAGATAAAGGTTTCAGAAATTCTGCTATGTAAAATGAGATCTTCAGGTGTGTTTAGACTGAATTGTAAAGACTTGTTGATGATACTAGTGGGAGAGAGATATTTCTTGACATGTTTCAAGTGTTTTTAACAATTTCTTCCTATGTTTAAACAGGAAGACAATAGAAGGCCAGAGGAGAAAGATGGTCTGTGTTATCTGCAGTAGAATATTTAATTTATCCTATGCCTCAGCATTTTATTATTAAATATTCCACAAGGGTGGTGGGACAGAAGAAAATAAATTAAAGCTTGTGAGGCATATAGGTCAGGTGGAAGCAAAGGCCATATGAACATGCAGACAGTGGAGATCTGGGATATGGCCAAGACACAGCATTTACTGTATGAAAAGAAGTGAAAATCTCAGGGTACTGCAGTGCTATTATTGTGCAAATTCTCAGAGGTTTAGTCCAATAAAGCACTAAATAAGCACTGAAATAATCACTAAAAGGGCCTACAGAGTTTTGAAACCTTTCCCTGATGGCTGACTTCCCTGGAGGTATTTAAAAGACGTGTAGGTGAGGCACTTAGGGACATGGTTTAGTGGGCATGGTGGTGTTGGGTTGACGGTTGGACTCGATGATCTTAGAGGTCTTTTCCAACCTTAATGATTCTATGATTCTATGATTCTATGACTTGAGAATATCTTGATTCTGCACGGTCAGGAATGGGAGTTGGTGCTGTGATTGCTACAAAATGATTCACCTTTGTGAGAGCTGGTAAGTCATTCATATCAGAGATGCATATCTGGCTCACAAGGACAGAACAGGTCCTTTCTCCATTGCTGGTTATGTGGGGAAGATGAGCAGAGGTTTCTCCTGGGGATTCTGCCTGTGACAAAGCATCAGAGTCCCAGAAAGTTCAATGCAGTGATACGTTCCCTCTGCAGCCGTTTCCTTGCATGTCGGCTATTGCTGCCTCTGCTTTGGGCTCCTCTGGGTCTCCTTACCTTTTTCAGCATGGTGGTAGAAGCTTGATTAAGTCCTGCAAAGTAAGACTTTGCCTTGTTTCATTTTTTCTATTGACTAAAAGTGGTACCTTGGCCGTACCAGTGAGATGAAAACAGTCTTACTAAGCAGGGCAAAAGGGCAGGTTCTGCAGCCTTGTAGAGGGGCGTCATGTTTGTCTTTACTGGATGTGGTAGTTGCAGGTGGTGAAGACACATGCAGCTCACACCTTCTCCTTACTTTGTGCCAAAACCTTATCTCAGCTCGGAGACTGTAAATTGCACGTTCCATGCATTCAGTGGGATTTTTTTGTGGCTGAGAACTTGGGTGACTAATGCCCGCAGTGTGTGTAAGCAGACAGCAGCAAAGTGCCACAAGAATTGTAAGCCGTCTGGTCCCTTGGCAGGACATATGTAGAGCTTCACCAGTTGGTCTCTCAGTTCGACATTATGCACGTCGTTTTGGAGTTCTCTGTGCAATTCTGAGATCTGTCTGGTGGAAAGCTAAGTTTTGCTTTTATATTTGCTGCCCATAACTTTCTTCCGATGAAATTACAACCCTATCAGGCACATGCTTATCTTCACCCACCCAGTTCAGCAGATGATAGTACTACTTCAAAAACTCTTGCAAAATGAATGGGGATATTTTTACTGTTGTATAAAGTTTGCTATTCTTCAGCTGGGGTTGACTCATTCTTCTCAGTCCTAAATAAATGTGTTTTCTTCCTCCTGGCAAATAAACAAATAAATGGAAGACCAACAGTTTAGAGAAGGAAACAAAAGGGAGGACTTCAAATGTAGTCTTACTAATGATTTAATCAGCATGTTTGAATGCTAATAAGCACAAGTTGGTAACTGGATCATCTCCTTTCTGTTGTCCACTGGGAAGCTACATTTAGGAAATTAATTCAAAATTTGTATTTAACTCACTTTTCTTATGAATTAATGTGCATATTTAAATCTACCATGCAACAGTATCATTGGCATCTGCTTTTTTCTGTTTCCTTCCTCCATTAATAATTACTATTCTCTAATAAAAATTAGAGGATGGAGGAAATAATACTAATCGTGAATTCTAGCACTGTCATACAAAGATCCTCATTAGATCCTGCAATCACGTGTTGTTGTTTAAATAAATGCCTGTAATTCTTGCCTTTGCATCTGGAGTATCTGTTTGCCCTC
>NW_008825532.1:5607266-5607925 GCF_000699105.1 Pygoscelis adeliae
GTGTTGCTGCGCTAAGGCAAGGAAGGGGAACCCAACTGCTGTCAGCTGTCAGGTACGTTCACAGCCTTTGGAAACGTGAGGCCAGTCATTTCAATTCCTCGCATTTGCAGGAATGGCAGAAAGATGTATGATAGTTGTTTCTTCAAGTCTGCTGTGCAGGATTGCTCAGGAGGCTCTGGAGAGCTCAGCAGAGTGGTCACGGACAACGGCCTCGGAGCGCTGGAGGCTGCATCTGCACGGCTGTTTCCAGTCCTGGTGTTTCCTGCTTTGAAGGCACTGGGGTGCTTGTCAGCTACGTAGATAACCATGAGTAGAACGAGAGATGTGAATCTGAGAAACAGCTCATGCACTACAAGTAAGTAAGGTACCTTATTGCAAGAGATGAAGCAGAAGGAAATGCTCTGTGTACAAACATGCAGAGTAAGTTGACTTGCTGAGAGTGTGATCCCGCTAAGTGCATGGCAGCTGAACACAAAACCTCCTGACATCTTCTAGCTTGTTTTGCGATAGAAAACAATTCAGCTTTTCCTATTAGTTTTTGTAGTTACCATTAAAGGCAATACCACAACTAACATTATATCAGGCCCAATTACACTAGTGCGCTGCTTCTATTTTTTTTCTTTCATGCTGTGGCATTTCCTTTCCCTTGAAAACACTCT
>NW_008825532.1:5607968-5622546 GCF_000699105.1 Pygoscelis adeliae
TAGCAATTAACTGCTTGAACAGTATAATAAGGAAGCAATTAAGAGGTGACAGAGAAAAATTAACACTCCATTTCACATTAAAGGCCAAGTGAGTATCCTGGCCATTGTGAGTTAAATGTGTCTTTGAAAACCTGTAGTTTGGATGTATTTTCCTTTTGAATAAGAAGCCAGCTCCATGTTTTTTTGTCTAGAGTCCCAATCTGAAAATGGATGATAACTAATTGGGTGCTGTCTGCTTAAACAGGCTGTATTAATTGCAGTTTGTTCTCCTGTAAGTGTCAAGGAAAACAAAATCTTTGTAATGTGTAGGCACAATGTACGCAGCCTTAATTTGAATATGCATGTACCAGAGCAAATAAAGCAAACTACTGCATGCAATGTTGCCATGGCAGACAGTATTTGCATAATAAATAACAGCTATCATGAGACTTTCTTTATGAAGTTCTCTGCTGTGTTGTCAGCTATAAGAGCCTGCAATAAAGGAGCCAATATTGAGAAAGTAAGAGTGTGTTTTGCTTGCAAATGCAACACCCCGACCACAGTCATTGTTAAGCGTACGTGATTCTGGTGCTGCTGACAAAACGTAGCGGGTTGCATTGCTTTGCACCCACGAGCACATTAGCTATGCAGGGAATCACGCAAAATGACGCTCAAAAAGTGTTTTGTGTGAGGCCAGATTTTCCAAATCTGTGCTGTGGAGGCTGCAGGTTAGGCACGAGGTCGTTAGCTTGGCCTGCCACGTAGTGTCGACCCAAGGCCCTCCTTTGTGACAATCTAACAAGTGGGACACAGCGGAGAGGGTTTGAACAGTGCTGCTTTTTGGAGTGCTTGGAGTGCTGCTTGTAGTGCCTGACGCTCCATTGGAGTTTCGTGGAAGTTTTGATCAGGCTGTGGATAAGATCAAGATGTACTGACAGAGCTCTAGGACTGGTACGTGCCAGTGAAATCATGTGCGTGTTGCTACTAATACCGGAGGGACTGGGGTTGATCCCCAGAGTCAGGGTTGAATGTCTGTGCTGTCTCGCAGAGCTCTGGCTTCAGACCCCGCCGTTTCTGCTCTGTCTCTCCAACATGTGTGTCTCCTGCCAGGTCCCCTGTGCCAGAAGAGGAGATGAGGACAACCCGCAGCTATTTGCCTCAGTTCTGTGCCAGGGGAACTCTGTCCTCCTTTGGATCAAGGCCTTTTTGAGGCTCTTGACGCTGTTCTCTCCTCACTACCTGGAATACAGACCCTTCAAGTTAGGCTGGTTAAATATATATATTTTTAATTCCATCTTCGGCTGAAGGGTTTCAAACCTCAGAGCGCGGCAAAACTTTCATGATCAAATCATAAAGCTTTGTGAGACTCCTTTGCTTTGGGGGTTCATTACAAATTGTAAGCAGTGGTTCACTGGGGAGTCACTGAATATTGATAGTCAGCTTGGGCCTGGTTTCAAGTGAATGTGTTGTGGAATTTGATATTGAAATCCATGACTTTGATGCAACGCCAGCTGAAACGGAGAGGTTTCAGCTAGGTTTTACTTTGAGCTTTTTGTTTTCCTTCCATTGAAATGAAGGGGAAACGCAGATGAAGGCAGTCATTGCTTCTGAAATATTAGGGACAGCAAAGGGAAGGTCTGAGGTGAAATGTAAGAAAGGGCTTAAGGATGGAATTAAAAGTAATAATAAATCCAAATCTGAGACTCTTGTGCTTGGAGGTCCATGAGGATGGGGAAATACGTCTGTTGCAGCATGGCTGATTGGCATGGTGGGGAGCATGATGGAAGTGAAGGAGAGGACCGCCTTGAGAAGAAGGCTTCTGCAAGGCTCACTGCATCTGAAGCAGATGCTGCTGAGGGTAACCAGCCTGTTCAGAGGTGGATTTGTTGAGCAATCCAGTTTGTCATTTAGTTTGGAAAATGGGGAGAGGATGCTGACTTACACACCGAAATAATCGGACTGTGGCCTGGAGAACCCCTCTGTTCCTCTTTGGTTGTGAGTAACAGCCTTCCTGTTCCTGTACAAGAGAGCTACACCCAGGCTTTCCAGACTCATGGAAAGTACCAGGTTCTGGAAAATTTTAAGTAAACAAACAAATGCTGCTAAGGTTTATATGCATGGGTTTAATGAGCTTTGATTAGGATTTTAATTGAGTTGGTAGATGTGACTTGACTGAAAGGAGGTTTGAGTCAAGTCCTAACATCAGTACAGGTATTCTGCTTTCAGTTGTTTATTGTAAATGCTCTTAGGTGTGATATTTAAATAAGGAATTAACTCTTTTGTCCCATCCCAACCTTTTCTAATAAAACTTGAGTGACGAAGAGGCTGGTAGTACTGGATATCGGGTAATACTGATCTGCTGTGTGGATTAGCAGAGTGGGAATTATTGCTGGTAACTCCTTGACTTTTCCCTAAATTACTGAAAAATGCAACAATGCTGAAAATCGTAAGAGGCTTTTCTTATGATTGCATAGGAACACATAAGAGTGTGCTACCAGTTACTAACATAAAGTAAAAGTTACTGTGTCCCTGTTTTATTTTGACTTTTGGAATCTGCATGGGGGTTTGGATTTTATTTTTCCATATTAATTGTATTTACTTACAGATGTAGTGTCTTCCATTTATTTTTATTCTCTTTATTAAACAGTAAGGAATAAGCTGACTATCAGTAGATATCTTAGAAGCAGTCATTTTCAGGTTTTCTTTTGGTCTGAATATCAGAAATTATACCTTTATCTGGATGTGTTTTTTAGCTAATGGACAGATCATGTAAGCTGACTATCAGTAGATATCTTAGAAGTAAGCAGTCATTTTCAGGTTTTCTTTTGGTCTGAATATCAGAAATTATACCTTTATCTGGATGTGTTTTTTAGCTAATGGACAGATCATGTAATATCTATAGTACCTAATATCCTCTCCTAAATAGAAAAGAAAAAAGTCTCTTCAAACAAGCAAGCCGAGATCTCATACAACAGCACAGCATGTGTCAATTCACACTGTGTCATGTGACATGAAACTACTTAATACAACCTGACTTGGAGTGACATTTGTATTGCCCATATCATAGAATAAAAAAATAACACTTACTTTCACAAGTGAGTAATTATCTTTTCCAGTTGATGGTATTTTGCTATTTGCAGGTCAAAATGAAAAACAGGTAAGGGTTAGTGAGCTACCTTGAAAAGAAATATTACAGTAGGGAAGAGATTTGATAAGACTCTAACCGTGCTGGCAATACGAGCAAAAGAAATGGTTCTGTTCATGAAACGATGGCGCTATCTTTAGATGTGATTTGAACTAAAGCAGGGGGAAATCCAGAGAGGAAATCTCAGCATTTGAACAACAGGCTTGTGAGCTAATTAAGGCCAAAGGACAATTTTAAGGAAGGAAAAGCAAACATTATATATTGCCAAAGACTGAGGGTACATTCGTGTTCTCCATTTGATCCCACACGTCATACCACAGTAGATGGGTAATGCACAGACACCCCAAAGATGTGGAGATTATTGGGCAATAGGGACCGATGCTGGATGCTCTCCTCCCCATCCCACCACTGTGCTGTAGCTGCTCACATTGCCTGCTGAGAGGACAGTTCTCAGGTGTATTCTTACCCTGAAGACCCATTGAAATTTATGGTTTATTCATAAAGATCCTAATTTGATCCACAGTTAAAAGCTGTGGGTCCTAGGAATGCTGGATGGGGAAGTAGTTTACTAGCAGTGACAGTCATCCACAGCCTAAGGTACTTTATCTGCTCGCAAGAAAATCCCCAGTCCTTCTGGAGGCTTTTCTAGTTAGACTGGATCTTCTACCCGCAGGAGACCCTTTGCAGCAGCATCTCATGGTGACATGCAGTTGTCCACTGTTACAGGTCATCATGTTCCAGTTGCTCTTAAAGCATCTCCCCATTGTTTGTTCCTAAACAACATCTGTAATGCAGGTGTGTGCCAGCTTGCAGAACTTACCCATCATTCTCCATCTGCACGTCACGCTGTAGGACATTTTGCATGAGCCCTTCCCTGTATCCCCTGAATCCACCCTGCAAGTGGATGTTACCTTCCAAAACTGGCTGTGGAAATAAGCTGACAATTGGGAAGACAGGTGGCAAAAACATCCTGCCACAGGCAGTTCCCCTGCAAGAATTTGTGTGGAGGGCAGTAAATGGCTCCATTTTGCACAACGCTGGATGATTTCTGCCAGCTGCCTGGGTGACAGTGTTTCTTGGAGGAGCTCTCCTCCTCTTGTAGTATCTTAAGCCCCAAAAGGCAAGAAACACATTAGCACTGTGATTTGTAAGATCCTTTTGGACGTAACCTTGTAACCTCATCAGTTTCTACAAAGTTGCACAGCTCAGAGCAAAAATTGCACCTTGTCTAATGTTCTGGTAGTCGCGTGTTTCTTTGACTCCGAAGTACCGAGACATTGGAGATATTCATTGTAAATTTATTTCAGCTATTTTCACAGCTTTTTTAGGAAGCTACAAAAATAAGCTTGCAGTGAATATTTCTTGTTCTCCTGCCATGGCCCCATGCTGCCACTGCCATGGCAACCACGAAATCGCCTCTCCTTCCCTACCAGGTCTTGTCTGCTCGGCTGGGGAGCCCCTGCCTAGTGATGCCACAGGCATGGCAGTGCCTCTTCCCAGTACCGGGGCCGCTCCTTCCTATTTCCTGACTGTCCGCTGTAGTAATTGGAGACAGGAGCATGTCTACCCTCTTCTCTCCACCCCAGTTTAGACCAGGGGATTAGTCGCGTTTCTGCTGTGTGAAATTAGTGCAAGGGAGGAATGACACAGTAGTTAAGGTCTCCTACTTGTTAGGTCTTCTCTGGCAGTGCTTGGGAGGGTCTGGATGATACTTTGTGGACATGTTTACACGCGTGACTGCCACACATCAGTTCTCATTGAAAATGGACAGTTTCATTGACTTTTTAATCAAATTTTGAAGGTTTAAAGATGTAATACATTTTATATATGGGATACGTCTTTTTCTTTACAAAAGGAGGAAAGGACGTATCAAATCTTAGAAATGAACATAACATGACAATTTTGCAAACCACCATGAAATAAGGATTTCTTAGTTTGTTGATCTCCCCTGGCAACCCAAGTGCGGAAAAAGCAGGAATTGTGCTGACTCGGGTAGAAGCGAGGAACACGTTCAACCTGAAGGCAAATGGTTTTGCTGCACAATCCAGGGATATAGGCTGGATGAGCTCAGCTGTCACTCAGTCTGTTAATCCCTCAAATCTTTAGCGCTTGAGGATTAATTTATCTAAATATTGTGCCAAATATAATAGTCTCTCTATCGCTCCCACTATTAGACGTGTATGAACTACAAGGAGCCTTTTGTCTCCCTAATAGGATTCAGCCCTAATTCTGAAGTCATAAAGCATGAGTTTAAAATATAATAACTTAAAAAAAAAACGCCAAAACATTTTCCACAGGTAGAAAGGTAATAGCTGGCCAGTTGTAAAGCCCTAATCCTGGGCTCTGCTCCTGCCCTTTACACCGGTCCTACAGCAGAAACAGGCCAGGTAACAGTTGCATTTATTTGCTTGCTTCTGCTTTATCCTGGTACAGCAGATTTCCAGGGTGACAAAGAAGAAGTAACAGTGACGCGGTGCCCTTCCATTGCCATATCTTGACTTGGGGAGGTGGGGATGGTGGTGGTGGGGTGGATGGGACACCTGGATGGGAGGCACCCAGGTATAAGTATAGTGCTGAGCAAGTGTGCACGTGTAAGTGAGAACAGCTTCTGGGACTCATAGTTAGATAACAGAGTGCCCGCTGGTCCAAGTAAGACAATTCTGATTATTTTAACAAAATAGCAATACTTTCAGATGAAATTTTATGTGTACGGTGCTATTAGGGCTTTCTATTCTTTTGGGGACAACCTGTTACAGCTGGGGAGTGCCATCGGAAATTTGACCCTGTACTATTACACTTCCTTACAGTACTAGCTTCAGCCACACATGGTAGGTTGTAGAGGATCAGGATCTTAGGACTTGGTTTTGCGCTCACAGGGCTGTGGGATTGAATGCTGACAGCCATATACTTTCCTGCTATGGTACTGCTGTCCTGGCTGGGAAGTCAGAAACAGCTGGTGGAAGCGAATAACAATACAATTTCTCGCTTCAGAATTGTCTCACTTGGCATTCATGCCTTTATGAAGCAACTATTGCTATTTTCCCTTCCTCTCCTGTATCCCTAACAACACCTGCAGATGAAAAATTGTAACCAATTACACTATTATTTTTAACATGGGCTGTATTGATTACCTGGACTCCACTCTGGGTAGGTCTGAGATATCTTGCTTCAAACTGTTCTTTTCTCTTGGCACCAAGAATCAGTGCGTGGTGCATTGAAATGAACTCAAATTAGAGCAGACGGCATGTGATGTGCTGAGTGACAGGCCACCGCTTGCTAGGAGGCCAGCAAAATTTGCAGCGCACTGGGAGAGGATGTAGGGGCATATACCAGCAGCCTTCCACTGAAACTCCCTGCCAGAGACCTTGCTCTGAGCCCTTGGAAAAACTCCTCCTTATACAGCCGTGCACGGAGCCTCAGCCCATGCTGAGATTTCGTGGTTGCCATGGCAGTGGCAGCCCATGCTCGAGCTCAGGCATGTGGGTCACCATGCCCCACAGTCACGGCTTCCCAGGAAAAGCTCCTCAGCTCCTAGGTACTTTCTGCCTAGATGTAGGACCATATGTCATCACAGTAAGTTGCCTGTTTTTTCCCCTTTCTTTTTTTCTGCATCCAGTTTGCTTTATCCAGATCACCTTCTGTTGGGCTGCTTTATTTCCCTTCTGACATTCCCCATGTCCATGTTTTTCTGCAGGCCATTGATAAAACATGGTGAGGTATTGGGCTAGGGGCTGGTCCCTGTGGGACTCTTGGAAAAACTTTGCTCATTGACAATACCCTGCTGTAGCTGGGGTTTCAGATGTGCATTTTTGTCACTTTAGTATCCTTTTGTGCTAACTTCTGCCAGGCTGCCTTGGTGTATTTTTAGTTTCTAAACTAGAAAAATGTCCCATGATACCAAGTCAAATAGTTGGTGAAATATTTTCTATAAGAAAACTGTAGTTCACCAAACTAAAAGATGTTCACAAGAATGAATAAATTTCAAGTAATCTAACCAATCTGAAAACAAAGTAGGAAAAAAAATCTGAAATAGTGGCAATGAACAAGTTTCATTTTTCCACTCTAAAGGACCCTTTCTTTTGAAACCTTAGCTCATTTATACTTTCTGAGAAGTCACACTTGAGATAAAGCATTCTGCTTTCATGGCTCCAAAACATTTTAGGTTAGTGGGTACTCTTCTCATTATATAATTTTTTTCTGCCAGTTTGGGAGAATGTAAAATTCTAAAAAAAATATAATTGGGCTATTGACAGTCTGCTTCCTGGTCAGAACTGCTTAAGTCCAGGACAGTAACATTTTCATAATAACAATCAAACCTGCAATTTTACCCCAAATGGTAATGAATTAGCTTTGAAGGTGTAAAGTGATATAAAAATCTTTAAATTCAGAGCCAGTTAAGATTTTCACACTTTTGCTTTTAGGTGAAAGTGAATGCAGAAATACAGGAACGCTGGATGCAAATGCTTTCACTGCTGTAGTTCCTAGCAATCCAAGAATAAATGGCTGTCTTTCCATAAAAATGATCTAATGAGATTTTGAAGTTAAAAGGTCGTCTTTATTGGAACATTAATTAGATTCTTTGAAAAAATGGGAAGCTGAATTTTTTGGTCTGTCAGCACCCTAGTAAAGATAGAAAACCTGTTATATGTCTGTTAAAAGTATAACAAGATCATGTAACTAGAAATGGAAGAAGTCAGCGAAAATTAGAAAGAAAGCAGACTGTTTTAAAAGTGAGATTAATTAACCATTGAAATAGCTTCCCAAGGGGCACGGAACCTTTTCTACCACTTGAAGTGCTTAACTCAAGGTGGGATGTCTTTTTCAGGAAAATTCTGTAACAGCGCAAATTGTTCGGCTGGATCTAGGAGTCACGGGGCGAAATACTGCGTTACGCAGGAGTTCAGATTAGAGAACACCACGATGTTCTCCTTTGGCCTTGGCATCTGTGTGTTCAGGCTTCATGGAATAGGGAAGAGTCAGGTCTGCAAGCTGAATGTGGCTGCTCTGGGAAGCAGAGACTTTGAACGACCCGTGGGGTACAGATGTGCGGTGTACGGACGTGCAGCTCTGTGCAGGTGGAGCACAGTGGTCCATGGTGAGCTCCAGCTGGAGCAAAACACGTCCAGGGAGGTTGCAGGATGGGGCAGGCTTTGCCCTGTGGTTTGCGCTTGTCTAGTTTTCCTTATCCCTTCCCGTTGCTCCCACACCTTAGAGCGACTGCTACTAGCAAACCTGCTGTTAAACTCTGCTATTGCTGAACCCGTATTAACCTGAAGGCATTAGAGAAATCGGTTGGAAAGCTCAAAACATTCTTGGAGGTCAGGAAAAAGAGTCTTATGAATGACAAAGAAGAAAATAGGAGTCAATGAGACACACAATGATAGAGGAAAAATATTCTCTTTTACAAAATCCGGTGACTGAGGAAATTCCCCAGAGGAAGGAGGATAAGGTGCTTCCTACATGACAGTGAATGACAGCTTTTTCGTGTACTGTGGCTTGACAGTTTCCCCCAAGAGGCAAGTGAGAAAGGAGAGACTAACTCTTTTCTCAGGACGTTAATGCTCGCTTGCATCCCAGCTCTTCTCCATTTCAATGTTCTCCATTTCAAGTCCAGATCTTCCTCTGCTTCCACAGAATCCTGCACTGGTCTTTGTTGCACAATATGATTTGAATGAATAAAAGACCAGGGAAAAGAGGAATGGACCATCATTCTGCTTCCCGCCCTAAAAGCAAGCACTCCCAGTTCCCTCCGTATCACCCACTGCTGCAGCCCTTGGGTGATGGATCATCAGTATGAGAAACACAATTCCCAGTGACACTTGCCAGGAGCTTCAGCATGGAGACACAATCATGCACCGTGGTGAAACCACGAGGTGCCTGGTGCATTTGCTGTTTCACAGGATTATGGACTATGGGTCTCCGAGCGCTCCTGGACAAGGGAAAAGGGAAGACACAACCCAAGGCAGAGCATAGGGTGCTTTGTGAGGAGTAAGGTCCCAGTCACCCCATGGAATGACAGCCCCTCCTCAGGCTCCTGTGGCTAGCTCTGGTTTTCCAGTGGTGGCCCTGCTCCAGGAGTCTCCTCCTGGTCATCTTACCCTGCGTGAGGTGGATGAAGCTGCCCTAAGCAGAAGTACAACACAGACTCTCCACCATTGTCACCCAGAGAGATGGAGCAGTGATCTGCCAGGGCCACCATAGCCCTTCGTCCTCTTCTTTCGTGCCAAGGCACTGAAAAGGGAGAAGAACTGGCTGCAGTGTCTGATCCTGGAAAGTCTGACTTCCCCTGCGTGTATTTACACATTTGCAGGGTTCAGGTCTTTGTACAGTCTGCAGCCAGTTCTGCCTATGCCATTTGCTGTCACTCTGTCCCATGCAAGTATGGGATTTATCCTGCCTAATACCTGCCACAGTATTTTTATGTTTCCTTCTGATGTCTAAGGATGAAATAGGTATCTAAAAGGAGACCACGTGGATTGTAGCAGGCTAAATATAATAGGCAATTTTTTGAGAGCATATGAAGCCCCTTAGGCAACAGTTATGCGATCTCAAAGCAAGGTTTGGTGAAATAGCTCGTGTTGGTTTCTTGTGGGTTATGGCTTCTTAGGAGAGAAAATCCTAGATGCACTGCCTCTTTTCCTCGACTGTCTGGTTTAACATCTTGTTTGCTTTTTTCTTGTATTATTTTTCTTTCCTTTCTTCAGTGAGCCTTACTCGCTGACTTTCCTGGCGGTTTTGATGCCTGAATCATGGCTTATGGCTTGCGAGGTGAGTGGGGTGCTGCAGTGGCGAGGCTGGTGTAAGTCCGTCTCTTGTTCTTCTAATTCTGTTCTCTAAATTTAGCTTCATGGGGTAACAGATAAAAACTACAAGCCTTCCCTGCAGGTCTCACGATGGCCTTGATCTTTGTGTTTTTTCAGCTCCAGCCCCATAAACCTTCACAGCTAACCTTGCAGCTGCGTCCTGCTAGGCTCTCCCACACAGGTCAATCTCATTTCTAGTTTTGATTGTTACAGTTTAAAGATAGAATTTCCCTTTCTTGCTTCACAGCATTCAAATGCTAATTAGATCCCTTAAATGTCTAGGAAGTTATCCCAGTTTACACATATATGGTTTATTAACTCATGCTCATTTCAAACCTTTTCTTTGATGTAGGCTAATGGAATTATTCATTTAGAATCACTTTAAAAGATGACTTCTCGTTCTTTCTTGCTGGATGGTGTTTCTCTGAAGCACATTTGTGACTGTTTGCCTTTGGAAAAAATACCTGCTTTTCCATGGGCTAATGTTGAACACTCCTGGACGTGCATGCAACAGATAAACAGTTGCTTTCTATTTGCAGCAACTTTTTCGAGTTCACACTTTTACTCTTTGCTGAAACAATATCTATTTTACCTCCCTTTCCATAGCTGCACAGCTGATAAGATGGAACAGACCAAGTTTGCAAAAATACATCTGCCTAGAGAATATGGTCATGTGAGCCAGCATTTGTTTCCAGCTGTTTTCTTGTCATTAGCTTTTAATTTCAACAACTACCTGCTTGTGCCTGTCCTCTTTTTTTCCCCACCTCAGGTATTTTGTGCTGTTATTGTGATTGTCAGTTCTGTTCTGCTTGAAAGGTTTCAGTGTATGTTGCCATGGTTACAGGTGCCAGAATTGGAAATAAATGAAGGGGGTATCAAGACACCGTTGTGCCTCTGATGGAGGCTTAGCACTAAGATGTTAGCTATTACTTTGCTGGATTCCACGTTATTTGATGACGGATCCATTTTAATAGAATATTTAAATGCTTGCGTGAATATAGATTGCACTAAAATGGAATTATGTAGAACTGGATTTAATGTAAATTAATTTTTTTAACAGTTTTTTTTTAATGAGTACATCCCTTTGGGACAGTCTGCAAGTAAGTGAACAGAGTGTCTAGAACATCTACTGCATGAATGGTATGAACATGTTTGATTATATCTACCGCTGGAGTATGGATGAGTATCGAGTACATTTCTTCACAAAAGTTCAGAGAGAGAAGAGAAAAACTTTTTTAGGAAGTAGAAAGCTGCTTCAGAATGGTTTCTTGTATCTTTATGAAGAAGACACTTGGAAATTAGGTGCATGCTGTCCCTCTTTTATAGTCTGTGTAGTAGTAACACCTGCTTGTAAAGGCTTGTGGGAGGCTTGTGATGGAGATGATGTAAGGGTTTCTGCAAAACCAGAGTTCCTTCTTCCATTTCTCATTTTATAGGCTTGAGAATTAATCCAAAGCCCAGCAAAGTCAATGGAGAAATTCCCAATGACAACAGCGAAACGTGAATTGAATCTTAGGTCCATTTTTTAGCAACCTTTTTCTATCTTGTTCAAAGTGATATTAGTCTGTTTTACGTCCTTTTTTTCTATCAGATTGTCTCAGTCAGTCAGTCCCTCTCAATGTGCATCCATGGGTAACGTGTTTCATGTGTTCTTTAACCAGGCGGATGGACAAAATGTGGAAGCACTGCTAAATGTTTAAAATGGGCGGTAACATGTCACGCTTGTCCCCAAGAAAGTTCCTGCTTTCCTTTCCCAGAGAAGGGATGGATTTCCCTTTATTGGTGATATCTGGCCCCACTGAAGTAAGCTGAAAAGCTCCTGCCTGTGTGAAAGGACATTGTGTGTATGTGTGAATATATACATGCATATATTTATACACTTCTATAGTTATGTATGTATAATTAAAATCTTCATATTTTTGAAGTAGCTTTAAAATTAAGCTGTGGCTTTCTATTTTCTGAAATATTACTTTGAAGCCAATAGAAAGAGGGCAAAGAGTATGGTATCCTTATAGTGTTGATTAGTGATTATAATTGGATGGTAATAGTAATATGACATTTTACTAAAGGTTGAGGTTTTTACAGTAACTCAATTTCGCATCTATAAAATGCAGGAAATTGGAACAAGTGAAGGCAGTTGCTGTATTCATCCTTTCCCCTAATTTGTATCTTCATCTCTTATTAACCCTTCCTCTAGCAAAATTGCTCAATGAGAGTATTCTACCTCTAGCCCTCGGGATTAATCTTGTGGAATGGCTTTGATAACACTGTTATAAATGTGGAACCTAGAAAATACATCCTCCACAAAATGCAGAACTTGCATTTACCCTCATCAGAGAGTTGCATGTATTCTCCAAAGCTGTCTCTCTTCCGAGGTGGATTAGAAATAGTACGGTATGTTAACCCCAGCGGGGCAGACGGTAAGTGTTTGCGATCCGGTACTTTAGTTGGAAGGTGGGAGGTGCCTTTGGTGTCTCTTTTAGGTGACTCTCTGTCCTGCTTGGGCATAAAGCAGGTAGATGTGACGGTTTGGAGAAGGAGGATTTAGGCTGTGGAGTGAATCAGCTAAAGGGAGGAACAAAGCTTGCTGAAGGAATGGAACTCCCCCCCCCTCCCCCCAGCTTCATTAATGAATGTAGATCCCAAAAGGGGACTGAGATCTAAACCCTCCAAAATCACATGTGCCTAAAAAAAATTAAGACGGAGTTTAACCACATAAGATTGTCGCAGACCCACGGAAACTATGCCTGGTGGCCAGAGCATTTCAGAGTCCAGAGGTACTGAGGTTTTCACCAGTGCAGTCAGTCAGAAATGTAAAGTTCAACTTATTAATTATGGCTGTGGTCACCTTTTGTATACCTTGTGGCATTTCTAGAAGGGCTAGCGGCTGTACTGTTTCCACTGCTTGAACTAGATCGTGTAGAGTAGCCGGGGTAACTCTGCATGGCACTGAAATATGCTTTGCAGCCCCCTCCTCAATGCCCTACTCATATTTGTGAATTCTGCTCCACCAGCTGGATACCTAAAAGCTAAGCACTTAAAAGCCTGTGTCCCTTTGTCAACCTGGGCCTAAATTTTTAACTCTGTATACGCAGAGACTTTGTCTGGGGAAGCTAGGGAAAGCAGCATCTGCTTTGTTTGAGCACTTGCTTTGTATAAGCACTCAGCAAACACAAAACTTCCACAAAACAGGGTGTCATATTTTCCTGTGATTTTACAATTGCCTGTCATTAGGTTGGGGGACATACGTGCGCACGGGATAAAAGGAGCTGCATCAAAATCAGTGTTTACACAAACTCCGTAAACAAAGCAGCATCTGCTTGGCTAGCTGCAGTGTTTCCAATTCATTGCAATACCTAATTGTTGTCAAACTGTTGTGTTTTCCTTGACACTGAATAACATTTACAGGAAGAGGTAAATGTAACACCCGTTCATCTCCTGATGAATGAGCAGAGCTACCGTTTTATGCTTGACTTTAAAATTTTGACTGTGGTTTGTACCTGATGAAAATGAGCTCGTGGAAATTATTTGGCAGTATTTTCTCTCTGTGCGAACTCCAGGAATTATTGCTGCACAGGACAACAACGACCACTAGTGGCTAAAGATATTTTTTCTGAAATTGCTGAAACTGGAAGGGAAAAACCATAGATTCAATGTGTTGAGTTAATGCAACACATGCTATTGATGGATTTTGTGTGCTAAGACACAAAAACCTGTCAGTGTTTTTGTAAGGTGCACACAGTCTGTTCACAGCTATGATTTGTCTCCTTTTTCCAGGACTGCTCCAAGGTATCCTCGAGCTGGCTGCTTGCCCTCTGGTCGGTATTAATGCAGACTGCTCCAAGTCCACATCTCCCTCCAAATCACTCAGTTTCACCCTTACTGTATTCTTTATTGGTTCAGCTTCTGTACTCATGCAAGTCGCAAGCACGACGCAAGGTCTTCAGCAGCAAACAGCAGAGTGGCTTCCAGCTATCACCCCGATACGGAGAATCCAGGCCTTACCCCCCATTTAGGTACACTGCATCGGTCCTTGGTACTGGAATTGTTGCTTCTCCTGTTGGTTAGCATCTTCTGTCACTTGTCTTTCATGCACTTTTAAATTGCTTAATTACTTTATCCATATGCCAAGCACGCACTAGAGCGCCAGTTATTAGCGATACCACATGTTCAGTTCACTTTATGCATTTTTAAATGCTATATTTAGGCATTTCCTGGTCTGCATGTCTTCCTTGTACAATACCACAGGTGTCTCACGGAGGCCTTTTGTTAGTTCTTTAATGGGCTGTAGGCATCCTGCTTGTTAGTCTATTATCTAACTGCTCATCGTTCGGCTCCCCGTGACTTCACTTGTACAGCTACAATAATTATACATAATTTTTTCCTGGCTAAGGAAACACTGCGCAGGTCCGTAGTGTTTCGTGGACAGATGATGCAGGCTGCAAAATGTTACAAAGATGGTATCTCCCCGGGCCAGGCACTGTTTTACCCTCTGCTTGTTTTGCATTACTAACAACATCTGCCGTGAAACCGAGTCCATCGCAGCATGAAGTCAGCTCCGTCGAGCTGAAGGGACCGCAGAGCATCCAGTCCCTTTTGCCTTTCCCTAAACGACCGTATGCAGCGCAGGGCAACGGGAATCAGACTTTAT
>NW_008825532.1:5623128-5627662 GCF_000699105.1 Pygoscelis adeliae
TGCTGGCCCCCCCCGCCCCTTTTTAAAATCACTGTGCTCTCTTGCGGTGGTTGTTGCAGTACCGCGTGGCAGAGGAGGGTGGCAGAGGAGGAAGGGGAGTCAGAGACACGTTAAGGAGTAAAGCTGCTGGAGTTTGGCCACTGCTCCCCCTGTACGGCCGCTGACCCCGCTGTAAACAGTCAAAACAGAGCAAAGCGGCACCGTTCAGGCGTAAAACAGTAACGGCAGAATAAACTATAGATTATATAGAAGTGCAGACAGAAGCCGAGTTTTCTCACGTTTTCTCTGAGCTTTCGTGTAAACCCTTTGTGTTTCCTGCTGTTAACCCACATACCAGCCCGCGAACTGAGTTTTCCACTGGTGCAGCTGGTGTGCTGGGGGCCTTCAGCAAGGACAGGGAAGTCATCTGATCCACAGCGGAGCTGGTTTCCCCTATCCGTGCAAATGTGTGTAAGTCACGTTATTGTTAATGAGCCGCAGGCGTGATTGGAGGGGGGATGTACTCCCCAGCTTACTTGACAAGGCAGTGTGCAGTTATTGTTCTGAATGGTCTCTGCAATGTGTAGCTGAAACCAAGCCAGGGGCATAGTGCCAAAAGAAAGGGGGGAAATACTTAAGGCAGACAGTTTGCCAGTAGCTTAGCAGCTGTCAACTAGTTGTTCCAGGAAGATATAAATATTTAAGATTAATGATACCTGGCTTTAGCTCTCTTTCTGTGTATATAATATAGAACAGAGTGTGTGTGTGTTGCTATACGGCGCATGTGTTGTATTTACAGAGATATAATTATTAATTTAAACTGCTCACCAGTGTGAGCAAAAAGAAGATCGGCTGAACACCAAATGCAAAAGCTACATCCTGTATTTACAAGGAAAGTTATTTCTTCCCATTTGGCCATGGTGAAAGGTAAGGGTGGTTCTCTGGTCAGGGCATCCACTTGGGCTCTGGAGCTCTGCACTTCATTCTCCTGTGGGGAAACTCCTTTCCAGGAAGCCCCCAGTCCCCTTTTTACAGAAATGCTTGCTCTTAGACCCAACGAACAACTGTGTAAGTGGTTAATGACCAGCTAGGTACTTAATTTCTACTGAAAGAGAGGGGAATTTCTTCCTCCTCAAGGAGACTAGTAGGATACATGGTAAGGAGAAATACCTACCAGCAGGGAATCATATCCAGAATTAAGAGAAAACTTCGGGAATTTCCCCTTATCCTTCTTAGATTTTAGTTGAAATATATATTTTTAACAGCTTCCACTAGCTGGTCAGAAGACAGAAAGAAAGGTCACAAAGACCTGGTGGAAATTTTCTTCCCATCTTTATTTTTTGAGAGCAGGGAGAGTACTGGAATGGTTGGGCCCACAGTCTAATCTCCATCCTTTGATTTATGGGTTGATTGGTCTTGGGCCTTTCTGGCTAAGCAAAATGGGAAAAAGCTTTATTCCTCCCTGGGGGAAGTCTCTAAAATCTTGAAATGGACACTGATTTCTGTTTCTCTTTTAGTAGGGCAAACCTTGGGTAATGGTCACATTCAAGCAGCTCCTGGGGTGGATGTGATGGTGTTAGCTGGCTCTCCAAATGTCCCACCTATGCTGGACAAAAGATGATCATTAATTCTGGGCTCAAGAAAAATCACCAGTTTTGGAGCAGCCAGTGTGGCCTGTATAGCTCCGTACCTTCAGGAGCTCCTTCTCTTATCCTCTTCTTCCACCTGCCGATAGGTGGATAGGCTTCCTCTTGGAGCGGCGATGAGGGCATCCCTGTGGGTGGTGCAGGTGAGTGCGGGAAAGCCATGCCCTTGTGCAGGCCGGCTGGCAGGGGATAGCTTCTGCTGCAGGACACACTGCGGTGTATTAGATATGTTATATTAACACACGGGACACAAACAAATATGTCCTTAGCAGAGGGAATTCAGCTCAGGGTCATTCCCCCAGTAAGGGACCCAAAAATAGTTCAGTCTTTTTTTCATGAAAATTAATGTCTTGCTATAAATCCATTTTCTTTTGAAAGATTTGTTTGGAAAACATTTTACCATTTCCAGTGTTTACCCTAAATTAACTGGCAGCTTGGACACGCAGGTATTGGCCATTTGAATGAGGCTAGATTGTTTCTATACTGAAACAGGTGCTCACTCTCTGAACTAAAATACTTTTACATATCTTCTTATGGCACTGGTTTAATTTGTTCCCAGTTACTAGTCCTATTAGGGCGCTCTTTGGAGAGCCTGTGTTAATCTGCTCTTAGAAATGTGCAGACATTCATCTGAAAATCAGCCTAACTGGAGTGCTTCATTGCTGATCCTTCCTGTGCCAACGTGCTGAGCCCTGATGAGCATTAAACTTCTATGTAAAATAAAATGTCCTTGGGATTGATTCATGTTGAAGGTAGCCTTTTATCTGATTACATACATTTTGCTCTGTAGGAACTGTTCCTGATAGTCCTTCTAATCGCCCAAGCAAAAGGGACTTGCGGGGGTGTTGCTTACACCTTTAGGTAAGGGGATGTGCATCAGTGACACTCAAAGTGTTTGCTTTGCCAGAGCATCTGAGCAAATAGATTCACTGGTTACGGAGGTCAAACCTGAGGCTGCAGGCAGGGCTGGGGTCCCCGTTACACCAGTAAAACCTTTCTGCTTCCTTCTCCATCATGGTCTGGGAATGAGCAAGACCACATGGCTTATCACAGCTGAAGAGAAACAGCTGAAATGCCACAGTCGCTGGAGCGCGGGTCCTTCTCCCAGAGTGTCAAACCATTTCAGATGGCCTCTTCTAGGAAACCATGGGGTGCTTGTGGACAGTTCATATATGGAAAGAAAAGAAAAAATAATTAAATCAATTAAATAATCAACTAAGTCCGAGTTAGGTACCGGGAGCTATCAATTCAGCCAAGGAGAAGTGTCTGCACCCTGCAGAGGCAGTGTGACCAGCCTTCTCATCATCACATCCAGAAAAAGGAAAGATGCTTTTCATTTTAAACACTTTTACAAGTGCAATTATTCTAGCTTTTTTCCTGCTTCTGTTCTGTTTTTCTGTCTGGAAACACGGCACAATTTTGGTCATTTCAGCTGTGTGTTAGTAGGTGGCAGTCTCGATCAAGTTTTGAAACATGGTGAAATTTCTCTCCTTCCTTCCTAGGCGGGCCCTGAAAATGCTGCAAACCTTCTCCTGCTAAGGATGGGCTACCCGGGTGCAGGAGGAGCCACGGTCTCACTCTCCTGTAGCAATGTATATGTACTGCACACCTCACATGAGGACGTTCTCCTCTGTGGTCTCGTTTCCTCCTGGAATATGACTTTTAACCATACCTGTGAAAACTGGTCTCATTAAACAAGGTGATCAACTCTTTCAGACGTTAATGCTCTTCCTCAGTAACGAAGCAAACGGTGCAGTTCAGATGGTGTAATTGCCCTCGCAGCCCAGCCTTGCACCCAAAGGGACCGTTTGCATGTGCCGGCACACGTGTTAGAGCTCTGCCTGAAAATCTCATTAAGCGACTGTCCAGACTGAACAGGAAAGGGGGAGCGCGGGGCTGGGGTAGAGCCCGGCTTTCCTGGGGCCCTGCCAGCTGTGCCAGTGGCTTACAGCCAACAAGGTGTTATTTTACTACAGTTGTTTTCCAGAAGTAAAGTGTTACCTTAGTAAACTCAGTATCAGCCTTTGAGACACATCCTTCCCTGTGGCCTCAGCTCGCAGGCAGCAGGGACATCCTTCCTCTCCTGACCTCTCCTGAGTAGGTTGTTCTTCCAGCATGGTGGTGGTGGTGCGAATGGGGACACCCTGACCTCCCTTTTAAGGACACGCTGTCAGAGATGCTGCTGTGCTGACAGCGTAGGCTGGGCACGCTCTGGGCTGCCTCCGCTCCGGACTTGCAGGGGACGTCTGAAAATGCTGCTCTCCCTTGGAGGGTCCTGGGCCGTGAGTCGCTCAAGCCTGGGCAGCTCTGGTTGTCTCCAGTGTTTTTTTTAAGGGACCTGGTGAAGATGGAAGTCACACAGAGAGGTGATATCACCAGGGCTAAGGGAAAGGGACAGTGTAAATGGTGGTTTTTTAGCTGCAATTACCCCAGCTCCATCTGAACCCTTCTTGTAGGCACCTTGCTGGTTCTGGCTCTGAGTCTGCCCCTCATCAGTCAAAGATGGATAAAAGCATTTCTGTGCTTTGTAGGATAATCCTGGGTTAGTCTGCAGTGGAACTGTGGACGTAGCCCTTGGGCTGCTCTGAAAACTGAGCACACCGGTGCAAGAGCATCTCTCCCTTGGAAGAGGCTTTGTGGTAGGGAAGGACTCATCCGGGGGAGCAAAAATCCAGTTCTTGAATTACTGTCCTGAAAGAAAGATGAGCTGTTTAGCGGGGACTAAAATATTCACCCAGAGAGGTGTGAAACCTCCTGAAGTATTTTTGGGGTTGGTGCTGCTGGGGGTCTCCAGGGAGAGGAGATACACAAACACAAATAGGTGTGCCTGAAGCATACCTACTGTTGGCTTCACCAGGGTAATTTAGAGATATAGTTCCTTCAGAGAGGCAGATCTAAAATGCTGTGAG
>NW_008825532.1:5627674-5634853 GCF_000699105.1 Pygoscelis adeliae
GGCAGGGATGCCACAAGCTATAAACCCCGTGATGCTGCCCTTGGCCATGGGAGGGGAGAGGGAGGAACGGTGCCTGTGCCTGCTCATGCCTCCGTGCAGGAGCCCTCAGACACGTGGAGCATTTCAGCTCTCCTCTCGCCCCCTCGGAGGCACTCAGCTGACTCACTTCTCAAGTTTGGCCTGTCTGCTTTGACCTCCATCTCTGGCGAAAGAAATGGGAGGGCTTACTGATCTGGGTTGAGAGCCCTTCTGTGTTTCTCCTCGGACTCTCTCCCAGTCTGATTTGTCTGTATCAATAGACAGGTCACCTTTCTTTGCTTTCAAAGTTGATGGCTTTATGTTTATCAATCATCGCAATATGTCTCAAAAGTTAGCCAAGAGAGATGACTTGCATGTGAGTTTACCAAAGAAAGATATTTTTAAAGTAATCGTCTCCATTTACAGATAAATGGAGTAGAAAGTGGGTGATGGATAGTATATTTCTTTCTGAGAAACTTCATGTAACTGGAATATCACTCCATTAAACTGGACTGAATGTTATAATAGTTATCCAGTGAATTGGAGAGAAGCACTATTTTCAGCCTAGCATTAATCTAAATGGACACTTTCCCCAAGTTTTAAATTATTTATTCCTTTGCTGTCTTGCAAGTTCAAGATAACCGTGGTTTTAAGAACAGCTCTGATCCACTTCATGAAGGAAAGGTTTTGGGTATGGAGAGATCAGTGGTGTACCTGTGGCACAGCAGAGAAGCCAAGCCGGTCCTGCTCTGGAGGGAGGGTGAACCACAGAGCCGATTTGTTAAGTGTGTGGCTCATGCGGTGTGCGTGGGGGAAGGCAGGCTGGAAGTCAGTTGAGACCTTATTTTCATTCCTTTTAACAGAGTCTCTTGTTTGAAGCTCTATCAGAAAAATGGATTGAACCATATCTCTCTACACTCAGGCGATTGCCACAGGGCTGTTCATAATGATTTCAAGCCATGAGCGACGTCTGGCCTGGCCTTTCCTCCTTGGACAGCATGAGGATAGGACTCTTGACCTACTCCCAAATTCCCCTCTCCTCAGCTGGAGTAGCTGCTCTGTGGGTTTTGTTCTTAACCATCTCCTGAGAATTTTGTGCCATCCTCTGGCTGCTACAAAAACTGGAGTGGGGAGAACGTAGGGTACAATAATAATGGGCAAATGAACAAAAGGGAAAGTTATGAATTCCTCCTTGTTGGATAAACATACACTCGGTTGCCATATTGTTCGTGTGTAGTCTCACTTTGCACAGCACTGCAAAACTCTTCTCACTCCCCGGGGTTGCTGGGAGCTACTGGATCTTGGGGGGAGGCAGATTGCAGAAGTCCTCTGAGAAGAAGGCATCTGCTTCTGGAAAATAAACAGAAGACATGAGAGGAATAAGGCCTCCACTGTTACTTTTTGCCTTGCTATCTTTGTTTTGGGAAAGAGGTACAGGAAAGGTTTCCAACAGAAACATTTTAATTGGAGTAACTTTTGGCTCTTCTCAACCATCAGCAGATTTTTATTTTGTTTGTTTAATTTTTTTTTGGTGTGCGTGTAGTATGACTGTTGGTAACTTTGAAGAGTGGGAAAAACTAATTTCAGGTGTTTCTTCTCCTAGCCCTGAGAATTTTACTTTACGATAGAGTGTGGTCCCTTTAGTAAAGCAATCAGGTTATTGGTCTGGCACCCCTGAGCAGTCAGCAACTTTCTCAGCAACAGTGCACGGCTCTGGGGTACCAGAGACCTGGTGTTACCCCTCCACTAAGCACTGTATCACAGATTTTTAAAATGATGAGATGGAGAGGTAGGAGCAGAAGGACCACTTGTGCAATGAGAGCTTATCTTGGGGAGCAAGGCAGGGGGAGAAACTCTGACTTCTTGGTGGAGAGACTGGCAAATCACTCCTACAGCCCTGGACTGCGATACTGGCTCTGCGTAACCCCGGGAATGCGAACGCTCCCTGCTGTACAGCAGCAGCTTCTGCACGGCTGTGCAGTCAGCGCCCAGTTTGCGCTGTCTGAGATAAAACAGAGTCGGAATTTATGGCTCTGATGCAAGAACTGGGTGGTAAAAGTTTTATGGACTTCTTGTGGGAGCCGGAGTAATAGGGTGACTGTAAATCTTGAAGGCGATGTCTGTAGTCTTCTAAAGGGAGAGCATGTCGGGGATTTCAACGAAGTGATTCTTTTAATACCAGTAACTCTGCCTACAGCATACAAATCCATCCTGTGTCTGACTGACTCCCAAATCCCGTCTGTGGCCTTGCCCTGCCGTACCCTGTGCGGTGCCCATGGATCCACAAGATGGCACTTGGTCCTCATATTACTCTGAATTTGCTTTTTCCTCTGCTCCAACTTGTCAGCTGTTATACATGGCAACTGTCTGGATGTCTGGGTATTCCTTTCTTCATTCTGAGTTAATCCTTTTCTTTTTTAACTTGCCGTTAATTTGGAAATATGGTAATGCTAAAATGCTCCGAAAGCAATTAGTGGAATAGATTCTGCTGTGACCCACACCTACTGTTATAGTTATTTGTAAAAGAGAGCCCTTTGGGAAAACTTGCACCCGATATATAAATATTTTAATGACATCTAATTGGATTTTGAAAAAACTTCCAAGCATTTTAACTTTCTGCTTTAATATTCAGCCTCATCAACTGTGCGTGATTACAGCAATGTATAAATCCAGAGTGACGGGGAATTATTCCAAGCCGCTGAAAGCTCCATCAGGAAAACCTCAGCAGAGAGTTGCTGCTGACTCCGTTACAGTGCAGAGAGCACCCTGGGGTGACGGGGACAGTCCTCTGCAGTGTGAACCCTAAAAATGAATCCTAGCAGTTGTAAGGAACAAGATAAAAATCAGTGGGAAAAAATAATGCTAATCAGAGTAATGAAGTCAACAACACATGTTCATCTTCTGATACAGATGATAAAATAGATATGCCAGAGCAAAATGACACAACGTGTAGAAGAGACAAGGGACTCCATTGAACCTATCTTAACTAGCTAGTCTACATAAAACTACCTCTGAATTCTGGATTTTCTTCTATTTGAATTGTTTTTCCCCAAATGGCTGGTTGCTCCCCTTTGGAGGAACAGGGGCTGAAGGTGGGTATTTGCAGCTGAGACTTCAAAATCTGTTTTCTTCACACTCACAGGGAGTTACACAGGGAAAAGCAGTTTCTCTTCTTGGCAGTCCTAGCCTCTTTCAAGCCAGCTTATAGCCCAACATCTGGCTCCTGGCCCTTAATGCAATGTCCTAGTTACATTTCCTTGCGGTTCGGTCCAACTGTTTGGCATCTGCTTCTTTTTGCTGAAAGGCAGCTGTAAGTGAGTCAATCCTTGCCTTGCTGTTGCTTTGGGCTGCATGTTCCAGATTTACACAGCAAGTTCTTTCATCGGTAACTTCTCACTGCCCTGGTTGTCGCGCAGAGGTCTCTTCTCTTTTTCCTTGGTTTAGTTTGGCTTTTGATGCAGTTCTCTGTCATTTCAGAATTTCTTTTTAGGAATTTTCAATATGATGCTACTGGGAAAATGGACCTGAGAACCTTCTGTGGAAAAAAATGGTGCTTCAACTTGGTAGATGTTTCTGTCTTCACTTTTCCAAGCGGCTCTATCCACACTGGTGCACTTTTTTTCCCCTTCCTGCAGGTCCTCCAGCAGGAGTATTAGAGTCTGCTCATGTGTTTCCCCACCCGATGAATTTTTCAGTTGTAAATGACACTATTGGCTGTGGGAGACGGCGGTCCACCTCCTGTTCCTAGGGATGTCTGTGTCTGTTAGAGACAATGAGATTACTCTAGATTGAAATTGAAGCTTTCTGTCTTATACAATAGTGTCTTTATTGAAACAGTAAATCTGCAAAATGTTTTGGAGTTGCCAAAATATCTTGTGCTGTTTTTCATTTCAACTCAGACCAACAAACCCCAATGCCAGTTCTGACTGTACTGCAAAATTTTAACTTCTAACACTTTCCTTCCATTTTAATTGGGAAATTTCTTACTATAGCTTTAAAAAGCCTTTATTTCTTTTGAAATATCGTGAGTTTTCTAAAAAAAATACACTTCAGTCTGCCAGACAGTCTTTCTCCTCCTTGGAAACTGCATTTGCCCTTCTCCATATCGAATTTCTGAAAACCTGTATTCCTGCCTGGAATTAGTGTGCTGATTTGATCACAGCTCCAAAGTCTGCTTACGCTCCCAGTTCTCCTTGAGACTGGCATGAGCCAAGCAGGATTTTGCCATTTTGCTCCCATAAGGTGGCCTATGCAGACAGGCCTGTTTGTTTAGCAGAGCATTCATACTAAGTGGTACCAACAGTGTTAAGTAATGAACTTTGCTAATACATTTTGATGAATTTCAAAGACCAATTAAACCAAGAAGAGCACAAAGTAGTGTTGTATAAATATTTAATGTAAACTTATGGATTACATTGTTCTGGAGACTGCTATCAGAGGCACTTTGAAACCACATGTGGCTCATGATAGCTAGACAGAGCCAGTTTCAGCCAGAGATGACTTCAGACGCCTCTAATAAACACCTCTCCAGGGATCACTTTGAAGTGGTAAAATTTTATGAGTAGCTAAAAAAATCGGAGTTCTGCAGTCAACAATAAGCACTGTTGTATTTCCTCTCTGCCCTAATGAAAAGGACAGAATATGTGTTTTTAGTACCCTTCTTCTCCAAAATGAAGGTAAGATAACGTGGTTTTGAGAGAAAAATGACAAACGAAGCGAACTGTTCATGGGGAAAGGGAGCCTTTGTAGCTGGCATCAGTCTCCAGATGCTCTTAGAGCAATGGATTTGGAAGGAAGCTCTTTGTACCAGCTGCCGTCGGTGACGTGCGCCTGGGCTGGAGCAGCCGCTGCTCGGCTCCATGTTACACAAACGGATCAATCCCTGTGTGTGCTGCGAGCGCCGGAGAGAACAGCACGTTCTGCCCTTGGGTTTTATGAGCTTGTGCTGCTGGCACGGCTGCGAGGCCCCCACCCGCCGCTAAGTGCGGTAAGTGCCTGCTCGTCTTTGCTCTTCCTCCTCGACTCTCTGCTTACCTCTTCACATTTTGGCAATCGGACGCAAAGTGAGCTCTGGGGGTAACCTTGATGGCTGTGCAAGGTGGGAACCACGGAGGTGAACTCAGGGCAGGAATCTCCCATGGATTAAGGAGAGTCTGTCACACTGGTGAAGACCGCACAGGGCAGAGAGCATTTGAAGGGGGAGAGGAGAGGATGAAAAAGCTATACACCCACTAGAAGAGGGTCTGAGTGGCCCATCCACTTAACTAAAATCAGTGGTAGAGACTGTTTTTAGCGCTCACCACTTCATCAGAGCTTTTCACCCAGCGATGTCGGATTGCTGGAGCTGTGCCCATTTTGCAGGTGGGGATGCTGAGGCAGAGAAGGGCGGTGGCACAGTGGAAGCTGGGAATACAGCTCCTGCCTGCTGACTCCTGTTGCATCCTCCTTTATCAGCCAGGGATCGCAGCCAAGAGCAGAAGGTTTCCTGCATGGAAGTCAGGGCTGTGTCTAATGTGGCTCCCTAATTGAATTTGGACTCATGTAACCAGTCAGGAGCACTTGGGGATAGCGTCTCTGCACCTGTAAGCCCTCCCTCCATAAGAAAGGACTCTAATCTCTTTAGGGTCCTGGATCCCTCTCTGCATGGGGGTGCACCCCAAACCAACCTATAACACAAGTCTCCAACGTCACAAGCAGGTTCTCCCAGGTTAGCCTCACCGGTTCACGACCGGCAATGACTTGGCCTGCTGAATGTGTGCCGTGCATCTCGTACAAACTTTTTTTTGGAAAAAGTTAAAAAGTGGCAATTTGCAGTTAAAAGAGTCTTAAGCAATTGCAACAATGGCAACTTAGAATCTACATTTCCAGGAAGTTTTATAATGCCAGAGACATCTGTGTTTTGCACTGTACTGGGTTTTATTTTCAATCATTTTTCTCATTAAAAAAATGTGTGTATCTCATTATGTCTTCATATCTGAGCCAGCATTTAATTCTCTGATTGCATATGGTCGGTACAGCATGTGCCATTACACCCACCGAAATAATGAAATGACAGTTCCCTTTGCAAAGTAGAAGACTAGAAATAACTTTCTGCTGAGAGATGCTATTAATTTTTCTCTCTTTTTTTTTCCCCCAATAAAAGTGAATAGCTAAGTGGCCATGATTCAGATCTCAGAAAGTGTTTTCTGACTAGTCTGTGACTTGTCATACAAGGGCTGCACTGCAGCTTTGAAATTTATGGTATATTATACGCAAGTAAGAGTTATTTTAAAAGGCTACGAGAAATATCTGCCTTTTGTTTTATGCATTATTTATCGGCCTCTCATTCTTTCCTTTATGCCACAGATTTTTTTTTATCTGTCCCCTTGATGTTACAAAGTAATAGGCCTAATAACACAGTTCGCATTGGGAGATGTTCCCACGCTTCCCTTTGCAGGCAGCCGGGATCTGAGCGGGCTGTGCCCGCCTGGTCCCCGCCGCCGCCCCGGGCTCTCCCACAGACGTGGCTGCGGTGCCACGGAGCTCCGTGAGCGGTAGATGGCTCTGTCAGCTCTTCCTCGGGAAATCATGGCTTTATCAGAGCACCTGGAGTTTTCCCAGTCTTTTTTCAAACTTTATAGCTGCTGTTCATCTTAATTTTTGTTCTCCTTAACATTTCCTCCACCTTAGGAAAGTTTCTCTCCGCCTAATCCAGAAAATATCTTGTGGTTTCTGAAAAGGACTTAAAATAAATGTGAAAGCAGTGAAAGGCAGTGTCGGGGTTCTCCACTGGCTGGACAAGAGAGTGTGAAACCAGCACTTCTAGCCCAGCAGCATCAGCTGCGAGGGCCAAAAGAGCTCCCATTAACCCAGGGCAATAAATACCCATCTGCTAAACATATGTGCAGCAAACCCCTAGTTATGCAGGAGCACAACAGTCCCAGCTATCGAAGAGGTGGTTTGTGAATGGGCAGTTTCCCTTCACTGAGGACCAGGAAGGATTATTTAATAGAAATACAGCAATTTTTTTTAAAATTTTGAGTCTATTTTCTTCATTTTCCTGGTTAATTATGTGTTTTGCATGCACTTGTAGGAGTAACCAGTTTGTTAGCTCTTGCATCGGCTAACAAGATTGTGCCTGTCTAAATTCATGGAAGATATTACTGTTGCTCATCCCAAACA
>NW_008825532.1:5634899-5675223 GCF_000699105.1 Pygoscelis adeliae
CCGCAGCGCTACTGCTTTGTGCTGGGGAGTCCCAGCAGTGCTCTGGGGCTCCGGGTGGGCACATGGAGCACAGGGGCCCATTCCTCCACATCCCTCTGTTCCCCGCACTTACAGATCGATCAGTGTGTTTTGTCAAAACTGCAGTGACCTGTTTTGTTGCATTTATCTCCCTGCTGTAGTCTAAGCATTGAATGTTGCTCCTGGAGATAATAAAGAAACAGCCGTACATTCACCCCAAAGGTATCCGTTACAATTTAATAATATTTTTCCCTTATTGCTTTTTTTTTCCCTTTCTACATGAACTCTGATGACATCCCTCTGAGCAGCTGTTTCCTTCCATCGCCATTTTATCAGGTCCCCTGTTGCTTCAGAGCAATTCTTTGCAAACTCATTGTGCTGATTACCCTGGGTCTGCATGTAAGTTGGCTTATTGCCGTGGTGTTTGGGCAGGGACTGGACTATGTTTTCCAACGGGAAGGCTCAGTCGCGAGCATGAATCACATGGAAAAGACACGTGCCAACCAGCCCAAAAGTCATTGCAAGCCTCATCTTGCCAGCATTGTTTATTCCAATATACCTTGGTGAGTGGATCTCCACAAGTAAGACAACCCCAGGAAATGGGTGGGTGTTTGTTCAAAGGAAAGTAAAAGCCAAATGTGCTTTTCAACAGGGTTCATCTTTCAGGTGTCAGTTGTTGTGAAGTGATCTGTTTTCTAGACTGTCCCTGCTCTTTGAAGCTACAATCCTATGTTTTCTTTCCCTGATGTCGACAATGTGCCTGGGAACATGGCCCCTAATCTATCACTTACCGCATTTGTTACAGTCTGCAGTGACACATTCTTTTTACTTTTTCTAGCAGGTATTTTTTAAATAAAAGAAAAGGCAGACTTCTTAGCAGCAGCTTGGTTATTCATCAATATTATTAGATTCTCCCTTCCCTCTCCTGAAGCTAGGAATAGAAACCTATGAAATTACTGTGGAGGATGCACTCTTAAAACAAAGCACCGAGTAAGGGGGATGTGAAAAACATGTACAGCTGAAATACAGAAAGAGATTTTATGCGCCGGTGTAGGGGGAATATTACATTCAATACTCGGTGTATGAGCTGGCAGGACCCTGGCAGGGGAGAAGCATGAGAGAGGCAGGGAGGGTACGCCATACCCTTGCCCCACTGCCGGTGCCGGGGCTTGCCTCTCACCCGCACAAGGTTGGTCATGCAAGGGGAGCGCCTGGCTGGAGCTGGCAGGGCGTGACAGATGCTTTTGAGAAATATAGTGGATTTTTTCCTTGCTTCCAAAGCTGAGACACGCACAAACCCAGAGAAAAGGCTATGCCTCCTTGAAATCTTGGAGGGGTATTTTTTGTCACATCGCAGCGGCACAGACACCTTGCAGCAGGACGGCTGTTTGCAGATGGGGTTGTGTTCCAGCTGGTTTGGCCAAAATGAATCAGGGAGTGGAGGCAGCCACAGAAACCACTGCACCGACAGCACCCTGGCACCAACAGCCCACCCAGGCAGGAGGTGGCATGGAGCATCCTTCCTGGTTTGATCCTAGAGGGTGTTTGCCTGCTGGCCCAGCCTTGGGAAGGGAGCTTTGCCCTGGAGAAGTGCTTTTACAGTGTATTTATCGCTAGTCCCTCCTGGTCAGGTTCACACTTTTTTTCAGTGGGTGGCTTGAGGAAACTAAATCCACAAGCGGGGGATGTACCCAGACTGCTGGGAGTTTGAGCAAGAGCTGGTTGGCGGGAGAAGTACTTGAGTCTCCATCGCACCCAGTCATGGCCGCAGGTAGCTTTCCAGTAAGAGCTCGTGGCCCTCTCTCTTTGGGAAGTGCTTGTTAGCCTTGTCCCAGCCAAACACAAGCCTGGGAAACTTCTAGTTGGGCAATGCCTTCTCTCATTTAACAAGCAGAGCAATAACAATGCAGCCCTCGCTCCAAGCCCATCAAAATATATATACAGATGCGAGGAGTTTAACAGGGCAGTACAGTAGGTGTGAAAGCTCCTGTAATCCCACCTGTGCTGCAATTACAAACTGACGGATCTTAGGCATGAAGGAGAAACTGGAAAAACTGCAAGGTGCAAGTGCTGTACACAGCAGAGAGCCGGTACTCCAGCCAGCACAGGGAGAGCAGCTTCCATCCTTCAGCTGCGGCTGCTTTGCTTTTTCACAGTCTATGACGTTATGGAAACACAGCTGCTATTATAGCTCTGCTGCACACACATAGCTTGCAGATGTGGTACTGCCTAGAAATGTCCTGGGCTTCCCAGGATGTTATTGTGCTGGCTTCCTCCCACCTTTCTGGCACGGGTTAATAAGGCCAAGGGTGCTGGATGAGAAAACACTGGAGCTTTTCTCTTCGCAGTTTTCACAGGTTCACCTGTGGTTCAGTGTTCAACTAAAATTAAGGCTGACAGCTTTTCCCTATAAATTAAATTAATGAGATGTTTGAACTACTGCTACGTTGTTTGTGCAGATCTTTGCTGCCTGATATTGTCTCCGTGCTCCTTTCCCACGGACACCCTCCGCAGCCACACTCGCTCCCCTGCCCATGCTGGCATTAAAGGAGCGGTCATTACTGGTGCTGTGTGTGCCAGGAGAGATGGCCACACAGAAACTCCCTGCTTCACGCAGAGACGCTCCTGTGCAGGGAAAAAAGTTTACTTACTAAAAAAGAAATATAAAAAAATTTAAAAATCCTACTTTTTTAATCAGACAGGATGCTTTTGCTGGTGCTAGTTTAAGGGCACTGTACAGCAGCAGTGCTGCCTCATGGTGCTCATGCTCTAGGTAGGTCTCTCCACTTTGCCCATTTCCACAGGCTTTTCACTTAGACTTTCTTAACTCATCGTCTTCCAGCCCCTTACCTCTCATGGCCATCTCCCTACAGCAGCTCTCACACTCTGCACTTGTCATCGCTTCCAATCCTTTTCAGTTAAAATGGGCTGAATTAGCAGCAGCTGCTGATTAAGCTATCAAGCTCATTTGGGCCAAAATGGGATAAGGGATATATGTAGCCAGAAGTAGGAGCTTTGCCCCCTGGTAAAGCAGCAGTGAGTGGGGTCTGTTTGCCTGTACCACCAGCTGCAGGAGCTCAGAGGCTTGGTCCAGGCTGGGGTCAGCTCAGAGAGATATCAGGACCTTGATGATTATGGGAAGCTTGCCTGGGTTAAGTCTGCTCCCTGAGAAGCTCTGGGAGGGCAGGTAAGGTGGGTAACAGGTATGTGTGTTAGTGTATCCATCCTAAAGAAATGCAGTGCTTGGAAGAGGAGAATGTCTACTCTGTGGAGCAAGCAGAGCAAGTTATCTAATGAATAACAACCTTGTAGAAGACAAGCTTTTTAAGAGCAGAAATGGAAGTTTGTGTGATTTGGTAAAGCTCCCTGAGCGCTTCCTTTGCTGTATCTTTGCAGAGAAAGACTTTTCTTCGCTATAGCACAATTCCCTGCAGCAGAGTAAAGAGGCAATCGTGACCTGGGAGCTGTGGTTGCCCAGCTAAGGAGGGGAGAGAGCACATTAGCTCTTTGTTGCTTGAAAATTAATCTGAGCAAGTATTGCTGTCAGAGGAGTTAATAGCTGTGAAACAGATAAGAAAGCAAAATGCAGGTAATGAGGCTATTTTACATGTACATCTTAAGAGATTTTTAGCTGTGGTCTGATACCTCAAGGAACCAAGCATTTCAGTGCTGAAATTTTGTGGCCAAAATCTGTGGTTTGTAGTAAAAATAGTGTTTCATATTTCTTTTCATCTCTTCTTCTTCTATCCCATTTGCACTGCATCTTCATTACAGTTCAGGGTGGATGTAGTTGTTCAGTAAGTGCTTACCCTCTTTTTCGACCATTTGAGCCCTGGTTGCATCAGTGGAAACACCACCCAAACGAGCACACTGCAAGCCTGGAGTGCAGGTAGAGCGAGCATCAGTTCCTTTGCAAATGCCTGTGAATTAAAGCTGGTTACTAGACTCCATTCCAGTAAAGGTAAAATTCTTGTAAGGGGAAAAAGTCATGACCATTGCTCAGACAAATGCAGTATCTCTTGGGCTACTGGTAGTATTGCGAAAGTTATGCTGAACATCAAATTGCCAAACAAGAATAAAATGTGACCAAGTATAGTCATTTGTCTGATGAAAGGGGAGCGGATTTAGCATCCAGGATTCCCCTGCTCCAAGGGGCTGAAATTGGACTGAGTGTGGAGTTGTGTGTATTTGGTGGCCTCTTTGCCACTGACATTCCCATCAGATCAATGTTTCCATGGGGAATTCAGATGCTGGTTTTTTTTAACCAGAGCATTTGATGTTCTTTGGGAAAATGTAGACCTCTGCTTCTTTCTGAATCATCAAATGAATAGTTCAGCCATTAAGCTGTTTTTAAAATAGCATCCATTTCCCTCTCTCTGGTACCATATTCTGTTTAATAAATGCAAACGCAATACAGGGAGTGTTGAAAGAAGCCAATTAGAGACCCATCTAGAGCAAAGTATCCTTCATGCAGGGGGCAACGTAGTGCAGAAGACAAAAATGGACATATCATACAGACATGGCCTGCAAACCGTGCAGCTCACAGACCGTTAGGTTGAGCGTGACCGAGGAGGGAGGAGATGGGTAAAATGACAGGGAGAAGAAGAGAGAGGCTGAGGCAGGGGAAGGTGGTTGTGATGGGGGAGCAGGGAGCATGTGTGGATTAAACTTAATGAATATAGTGCATTTCATTGGATAACTCTTCGTGTCAGTTGTCTCTACCTGGGATGTCCAGGTTGAGTGGCACTCCAGGATTACAGGGTGTCCAGCTGCTGTTTAATTATTGGTATAAGGATACTTCAGGCAGATTTTGGTAATCTCAGCCTTTTGGACTGATTCAGTGTTTCTTCAGGATTACCAATGAATTTTGTGTCCTTTCCTATTTGCATTTTCGTCTGAGATTTACAGCAAACAGCAATGAGAAATGCCAGAGGGCAACTTTTCAATTCTTAGCAAAATAAAAATATGTGCCAGGATTCATGCATATATTCATGTGGACACCTGTGTTATTGAAACACATTTCCTTTGCTATTTGTGATGTATTTACTTGAACCATTCTAAAATTCAAGTAATGCATAATACTGAAAATCTCCTGCGGAGCTTGGTAGGAAACATGAAACTTTATTTTGTGCCTGGAAATACTACGCTGTATATTACTTACTCTTCCCTTCGAGCACTTCCAGCATGGAGCCTTATTCTTGTCTGGAACCAGTGCAAACTCTGGAGGATCTCAACAGGCTCTGACCAGAGCAAAGCCTTAGGGGTCAATACTTGTTTATGAACCATATTCCTGGGGAATTCCATTTTCCACCTAGTACTGAACTTACTTTAAAGTCTTGTCTGGCTATTCGATATGCTTTTTCATCACCAAAACATTTGCACCTTTGGTTACCTTGTTTAATTTATAGATTAGATCTCCCCCCTTCCCCTGGTATCTTCTTTTTTCAGTTGACTACAGGAGCTTATGCTCCTCTCAGGCTCGTGTTACAAGTGGCTAACTCTTCCAGGGAGATATTAGCCCTCTAAGGACCTTACCTCTGTGACTTAGAGGAGACGATGCTTTACTGCTGTGAACGTATGACAGACTGTTAAGACCGAGAAGTACAGTAGGGAGGAATAGGACCTTTATTTATGGTGTGATGTTTAGTGGGAAGTGTGGTGAGGTCCTGACTCACTGCTCAGACACCCTCCTATTTATCTCCTCCTATTTAACATATGTCTAAAATATAGCTGTAAGCACATGTGCAGAACTTATTGCTGTAACAAATCTTGTCAGCCTGAACAACATTTGAGAAGAAGAACAGGAACACAGGCCTTCAAGTTAGAACCACGGAAGAATAC
Source organism: Pygoscelis adeliae (assembly GCF_000699105.1). Lineage (NCBI taxonomy): Eukaryota > Metazoa > Chordata > Aves > Sphenisciformes > Spheniscidae > Pygoscelis > Pygoscelis adeliae. The sequence goes on from NW_008825532.1 coordinate 5,640,759, forward strand.
CGAAGAAGATTAATAACCCGTGTCTAGATACATCTATGCTATGGTATCACATTGTCGTCCGTGTCCTGCTGCCACAGGTCTGTGGTATGAGGGTTTTGCTCCAAGACCACATTGCTATGAGGAGATCATGGTGCAGCCTGAACTTGCGCTGTTCAGAGCTAATGAAGGTAATCAAGAGTTCCCATTCCATGAAACTGCAGTGCACCAGGTGCTTCCCATAGATGTGATTTAAACCTATGAAAACTTGCCTTGTTTGCTACCGGGAGGCCAAAGCAATGGCACTTGTTTGATCGCTTCCAGCCAAGCCCGCGTTCGAGGTCTCTTACCTGTGAAAAATCAATAAATTTTAGAAGGTGCCATGCTGATAATTGATAATTCTAAATATTAGAAGGTGCCGTGCTGATAATTGATTCTTCTAGGAATATTTTCCCCAAAGCTTAAACTATTTCCAACAGCAAGAAGTTATAATGAAGACTAAGTGTATTTATGAAGTGAAATCATTAACAATGGATTAGCCAGTGGAATCCAATTTCCTGTTCCATCAGTGATGGTAACACAGACTGAGATTTCATTGATGTATTGAGCATCATTGTCATCCTCTTAAATGAGAGAAAAATTATATTTGCCATTCTCCACTGGCTGCACTTCGCAGGCAAAACTGCATGTTATACAAAGGATCAAGCCAGAATCTTAATGGAGAAAGTATTTACAAGAAAATAAATGTGCACATAAATATTTCACAGGCATCTCATATGTGCTTTGTATTTCATCATATTTAATGTATGAATGTAACTATTTTACTTGTGTGGATTTTTCCCTCTTAAGCGATGTCTTAAGGAGCTTAAGGTAGAGAAATACATTTGTGTGAGCGTCTGCAGGGTTTTATAAGATAATATATGGAAGGGATACAGGAAACCTTCTCCTAAGAGTTCTTTTTCTTAGAACTGAAAAAACTCATTTACCACTTTGTAACTATTAAGTACTAAAATCCAGGTGTTTGAAGGTCTGGTCCCTGCTTTTATGTCGCATACTGTCAGCCCTGCTGTGGCTTTCCCACTCCCACAAGGGGGGCGGCACAGGCTTCCACGCAGCTCATGGAAACGGGCTTCACAGCAGGGAACTGGCTGTAATTTTGGATAGCCAGTTTTACTCCAGTGTACCAAACCACCTCAAGCAGAGCAGAGATCTGGACTAATCGGAACACCTGTATCATCTGCAAGTGTTGCTGCCTTGCTGCTCCTTGCTCTCTTCTCCCAGACAGACATGAAATACATTAAACAGGAGATGATCTTGGAGGGAACCTTGAGGCTCCTCTCCCTGGGGAAAACCGACAGTTTAATTCTGCTCCTTGCTTTCCAAGTGCTCTCCGTTCTTCCACCCCCAGGATCATATTTTAGCATCTTAAGTAGCCTTTGGTAGAGGACTCTGCTGAACTGCAACAAGGATGTCCATATGGTGTGTATGGTGGTGACTGAGACAAGATGCTCGCTCTGTGCATAGCAAAGTTGCATCTTCAGCCTACTTAGCACAGAATAAATCCAAGCTACCATTTGTTAGGTCCTGTGAGGGGCTCTTGGCGGTTCAGTGTGGTGCACTGTCATCACAAGGTCACTGGTTTATAACATGATGCTTCGGGGTGTTATATAGGTCTGCAAACAGTGTGCTTATTCCCATATGCTGGTGGTTAATTCTTTCCTCTCTAAATTGTTCTCTGCCAGAATAATATGATTTGGGAAAAGCCCCAGGAGATGCTGAGGGGCAGGAAAATCAGCTGCTGTGCACTTGGGGGTGGTGGTGGTGTTACTCCATGTGCAGCCAGGTAGGTACCAACTGTACCTCCCTAAGCACGGGCAGCAGGGCTGTTTCTGTAGAGAGCCTTTCTGCAGATATCAGACCACTGTCTTAAAACAAAAATGAAATACTAGATTTTGATCCCAGCAATACAACAAGGCAGCAATTGATACAAAGCAAAAAAAACCCCAACACTTTACTTAGGGAACACTAATTTTTGGAAATATTATTTAAAAAAAAAAAGACATGAAAAGTTTAACTTTAAATACAAAACAAATGTGGCTTTGCTGTAGGCTTTTAATGAAATCTGTTTCTCTTTTCCTGCCGATTAAAAATCCCCAAACCAATCCATTTCCGAACCAGCTCAAGGTGACCAAAAGGTAATTCAAACAGAAGATAAGACCTGATTGCATTTGGACTTGTCTTGAGTTTTAATACATGCAACCGTGATATTTTCTCATCATGTAAACTCTAGAGAGAGGAAAGGTTTGGTTTTTTTTAATGCTGGTGCTAAAATTCTGTGCTAGTTATGAACATTTCTGTTATGATAGTCGCAGTGTTACCTCCCACAGCCACCTCTCCCACCGACACAGAAGCTGGGGAACCACGTGGCTGTGTTTGTAGTGCACCAGATCAGCTCAAACTGCACATGAAGGAGGCTTTGGTCTAATAAGCCCCAGAATTTGCCTCTGTCACCCTCTCCAGGAGGGCTGGAGGAGATGATGTTCAGAGGAAGGATTCACCAGAGGAGGCCTGTTGCAGTCTTTAGCGCTTCTGCCTTTTAACAGAGTGACTAAATACAAACTGGAGCTCTAAATCAGGTTAAGCAGCCAACAGGGGCTTTACTCCTCACCTTCCCTTAGCATGCAAGGTAGTCAGGACGTGATGCCAGGTAACTTTGCTGTTTCCTCGGAATAGCACGCTGGTTTTCTTTTGCAGAAATCCATGAAAAGGTCTCCCCTGCACTGACAGTCACGACTTAGTTTTAAATTGCACTATGGAAATAGCTACTCAAATGCAGTTTCTGCAGAGTTTGGGTCTCACACTACCCCTGTGGTGCTGAAGGACAGAAATGCAGCACCGCTGTCATCACCAATTACAGTGCTGGTGAAGATGTTAAACCCCCAGCGCTAATAGCGTGGGGCTGGGTTAGCTTCAGCAGTTGAGTCATCGTATATACAATATGAGATCACCGTTCTCATCTCCAGTGCGATGCCACAGAGGCCAAAGCAACGAGGAGGGCCACCCATCAAGTACCCCAGCCTGCAGCTCTCGAAGCTTTTACGGCCAGCATCCCTCCTGGGCAGCCCGGGAGCTGCGGCCGGGCTGGGCTGGGCTGCAGGTGGCGATGCTCGGCAGGGAATGCGCGGCTCGATCCCTGGAGAGGAGGCTGGATTTGGAGCCCTAGTGCTCAGACCTGGGCTAGAAAACGTGCAGTCTGGGTCCTTCCTTTTCGGGAAAGGGTGTGGGAGGGGGAGGAGAGCACCGCGAAGGGGACAGTGGTGTGGCACAGTTAAGATCAAAAGAATGAAAGAGAAAACCAAAACAAAATATCTGTGACTCAGCCTCAGTAATGGAATCATCTCCAGCCACACTCATGTGTGATATGTATGAGATGAGCCCAGAGAGCAGTGTGTTTTCCCATCCAGGCAGGCTGGGGGCTCACAAAGAGGGAGGGATGCTTACTAGATGGGACACATGGGCTAGCACCAGTCTGCAAAAATGAACTGCTGCGAGCCCCCCGGCAGTTCTGCCTTGGAGCAGAACCTTCTCTGTGCTCAATGCCATGCTTTGGGGATGGGAGGTCCTGGATGTGATTCCCTGCTTCTCCAAAGGGAGCTCGGGGGCCTTAGGTGAAAACAAGTTGCCTTGAAAAGCCCATCCTGTGACTGGAAAAGAAAGCTATCCCTTGCCATTAAGGTATTCAAATCAGAATGTGCCATATGCAGCGCTTCCCCATGGGATACAGCCAGCAGATGCATTGGCAGGCCCCCACAGCCCCCATTGGGCAAACCAAATGCTCACAAACCCAATAATAACCATTCTTCGAAATTCGGGCCAGTCTCAGCTCTGCCTGTATAACCAGTGAGGCTCTGGGACGTGTGTGAGATCACACAGGAAATCTGCAAAGCAGGGACTCGAATTCCTGTCTCTCCATCATACGGTGGTGCTGTAACGAGTGGACCATCCTGGAATAAGAGCAGTGAAGGAGACCAATATTTAAATATATGCCCTACTGGTGAGGTAGGCTAGAGGTTGAATGTATGTGATTAGGTATTAAGTTAGATATAAGGAAGAAATTTTTTACGCTGAGGGTGGTGAAGCACTGGCCCAGGTTGCCCAGAGAGGTGGTGGATGCCCCATCCCTGGAAACATTCCAGGTCAGGTTGGACGGGGCTCTGAGCAACCTGATCTAGTTGCAGATGTCCCTGCCCATGGCAGGGGGGTTGGACTAGATGACCTTTAGAGGTCCCTTCCAACCCAAACTATTCTATGATTCTGTGATTCTAAGTTTTAGAAGAGGGTCTGTGGCTGAAGGATGGGGAGGGGGGAAGTTATCTGATTTCTTTTGTGTTCTTCAATCACCTACAGAATATCAGAATGTCACAGGTAAGGGGAATTCTTCTTAACGCTGAGAGTTTGCTATTAATGTCATGGTTGTGTTTTGCACATCAACATCAAATGCTATGCGGAAAAATTATTCTGTTTAGAAAAGCGTCAAAAGCCATCTTCAAAGAATAATGCATCAACACCATGTACGTGCTCTGGCATTTTTGAAGTTGCCTTCATACTCATTAGACTTTAATGGTATGATGAGTGATGTTTTGTCTATCAAAAGTTGCAGAGACTTCTAACTTTCTAAGCACCTTGCACGTCAGTAACGTCTGGTTTTGGTAGTCCTCCCTACTGCATTGCATTTTGCTTGTGTGCTTTTAAGCCTTTTATTACACAAAATGAGGACTTTTACTTTTGCTGGGCAAACTCTACTAATTTACAAATTCTGCAGGCTTTGTCCATTTATAAATCAAATGGATGAATTAAATTGGATTGGGACAATAAACATCCAAGGGATGGTAGAAGATACCATCTTCTGAAGCACAGCCTCATCTGGCTTAGCCGCACAGACGCAGTGTAACAGATCAGCTCTGTTTACCAAAGTGCTCCTGGTGTTTGCCGTGCCGCACCCCTAAATGTCATTGCTGTGAAGCATGCAAGCTTCTGGCAGGCCCACCAGTCTCAATCTTTAGCTGTTTTTAGGGGAGGGAACAGATTTCTGATTTGGGCAGCTATTTCTTTTTAAAGCGGGAAACTGTCTTCAAAAGTAGATCTTTGATGTAAGGTAATAACCGGGAATGAAGGGCTGGACAAACTGATCCCCTCTCCTGCTTCCCTGCAGCACCAAGCTGAGTAAGGAGATGTTACCGGGCCCTTGCTTTTTCTCTTAGCACGCTCCTGCTCTGCACATAAAGTGTTTTGGCTGTATTGGAAGTACCCTACAGATTTGTGCTGGCATCACCTCCCAAAATGTCACAGTACACCCGTGCTTATACAAGAACCAGTTGTGTTTGAGGGCGATGAAAGCAAAAGCCAGGTTTCACAGGCTTGCTCCCAAAGAGGCAAAACCAACTCATCCTTGGGACTGCCTGAGAGCCGTCAGCAGCTTGGGGACTCCTTCAAGTCTGGTTGGAGTTAGCAGAAATCCTGCCTTTCTGCTTTCTTGCATCTGCATTGGGGAAAAGGTCTTTTCTAAAGCTCTGACATTAAGCTTTTCTGTCATATGGAGCTTGCATATGATAGAGGATGCAAGTTATTGGTTTCCAGGGAATAGTGTACGCTGTGTTCTTTTTCTTTTTATTATTATTTTTTAGAGTCAGATGTCTCCATTACTCTGACAGCAAGGAAAGTGAACAAGTTGCCTAGTCTTTGGTGATAGCCACCTTTTCCCTCCCCTCTTGCATATAGGGAATAGGGACACCAACAAAGTTTCTCCCCTGTGGTATGACTGGGTGCTTGACTCTGCCTGTACAGGGAAAAGCTGTCCCTGCTGCTCCCTTGCTGGAGGTGCAGCTCTGCAGGTAGCAAGGGAGCAAGCAAGGGAAAAGATTGCCAGGTTTTCTGGTCGAGGTAACTGAACCCATTCTTTGTAACCCTCAGCCCTCTGCTACCTCTTCCCTACAGGTCAATGGGGTATTTTGCGAGTTCTCTGATTTTAAAATCAAGTTGGTGTAAACCTGTTGCCCTGGGGTTCTGCCAGCAAAGTTTTAGCTATCCCAGTGGACCTTGTAATGGTGGGAAAAGAGTGCAGCACTGGGGTCTGAATCACAGCTGACAGGCAGCACATCTCCGGATAACATCCTCCTCTTGCCTAGCGAGACGTGGTGCGCACAGGTATTGGTAGGTGGGAACAGCTGCAGCACTCGCTGTGGGAAAGAATTAATACCATTTAAAATTAATTATGTGCTTGAGATAAACTACCTTCTGCAAGTGTGTTGCCATAGAAGAGTCTATGGCTTGTATTTAAGAAGATTGACAAGGTGTTCAGGCTTCTGCAAAATAGGGAGAGATTTAAACTTGTGAAGGAACTGCAAGTTCTCATCTTTCTTGGAGGTCCGGGTTTCCCTAATCCATGTCTATATTCACTTACATTTAATTAGAGGCAGACCCTGAAGTGACTTAGTGGGCTGTGTGCGTGCTAAATCCATAGCTGAGACAAATTCATTTGTCAAGTGTAATTCTTGAACACAACCGACCACCTTGCTCTAAAATGCCAGCGCTCAGGACCTCCAGCGGGCTGGGGAGGTCGTGGGAAGAGCATCCTCGTCTCCGCTTGTGCAGGCTCTTCTGGCTGCCTTTCAGGGATGGCAGAGGGGCTGGTCTTGCCTGTGCCAGTAATGGAGCTAGAGTGGTTAGTGCTTTGCACTCATAACTTCCTTTTGCAGTTCTGGAAGTATCAGCCCCACCTCCTCCTGCATTACAGTAAGCATCAGAGCGGTCCAAAACCTTTCTCAGCACATTTCTCACTGACTTTGCAAATGCACTGCTTGAAAAACTTGCTGGTTATGAGATCAGGTTGGAAGTGATTGTCAGTTTAACACCTGCTTTGTAAAAATGTGTTTGTCATAAAGTCATGTTTATCAATGAAACCAAGCTGGAATTAAACATTTGAATTGCTGGAGTAAACATGCTGGTAAAACGATATGGAATTAACTGACGGAGCCGTGGTGATATGGCATTTGTATCTTGTGGTTTGCACAGAGACACATGTGGCTGTTTTGCAAACACCCTACACCACCTGAAATATATTTCTGCTACTTCAGGAATAATTATTACACTTAAGTGGTTTCTGTGCAAAAACACTCCTTAAGCATTTGTTGAAAGATGAAAACTAAACAGGTTTTCAAGGTCATTGCAGCTTTCTCAGCTCTAATCTCATTTTTTTCCCAAACTAGAGGTGGAAGAAAACGGAGGCAGAGAAAGCTCCTGGCCCAAGGCCTGTGCATGTAATTTTGTAATATGGTCCAGCGAGTGCAGTTCAGCTTGGGGCAAGAGACTGGGCTGTGTGCGTGCCCTGTCAGCAGCAAGGCTGGTTGTACCCACGTTGGGCAAGGGAATGAGAGATTGGTTGGGGAGACGCAGCCTTCAAAGAGTACTGAGAGGAAGGAGAAAAAGGAAGGTTCAGGAGAGAGCAAATAAGATGGGTGAACAGATCCATCCACATCAAGCAGAGTGTCTGAAGGGGACAGATACGCGTGGTTGGAGGACGGTTCCCTTCGGCACATGAAGGTACCCCTAAAAATAAGAAGCTGCAAAGAAAGGGACATTCAATCTAAAGCACCGCTTTGCTGATGGGAAGTTTTCCTTTTCCAGAGACATAATTTCCAAGTGAGGCCATTGGTTTGAAAGGGTCTGGCTCCATCACTGGCATCAAACCAAGGCAGAGCCCTGCTCCCACTCTGCGCTTGGGTGAAGGCCGGATCTCCTGAGCGCTTCAGCCCCGCAGAGCACACCGAGTACTGGCCTCGGCTCAGATCTGGTGCCGACTGTGGAGGCTGAGCTCTTACAGAAATCTGGCTCATCTTGTGTAGGAATAATTGAAACAGTCAGAACTGTTATTCTCCCTCCCCAGTTCTTCTTCATATCAAATATGCATTTCCCTCCTCTATGCTCTAATTAAAAACTAGAGGAGAGGGAGAGAGGAGGAGGAAACTAATAATGCCAATTACACATTTGGCTTACAAAAAAGAAAAGCAAAGCATACTCTAATGCATTTGTGGACAATAAGTAGGAAATGATTCATGCTTAATAAACCTCTTTGCTGTTAATCTCCGTTAACCTAGGGGCTCTGTTACTTATATCGAAAAGTCTCCTCACTTTCTGTTGTGTTATTGCAAAGAACGAATTTTCATTATTATTTTTTGCAGGGGCTATTGAACCTGCTGCCTCTGGAGCACTGGGGTGCTGTGCAGCCCGGGCAGCCCGGTCGCTGTCATGGTAAGAATATTTTATCACTGTGATGCTCTTTCCCCTTGCCCACTGCAGTGCTGGGAGGGTAGGAGGTCCCAGGACACACACCAATGTCATGGAAGGGTCAGCTGCAGCTTCCCAGGTCTTGATGCAGGAGGGCTGCTGGGGTCACCTGCTTGTTAAGATGATTGAGAGCTGCTGCTGGGCAGGTTTCTGGGTGGATTCCCACCACCTGAAGGGCTGAGGATGAGTCTGTGCTGGAGAGTTTAGAAAGGACCCCAGGGCTAAGCATCCACCAGCCCTCCCTCCGCCTCGCTGGAGAGCTGGGAGTACAACGGACGGATGTGATTAGCACACTGTGTTAAAAAAACATATTTTTCTTGCATGATGCACAGTCTTTCACAGCTTTCTCATCCCATGGAGTAATGCCCAGAAATTGATGTTATGCTGTTGTAATCGGAAAGGAGCGGGGGGCTACAAGGGGCAGAATGGATATTGCTGAGAATCTCTCATGCTTAATGATTTTCTTTCCAGCAGCATCATCTTCCACCCTCTCCCTCGCACCTGGGCTGGAAACACCTAAAGTGTTTTGGTTTTTTTTTCCAGTTTTGGTCTGTGACATTAAATTCTGTCACTGTTTTTCTGAAGCAGCTGTGGCGGCAGAGGCCGGGTGACCCATCTCATCTGTAACCGACGGCTCAGGAGGACGCAGATGCCATCAGTGTTACTGGGAGCTGCAGATGATCCACGAACCTCTTGTGGTGCTGCTGCACGTGCGTGCGGCTGACTTGAGGTGAGCAAAGGTGTATTTGCAGGTAGGGGATGAGCAGGAGCAGCAGCAGCAGAGGTGGCAAAGGATGTGTAAGAAGAGGAAAATAAGATTTTGAGGAAGATCTAGTGTCAGAACCAACACCTAACACAGCAGCAAGATGTCCCTTTGACTCCCAAAGCAATTCCCAAGAAAGCCCCATGCTCTTGCTTTGTCTGGATGACGGCTCTTCCCTTCCCTGTAATCTGCAGATCTTCCCTTCTGGCCCAGCTGGATCCAAGTTTTCAGAGAAGGCCAGCAACTCTGGCTGAGATGTATCCAACCCGTGAAGTTCGCAGGAGGGTCAAATCTTGATTTGATATCAAATCCTTCAAAGGAAACTTTCCCATTGATTCAATGCATTGGGGTTTTTTACCTCCAGTCAGGAGTTTTATCTCATTAGTTCGGTGAATCAAACCGTGCGTCTGAAATCCTCTAATTTTCTTTCTGAGAGAAAGATATTGTAAATTCAAATCTGGATAAAAATTAAAGCATGAACATTATCTGGCTGGATTGTAAGTCCTTTATAAGATATTCAGGGTGAAGTCTGTACAGCTGCACAATGTAATTCCCTGTTAATGTAATCAACACTCCTCTCTTGCAGTGTTGCTACAGGCATGTTACTCTTCTCTGGTTCTGGCCAGTGAATTTTGAAATATTTTTTGCACAAATTTGCCTACTTCTCACTGTGTTTATTTGACAATGCTTTTAATTATTCCCCAAATCAGATTTTCAAATATAGCAGTTTCTCCTCCCTGTGATTGCTATGGAAATTTCACCTGGAAAATCAAAGCCCCCACCGGGGGGGAGGGAGCGAGTGGCTGTGTGGTGCTTAGTTGCTGGCTGGGGTTAAACCATGACAAGAGGTCGTTTTACTTTCATCTCTTCCTTTTGATGAGGTCTTAACACATCAAAAATCCACACTCAGAAACATCCCTCTCTACTCAGACATTTAAAATACCAGGAGGTCTTCGTGGTACAGAAGGAGTGCAACCAAGAGCATCACACCACAGTGCTCGCTGGAGCTTGGGATGAGGACCCAACTCATGTCAAAACTCGGGACGCTTGGCTGGAGTGTTGCTTGTCTGCGGGCACCACTGCTGGGACTGAGCAGAGCAGAAGCATGTCAGGGCTTGATTGAAACTAGACAGAAAAAGTCCTATAGGAGCACATTTTCTACGGGAAAAAACCCTGAGCTGAGAGGATTCAGTGCTGGGTTGCCAGCAGTCGGTTACTAACCCTCTAAAGGCTTTCTGTAGCTGGGGGCATTAAATGATTTAGCAGTCTTTCCATCCAACCTCATGGAAATTTTTCCCATGTGTTGAAAAATTCTCCAGTCAGCCACCACTGGTACCTGAAATGATGAGAGAAACCCAATCTGAGTACTAACACTTGTCATGACAAAGATGAGCAAAAAAAGTGCGTGGAGAAGCAGCCCTCCTGGCAGAATATGACATTTAAATGTGTTTCCCTCCTTCGATTTAAGATGCAAGAAGTTAGCAGATGCAAGAAGGCACTCGCTTGAGGTTCAAAGAGCTGTTCATGTAAAGGATCAATAGATCCAGCACTGTATTTAGTGTCACACAAAATGCTGGACCAGGCAATTATTTTGATTCATCACTGTGGTAAGTTAAATATCCAAGTGTGACAGAAAATTGTCATATTTTCTTGTTTCTTATGTAACTGAAATATTTCCTCTTTGGAGGCAATTATGTTAAAGATTAATATTCTGTTCTTGACAGGTATCGCCAATGGCTTGTTAATTCAGTCTTAGTTTTACAGTTTTTTTGGCACTTTGCATATCTGTGCCAGAGGGACTCTTCCAGTTACCACCAGTGTCCTCTGAGCCACCTGGCTGGAGCATTAGGGAGGAAATGTGCTTACTGGCACCACAGGGAAAACTGCTGGCTCCAAAGAACCCGTTCTAGAGTTGGATCTATCTTACTTTAACAATCTAAAAGATAGAGGTCTAAATTTAATCAGGGTAACAAATTAGATAACCAACATATTACATATGCTCAGCCAGTTTGCTTCAAAACACTTTAATAGTTCTGTATTCGCTAACAGCAACAGCCAGATGTCATAATGTCTCAAATAAAACCTGCAAGAAAACTCATGCACTCTTACTTTTTCTTGTTATATAGGCAAAAGCAGCAGATGCTTGTGATATCCTTTGCCAGTCCACAGGAGAGCTGAGATACTGTGAATTTATGACCTGAGCCTGCAGTGGATTTCCCCTTGCAATGTAGTGTTTCTTCCAGCTGAGATGAACAGAAGTTTGATCGTGAGACTCATGATGCCCTGGGTATAGAGTGGCTTTGCAACCAAGATGAGTTGTCGTCATGAGTTTGCAACCCTCTTCAGCCACGGAAGGGTGTGTTGAAGCCAATGAAATTAAATGCTAAGGGAGCTGCCTACCATCTCGTATGAGTAGTGTGTGACGCCCTGGGTAGCTTATGAAGAGCCCAAGGGCTTCCGTTTTTACCCAGGGTTTTCATGGTCTCGGATACCTACAGAAACATGGGCTTAGGAGCAGAAAACGTGTCGGAAGTGAAGATAATATTTTGAGGGGAGACCAGCTCAGCTTGTGGGTGGGAAGGGCACAGACAGTCCCCTAAAAATACAGGAGCCCAAATGAGTATCTGGTGGAGGCTTTTAAGGAAAATTACTGCTCCCGAGAACAACAGCCTTTGGACTTGAGGACATGATGCTGTTTGGAGCTCTGAGGTTTCAGCTCCTTTCAAGTGCTCTGTGCTTGTTGAAGAACCTCTTGATTTTATCGCTATGTAAATCTGAGCTTGCATGCTACAGAGCAATTGCACCCATTTGGGGGCAAAGGGAACTGATTACACCAATTCTGGAGCATTTACCTCCTTGCACAAAGTTGCAGCTCTTCGTTATTCAGTATGATTTGAGCACGCTGTGAAAAACACTGCAACTCTTCAATTACCTGTGCTGTAATGGGTTAGAGATACAGGCTTGTCCTTGCAGTCCTGGGCTGTGAAACCGTGTAATTGTAACCCCAGGTGTCATCTATTGCTGTTATCCCTAACTGGTGCTGTAAACACACCTGCCTGAAGAAACAGGAAGATGTTTGCTTAAATAATGTATAAATACATACTTGTATATTTGTTTCTTTTAAAGTAATTCAAATTCCCCTGAAAAATTATACAGAAAGTTCTTCAGGAAACTGCCAACTCTTTTACGCACTTGCAGTTGGCAAAAACATCTTTGCAAGAGCTGTGCGCGTTCAGTTGATGCATAGTCAGAGGTGCCTCTGCAGACTGCTTGTTGCCTGTTCTTGGCAGTATTTCTGCCTTAAATCCTTGTTGCAGATTCAGGCTACAATGTCACCTGGAGGGGGGCTTCAAAAGATCAGCAGTAGGACTGATCTGGCCTGCAGAACATGGCGGGCAGCTGGCATCTAAATTACCGAAAGTACCAGTGGAAAGCTCAGAACTTTTATCAGATATAATGTATTACAAGTAAGATTTATAAAAGGATTACAGAAAGCAGTTAGTTAAAGCTACTGGCAGTAAACAGGGATTAAAATATTTATCTAGCTGTAAAAATATGGAGTCATTTATTTAGTTATGTAAAGAAGCTGTGTACTTTAAACTGACAACAAATAATACTCTTAACATCACTAGTATTTTACAGTGTCCATGTATCAAAATCCTTCCATGCCTTTCACTTCCAAGCAAAATCCTCTTGCATCTAATCAGTGCATAATACAGAATTTCCTCAAGCGACAGACGTGCTCACAAGGGGGTAGATCACCCGACAATGTAGTTATTTGCCTTTCTGCCTCCCTTCCCTCTCCAAGGCTGTAGCATTTGGAGATCAGTTCCTTCCTTTCCTTCCCTCTGGGAGGGTATGTGATGCTGGTTACAAGGCAGCTGGCTGCTAATATTTCCTGCATTTTTATATCGTTCTTCCAATTATTGCATTTCTTCTAATCTTGCTCTTTGTGATTAGTATTATTTTACAGGAAGGTCAGGTCTTTGGGAAGTGGTTGAGATTTGGGCCCTTCACAACTCCAGTCTAACATTTGAACCCTTTTACATAAAAGCATCCCTCTTTTTGGCCCAGACCTTGCTGTGGTTACCTACTGCAATATCCCTTCAGTTCAGCAGCTTAGCCATGTAATCTATAAAACCATCAGCAAATGTAAGGCAAACACTTACTGCCCCAATAAAAATGTATTGGTGACCATGACCGGTATTAGAGGTTTCACTTTGTACTTTTTCAATCGCCTACTTGCCAGGAATAACTTTCAACATGTTGTACATCTACAGTGATGCTTCCAGGTCCGCTGTGGTGTTTTATCATGGAAAAGCTGCAAGTTCCCCTCTTGTTGTAGGTCTGTAAATCTGTGCTTGAGTCTGCCTGGGCTGATAAAACAATCTGGTGGGGAATCATCAGCTTCATCTGGAGGATCTGTGCAATCCTCTGATGGCCAAAGCGCAGCCCTGGGGCCAGTTCCTTCCTGATGCAACCTCATGGATTTCAGTTGCCACCGGGTCTCTCAAGCATCCTGCTCCCAAGCTTCTGGGTGAGATAAAAATATTGTTCATTCCTTGTTTAGGACTAAGGTAGGAAAGCTCAGTGGTTTGCTGGTTTCTGCTCTTGCTCTCAAGTCAGCTTAAATTTTTAAAATATTCAGCAGAGAGGATTAAGAAGCACAGCTGGCCTGGCTGCTGTGTCTTGCCGGATTCCCATGGCAATTGGTCACGCTGCACATCGAGTGGCTCCCAACAGCTGGTTATTTCCTACGTTATCTTCTGCTGACAGTAATAAATCTAGCCCTTGGTGGTAGTCTGGGAAATTGGCATTAATAACAACTTTTGGGTGGCCAGCTCATTTCCCTCCTGGCTCAGACCACCCCGGTACTCTGCAAGCTTTTGTCCTCTCTCCCGCTGCAACAGACTGGTCCCACTACACTGCATCAACACAAATTACTTAGTCAATTTGTGTTTGAACTCTATCTTTTATACATAACTTGTGAGTTTTGGGTGAGCTGTGTTTGCAGTTTTTTGTATGCACAACGATTCATCCCCTCCTGACCATCTGTGGTGTTGAAGTTTGCTCTTCCTCTCAAACATCGCATCCCCAAGCGGAGTTTCAGCCTTTGTGAGCAAAGAGCCGGCACGCAGCTGGGCACCCGCTCGCAAAGCAGGGAGCTGCAGAGCTTAGTTGTCTCTCTGCCTTTGAAATTGCAAAGTGATTTTAGTGCTCGTAGAAAGCATTGCGTGATATTTAAAGAATATAAGCAGTGGCAATCAAAGAAAGTAAATGTGGTGTTAAGGCTCAAATATACAGTATTGAAAAGATAGTGTGATTATTTCAGATCACTGGTTAAAAACAATGTAGCAGGAGTCATGAAAGAGCAATAGAAGGGATGTGTGTGTAGCAAGGGACAGATAGGGAGTAACTGTCAGAGGGTTACCCGGATGGTAAAGGCATGAAATATTCTCATAAAAAGAAACTTTGGCTGCTAAAATGGGAAGGATCTCTTTCTGTTGCAAAAGCCTTTCTGCTTCTGCCGAGTAGGGGGTAAAAATATGATGGTGACTCCTGGGATTTATTGCCCAACTGTGTTGAAAATAGAGCTGGTTTTCAAGGTATAGACAAGAAATAGAGCAGAAGTGGGTTACAAAACCATGAGATCTCTCTCTCCCCTGGATTCTGCTGGGAAGATTCCCCAAGGTTTCCCATCGCTACAATTATTTTTGATTGTTCATAACCTAGTGGCTTTTGGTTTTATTACGGCAATATTAGCATGCATTTGTTAGTCATTATATTATGATTCATGTGTTCTCAGGACTTCTTCAGACCATTACCTAGAACTAATTTTCCATCAGCATGGGGAGGTATTAAACTTTGTAGAAGTTATTACCCTGCTTTCTCATGAGCAGCATGGGAGGGAATGTGCTGTACAGCTGTCCTGCCCCAGATTAGTGACGGTGTCTACCTGCTCAAAGATTTCTCTTTCTTTGCAAATAATCTTAACACATTGTTTGTTAACAGAGTTAACAAGCAGCACAGTATCTGTACTTGTTGGGTACATTTTTTGAAGTGTTTAGCCTAAATATATGCAAAAATACAGCACAATAGTAGCTAATGGTGGGCAAAGGGCCAGCCAGAAGTTCCTAAGTAACTTCTAATAACCCATAATGTCTTGTCATGTTTGCACTGAAGCTCTACCCTGTGCTCCTCCTCCAGGCTGCTTGGGAAATCTGGCAGCAGTTCCTGAGCAGGAATTAACTTTGCTTTGAAGTGACTTTTTCTGGGTTTGCTCCCTTATGGGTACCAGTTTAAGGTGGTCAAAATTATTGTTGATTCACAAAGGGTGAATTCAGGGATTTCTAAACACATGGTTTGAGAGAATTTTGGTGAAACTTAAAGCCAGCTTTCCAGAAGATGCTTCTTCACACAGTGTGCGCTTTGCTCATGGGACCCATTACTACTGCCAAGGCAAGGTGAAAACCCCAAACGCAGCAAGTTGCAAGGAAAAAAACCAACTTCTCTTCTGAGGAGTGTATGCATATATTTAAAGTAAGGCTTTCAGCCATAAATCAAGTTCCTAGTGGAAGCATGTTGGTCTGTAAGATTGCTACTCCCTTCCTGTGAAACACCTGGACTTGGCCACTGCCACTGCCTCAACATACGGGCAGTGGACAAACGCCTCTCCAGACTAATTCACAGAGCTACACCCTTACTTTCTTATGACAGCAAAATAGACTGATTTGTCAAAAGTGTGTGAAAGATGTTGAAGTTATCAGTCTTCAGACGTAAATGTGATCCCAGAACAAGGTTATATCAAGCCTTGGGTCATTGCCAACTTCAGTGCAGTCCTTGGACTAATATCTTATGAACCACCATAAGACATTAATGTTTTATACCCTCGGGAAACTCGCAGCCAGCTGTCCTTGGTGCACGTCCAACGTCTCCAGCATTGGAAGGAAAATCAGCACTCTGGGTCTCATCCAGCAAAGGTGCCACTATGGGGACAACTAGAAGCCTGTGAGCTGCTACACTGTGGATGTGGATTTAGCTGTTTTGCAGCCTTGAAGGAGCGTGCACCTGGCTGGACTGAGCTCTCATCTGTTGGCTTGCACCTTAGTTTGGAGCAGCTCCTTCTGCCCTGGGTTCTCCTTCCCAAACACCTGGCACAATGGGTAGGTCTGCATGAGGAAAGCTGGTTAGGAGTTATTGGGAGAGACCCAAAGCAGGGAATTAGACTGGCCTGAAAAACAACATCCGTATTGTTTGAAAGTGAGATCTACCCAGTCAGTTTGTTCTGGTTATGTTTTTTTAACAGAGGATGCAATGACATGCTGGAAAATTATGCATATTAAGAGCAACAGAAAAATGAAAGGGAAAATGCAGGAGGGAAATATTGATAAGGATGAAGAAAAATCACAGCCAACTAAGTATCAAACCTTAATTTTAAGAAGCATAGCATGCCTGAAATAATAGGGAAAAGCTATATCTGAATGGCTCAGAGGTGCAAAGCCCGGAGCTTCCAACTTTCTGATTTGCTTCATTATTTCAAAACACCCTGATACATTAGGTCAGATGTTTAGCAGGTTTCAGAGGAAGAAAGAGAGTAACTTTATATTTCTGAAGTATGATACTCAGTCACTATGGGGGTGGAGTCCGTTGCATGCTTCTCACTTCAGCCATGTGGAGATGAAACGTGCTGCACCATCCAGCTTAGCATCAGCTGACATTACTTATCTCTGCCTGCAAGAGCGGATGGCAGCTCTGCCATTGTCTTCAATAGCAGCAGGTTTAAACCAGTACTAAGTGCTTTTAAAAATGCTATTCTTAATAGTAAACAATTTGGAGTTGCTACTTAGGCTATGAAATGCCCTTGGGCTTTTAGCACAGGCAGTGCAGCAGCTGCGCTGGCCAGGGATACCCCTGTTCGCTTAGTCTCGCTGTGAGACACTAAGATTTCTGTGAAAGGTACTTCCAACTATTTAAAGTGTTTTACTATGTGCTTATAGTTTCTTCTGAGACTGGAAGCCAGGGGAAGAGGTTATACGAAATATCAGTTCTTCAAAATGGAATATGAAGTTTTTCTTCGTGGACTGTAAACTAAAACTTTTAAATAAAATGATAACGTGTTTTTGTAAGAGATATGAAGTGAATTTTTAAAGTAATACAATTTCTGAATGTCTGGGGCTAAAGAGGGAAGCTTTCAGTGTTTTTTTTCATTTATTTTGTTTTTATTCCAGGGCAGACACTTCAGTCCTGCAAAGTGCCGAGCACTCTGGTCTCTCCCAGCAAAGCCACAATACATGTTGAAGAGCATCATATCAGTCCTACAGATTTCATGCTCAGTCACTTTTTGGGATCAGACTGGAGCACTCTGTGCTTATTCTGGCAAGCTACTTTTCCATCGAGAGAGAAATGCTTGGGGTGCTCTGGGGGCAGATCACTAAATGTCTTTTTTTCCTGGAAAGTAGAACAGAGCATCCCCCATATCATCCCGTTGGATTCTTAAAAGGAGGTAATTGCCCCTAGTGTAAATTCCAGTGCTGTATCTAATGTTGCTTCAGAAGTCCCAAGCCAACATCCAGTACTTGGGGGTGTGTGTGTGTGGAATTAGGATACTGGGTAGGACATAACTCCAGCAGAGACAGGGGAGCTGCCTGGGAGAGACATAGATGTTATGGGGGCACGGACATCGACTCCGTAGGAAAACAGGGTTCCCTCAATTCCAGCGTGGATCGAGGGACAAGACCCTCTCCGTGCCTTGGGACTTCCATGTTAGTTTTACAGACCCTCATCAAGCAAGATGCAGACCTCAGAAATGTTGCCTGCTGCCGTGCAAAACCGTGGGTGACTCAGCAATGCAACGCAAGGGCTTGCTCAGTAGTGACAGATTGTTCTGTATTTCTAAGTACATTACTTCTTCTTTTTTTTTTTTTAATATCTTCTAATTATGTTCTCTTTGGTATTGATCCTGTGCTCTTTTAGAAGCTGGATTCATCCTTTGCTTCTTAAGAAGCAGAAAAGAAAATATTTGGAGTCTGAGGTGCTCTGTGGTCCACCAACCATGTCTGCTGGGCTTGTTTGCTGGCTGACAGTTGGTTTGGGACTCTTGATTGCATTTTTTAGGGCTGTGATTTTACAGCATGTCAGAATCTTATGTCTATCTCCCTTCTCTGCAAACTACTTGTGGACAGCTGACCAAACATAAGTTTTATGTTTTAAGAAAAAAAAATATTTTTTTAGTGATGAGATTCTGTTGCCAACCCTCCTGTCATTCTCCCGTCCTATTTACTGCTTAGACTTGAAAAGCATAACAATTTTTGAAGGCTTGTTTTTAAACTCTGCTCTTGTTTTTCCTTTGTGACTGCTTTGACAGACTTCTCTGATGTATATTTCAGTATAGGTTGATGTGAAGCTGATGAGAAGGCAGACGTTTATTTACAGAAATATGGGTTCCATTTGTAAAATTATTTCCTGGTGAGAAAAACATTGCTTTCCTATTGCCTTACATGCTAGGATTTTTTTTAACATCTGCATTTCTTTACAGCTTGGTCTTTAAACTGTATATCGCTACAGACGTATAAAACAGTCAGTAAACCCTAATGCCACAACTTTAGAGATCATCATAAGACACAAAAAGATTCAACTGTTGTTTTAAGTCAAGAAATGGATTTACACATCATAAAATAAGTTTAGAAATAGCACCGCTGATTTACAAATGTGACTAATAAGTACTAAATAAAAAAAGATTAAGTTTATAAATTCTCAGGCTACACTTTGAGGTATCTGTTGACTGATTTACATGAAATAAGACTTTGAAGCTCTGTTGTTCTTAGTTTTATACAGTCTTGTCTTCCATATAAACCCCAACCCCTGTTGCATACATCCTGCTTAGACTTATTTTTGTCACTTCATCTTTTGTTATTACCCTTGGCACTATAAAATAATTGTATAAATAGAAGCATAGCTACTCTGTAGCATATGGTCACAAACTGATGCTGTATATAAAAGCCTACCTCATCCAAATGAAACACAGAGGTCTGCCTGTGTTTCAAAACGTGACTGAGGGTCCAAGTATCCAGCTGTGAGAGATTAAACTGGCCTTTTTGGGGATGGGATGAAGTACCCCCCATAGGCTGGAGGTGGGGGCTGCTCTTGCTGTAGTTTGTGTGGACTCAGGACCAGCTCTGGCACTGCCTACCTGTTCACAAGGGCAGGCAAATACTTCAGGATGTAAAATTTGCCCAAGAAAAGGGCTAAATACTCAAGTGGCTGGTAGTTAAATTGGCTTGTAGTGAGATATGCATGCCCCAGAATCTTCACAGTGCAGCCACTGGGGCAAAATCTCCTGTCCACAATGCTATTCTGCCCGCAACAGGACCCCTGGCCGGGGTGTTCCTCCTGGCTTGCACCAGGATAAGTAACAGGGTTTTCCTAGTTTGGGCTTGCAGGTCATGTGACAGGATCTACCCCCTGTGTGTCACCTGATGGGAGAAGATAAGGAGCAGGTCTGCAGTGGTCTTGAGTCCCTCCAGCTGGTGTGCTGGACCAAGCGGTGCCGGTGGAGAGGAGCCCTGGCAGTGCAACCGAGATGAGTGAGTCCCCTGTGCTAGATCTGATAGACCCCAAAAGTATGTTTCCAACCTCTTCTGGTGAGTCATCAGTGTTTTCCTAGTGCTCTGAGGGTAACTGGAAGGACAAACCCTCTTGTGTCTCCTTATCTCCAGCTGCTTTGTTGTATTAAGTGTCTCTAAAAATTTACCTGATGTTTTCTGGGTTGCTTTGCTTTCTGTTTTTCTTTTTTGTAAACAACCAGTGCTGTTGCTGCAGGGAGACCTCCCCTGTCCCAGTGTCAGGGACCGGCTGGGAATCTGGAGCCAGTCCCCATTAGGGACTTGCCTGCATTGTGGGACAAGCCTGGGAGTCCTGCCCGGGCTTATATCGAGCCTGAGCAGGCTGGCTTAGAAGTGAGATGGGTCGCTGCCTGAAGTGTTGAGTACAGCTGGCTGAGTTACGCATGTGTCTTCAGGCTGGTCTTATCTGGGAAAAAACCCGATGTCCTGTTCTCTTCCTTCTCACTCTTTGCCAGGGAGATGCTTCCCCATCGTGCCTTTGCCAGCTCATGGCTGCTCCTGCTCCAGCTCTGGTGGGCTGAACGGGGTCAGTCCAATGGTGGAGAAATCTGCCCTTAGCTTGCTGGACGCAGCCTCACGCAGAGAGCCAGCTGTGTGTTTTCCTAACTTGTTTGTGGAGCAGTAAAATCCCTTGAGGTTGTTTTCACCGCAGTTTCCTTCCTTTAATTTGAACTTCCAAAGCTGACCTCCTCTGTCCTCCCAGGGTATGGTCACAAAGGTAGAGAGTAGGATCATACGGGACCCGACCACCCTGAAATCACTAGGGACGCCTT
Source organism: Pygoscelis adeliae (assembly GCF_000699105.1). Classification (NCBI taxonomy): domain Eukaryota; kingdom Metazoa; phylum Chordata; class Aves; order Sphenisciformes; family Spheniscidae; genus Pygoscelis; species Pygoscelis adeliae. The sequence continues at coordinate 5,661,236 of NW_008825532.1, forward strand.
GGATGTCAGAGTAAAGTTAGATCCATTATCTCCATATTCTACACTTCAGCAGCTGGGCAGTTTCCCACTAAATCTTGGAATCCCTGTCGATAAAAGAAAAGGGAAAAATGAATAGCCTCAGTAACAAATGTACCCTACCAGAGAACTTATTGGCACAGCAATTGGTGAAACCTGGCTGCGTTCCTGTTTGAAACTTTGAATGAGATATGTTGTTTCAGTTTTTGATTCACTTGCATTCTGAATGAGAATTACACGGTCCCATTACCTTGTCTTCAGGGAACTGGTTTGTAAGACTTCGTCTAGTAGTTTACTTCTAGACTAAATTTTATCAGGCTTAGCCTCTACTCAATGTTTTGAGAAAAGTCCCTTTTCTTGGTTTTTATTTAAGATGAAAAAATATTTCCCCCCTTTACTAAGAAAAAAATAACCACCCTGAACTGTAGTGTGTGACTGGTGGGAGAGGAGGATTTTCAAGATGAGTATTTTTAGCCAACCAGAACTGGAAATCTGACTTAGAAACGTGTGTAAATTGGGATCCAGTGTAAACCATCTGCAGAGCCGCACTGACGTTGCCGGCAGAACAAGCAGCGCGGCAGCCGGCGGGCACGGCCCCTCCAGCTCGGCTCGTGCATTTGCATCCTGTTCACAGGAGCCGTGCAAAGGAGTCCGTGCTGCTGGAGGGCTGCAACTTGCCAAATCGTCTTGGCAGCCAAATCCACGCAGCTCGTCCAAGAAGGGGTAAACTAGAGCAGGATTTGGCCTGCTTCCTTTCAGTTGATCTTTTTAGAGGAGCTCCGTGTTTGTCTGGTTGGCACACTGATGTTTAAGAGCTCAGCTCTACTCGTTGAGGATGTTACTAGTCTGACAGCAGCCTATAATTACTGTATGTCACGCAGGGTTGGTGATAGATACAGCAGCACTGGAATCTAGGGGCTGCTGAATTCACGAGCCGCTTGAGGGTACCTTAGCAGTAAAATGACACTTGGTGTGACTAAAGCCTGCAAACACTTAGGGCAGGCTTAATATAAAGCCTGCAAGTTGTCCCGCTGAAGTAAATGGAAATATTATTGTACTTATACACATACAAAAATATCTGTACGCTTGAAGGCTTAAATGTCAATCCAGTTTGAGAATTAATTTATGTTCACATTGTGGCTCGTTAGTTTATGCAATTATCCATGCTCAGGGTATCTTTACCCACAAAAGTCAGTGCTCATCATGGTGGTTTGTGTTAAGTGCATGTACTTATGCCATCAAGCCCACTTGTTCTCTGTTTATGTAAGAGAAGCTTTGAGAAAGTCAGTTGATCTGGAATTAATGTGTTCTTCAGTTTATCCACTTGCCATATTTATTTTACTTCTAACTTAATCCAGGTTTTGGACCATAACCCTGTACGGGTGGATGATGCAGGTCACTGTAAAGTCTGCCTTGTGTTGCGGGAGATGCTGTGTTAGGTCTGTCCTCATCAGCCTCGTCCACATTTCCAGCTCAGCAATGACGTTGCTTTAGGCTGTTATTCTTTGATGAAACCCCGATTTGTCTGGAAAGGTGAGTCACCTGTAATCAGCACATTAAATGAAAGAACTACCTGATTCGCTATTGAGAAATAATCACAAATTCAATAAAGGCTTAATTCCACACTTACAAATCCTGATGCTTTCAGCTCTATAATCACTGTTCCCTGTCAACCACAAAAGTCTTCTCATTTCCTGGTGTATGAATGCAAACTACTCTGCAAGATGCCGCAGGCAGATGCCAGGGTTGACTTGCTCTGTGGTAGGATACTGCATATTCAGGTGCGATCTCATCTCGTTGGCAAAACTGGTATTTTCATGTTTCTAGGGCATTTTATGGAATACCACATCTAACAAGAGTGTCACATCCATCACTGTTGATGTCCTGACAGATCTGGCCTGCCAGTAAGCAGAAGAAGTCAGCATCCATTAGGTTTCCAAACTCTCCTGGTCTGTATTTGGTGGTGTCCAGGTGTATTTGAAAGGAACATGGTTTCTGAAATCATTTTAGCCCTTAGGAAGCTTTGGGGAAATGTGCTGCTGTGTGAAACCATATGACTCCCTTGCCATTTGAAAGGTTTGTCCCCAAAGGAAGCCCCATCGTGAAGTCAGGGACATCGCGGGGCAAGAATAACTATTCAGCAGCTGACTTTTTTTTTTTTTTGTCTCGCGTCTCTGCAGACACTGACACAGGAAAACAAATGGGAACTGCTGTGCTTTGTGCGTGCTTTTCTGTATACCCAGAGTCCGGATTTTGGCCGAGGCGGACTTCTGAATGATTCAACAAAATACAAAAATCACAAAGACCAGCAAGGTCATTTCACAAGCAAAATTCCCTCAAGATTAACTCTATTATGCACCTCTGTAGTTTCAGCAAAAAAAACCAGACAGTGAATTAGTTTCTTGGAGAGAAAGGATTTGGTGTGTGCTTTTTTGTGTGAGTCTGAAGTGGGCTAATGGCAGTTCTGAGGTGGGGAAAAAAAGGCCAGATCAGTGACCAAAGTGCTCGGGATCTGCAGTGGCAGTGCTTCCTTAAGTCTATTTTACAGACTTATCAGAAGGCAAGGTTCAGGCACTCAAAACTATGCAGTAAAAGGGGAAGAAATGCCTTAGTGCGAGGTGTGTTCTTCCCCATTGTTGTGTTGCTCAACACCATCATGTTTGAGGAACTTTTATTTGGGGAGGGGAGTTGAGGAGGAGATGGGACTGACAGCTAAAGGATTGATGTTTCTTGTATGTACTTACTAACTTGCACCAATGTGTAGAAGCAGAATGAATTAGCGTGTTTTCCCTCCAGCAATATTCCTAGAGCTAGGACAGTCCAGCACTTAAAGGATTTGTGGTATGATGGTTTCTTACAAAGGCAGAGAGTGACAACTTTTATATCAAGCATGTCTGAGATTTTTTTTTCACTTGGCACATGCAGGCTCAATTAGATGCAAAGTGATCCTAGGATAATGATACAAGCAGAAACAAAACAAGAGAATTGAGGGAAGTGCTTTTAACTGCAGCGATCTAAAATGTCAAAGATAAATAATACATAGATTGGCTAAAGTCGACCGCTGAGTCTGCTGGAGATTTGATTGCTGAGAAATCACGTGTGCCCTGTGGAAGAGCTGGAGTCGGGTCATTTGTGCTGGGGAGAGCTGAAGTGATGGGGAGTTCCTCTCCTCTGTGCAGCACCAGAGGAGGCTGGGCTGCTCCTCTGATGGCGGCAGATCCCTTCAGCACTCTCTTTTTCCAGGTTGCTGTGTTAGCCCAGTTTTAATAATCTACTTGCAAGAATTAATGGAGCCTGCTCCTGCAGTGGAGGACTCGTGCAGCAAAGTGGTGGGGAGGGGACGGTTCCCTTTGTTAGGCTGAACTCTCTGTGCTGGAGAAGTGAAACAACTTGAAAGGGAAGGCAGTGTTTTCCTCTTAAAAGGTGCTCTCTAGATGGCATGACATGATCCTGTGTGACTTTTCCCAGGCTTGTTGATGGCAGGAACTGACATGGGGGTGGGAATGACTGAACCTAAAGGAGACTGTGTTGTGGCACTTGTGGGGCCAGGATGGTGATGTGGAGATGTGTTGGCACCGGGGACCAGGAAGGAAGGGAGGAGGTCAGAGAGGTGAATGTGTTAGAAGATCCTTGGAGACAACCTGCAAGGAAAAGGAGGAAGGGGAACACGAGAGAGAATGGGAAAAATGAGGAGGGAGGGAGGGAGGGAGTGTGTCCAGGATGGGCTGTGCTTCCCTTTATGTGACTGTGGAGCCCAGTGCTGATGCATCCAGGACCAGGGTAGTCCTGTCCTGTCCTGGGCACAGGTTGTCTCCCCTTGTCACCTGGACCTGCTTTCCGCAGCCTCAGCCTCATCCCATTCATGGCACCCAGGGGACGAGCCCTTCTTGCCGTGCTCTGCTTCCTCAGGTTAGCAGCTCCGGTAGCTGGTCAGGGGCCAAAATAATTTTGACGGAGTCTTTTCCATTCAGCTTGCTCCAGCAATGTTTGATGGGTTGCACAGAGGCCCTGCTGCCTGCAGCCTCATCCATATTCATAACTATGATCGCTTCGCACTTGCAAAAATTGAATTGCCTTGTTTTGCAACCTTTGATAGATACAGTATATGGCTCTGATTCTAACAAGGCAGATAAGACACATCCTGCAAGCTGGTGGCAGTCTTATATTGATTTTGAGGAATTCTGGTTTCTGTCTTTTGACCAATTATCACTTTCTGTTGTGATAATTAAAGTATATTTTTGTATTCTGTGGCATGAAGCCCTGATTTTCTGTGCACAATGCACTGAGTTCCCACATCACATGGGAAACTATTGGGAAATCCATAACTGCAGGGCTTTGGCAACCTTTAAATATTTCCATGGTTACCGAGGGGAAGGAATTTCCCATTGGTTGATGCAGTAATTATTTCGATGACAAGGATGAACATGATTTCTGAAGTTGTTTGTTAGTGTGTTATTTGTAGTACCAACTTAATTTTGTAGCTCTTAGAGTACTAGCTATTTATTGTTTTTCAAAGCTGATTAATGAGAGGCATTAAAACTTTGGCTAATAGAGCCAGTGGAATGGTGTGGAAAACTTTGCCGCTGGTACTTTTCTGTTACTTTCAAGTGAATGAGGAAAGCCATACTCTCATGGCTATTTGATTTCACTGGGTTTTGCATCTGGATTTCATGCCTATGTCAAAAATTGTGTTTTTACTGATACAAAATTCCCCAGAAAAGAAAATTTGGAGTTATAACAAACAGCTGTAAGTTCGTGCCTTAGCTGTATTCACGTGGAAATGAATGTGCTGTACGTGGCCCAGCTGTGATCAGCTGGTGCCCGGCTGATTTTAGGGTATCTCTGTAATGGGCTCCTTGCAGTCAACATGGGCCAAAAGTGCCTGCGGACAGGCTGGAGGGAGAGATGGAGAGAGTGAATACCAGGGTTTGTATGTGTGCGTAGGAGGGTGCTGGGACTTCTAGAGCTTTTCCATGAACAAGAGGGCAACGTTGACTGAATAAGTAGCTTAGGAAATATTGCTCAGTTTTCCTGCAGTGAGGATATTACAGTAATTCCGGAGAGAGCCCCAACCTCTAACACTTGCTCTGAGGCTGCTTGTGCAAGGGATGTGAAATGACGCTACTTTCCTTTTGTGCCTGGTTCTGAACTCCTCTTATCTTCTTCAAAGCGTGCCTATGTAGCACAGGGGGTGGGTGTCTGTATGCCAGGTGACTTCTTGGTGCATTTGCAACTTTGGCCTGACAATTACTAGTGTTAAAGATTTAAAGCTCAGTACTTTTGCCATTTTTTTTGGCCCATTATAAGTCTAACCCAGATTGATGAAAAAATCTTCAGATTTGTATTATACGCTGAGTCTCAGCATGTTTGTTTTCTCTAGGGAAGTTAAGACAAGTATTAATGTCAAACTGGATTTGAACTGAGAGCATCACACAGGAGCTGTTTTATGGGATAATACTCCAATGCTGGCTTGGGTTTTTTCTTTCCTTTTTTTTTTTTTTCCTTTTTGTGCCTACCCCCTCCTACTGACTACCCACAGCCCCACATTAGGACAGCTAGAAATCTTCTGGTTGAAAAAGCTCAAATACAGCTACTTTCAGCATGTCTCTGTGCTAATGCCATGGGCACATGAATAGAAGCAAGACTCGAGGCATAAACCCGGAGCAATTCACACTATGGCAGCTGCGAACAAAGAGGCAGACTATGTGTTGAAAGGCGGACACTTGAAAGTGTGTCAGATTTAGCCAGGATTCAATCCGGGGGGCAGAGTTAAATCATTTTTGGGGGCTGTGTGCACCAATTGATTTATTTTTAAATTGGGACAGCTTGTGTTGCCAGAGGTTAACTCATTCACGGGTCCATGGCCCACTAAGGAGCATATTGTTGTGGATTGAGAGGCCAAATGCTCCATTGCCTACATGAACAAGCCCACCTTCTCCTTGCTAGGAGTCTGCGCTGATGCTAACAGCGTATTGACTTCAGTACAGTAGTAAAAGTACAGTACAGTAGCCTAATGTGGACATGGGAATCTTCTCCTCGGCTATGATCACCTTTAAAATCGTCCTCAGATAAATTGGCAAGCTGGGGATCCTGTGTTTTAAGGGTTTTAGGTACACACAAGGTGTTTTCCCATTGCATGCTGGCTGGCTAGAGTGGGGGTACCCCATGCCTTTGCAGGAGAATGGTCATTTCTTCTGCTGTGCGATGGCCAACCCTGATGGGCTCCTGCTGTCCCTGGACACATTTCCAGGCTGATCCTCTGCACCGTCCTCCCCAGGGAGCTGTAAACCCACAAACCTTGACTGGGGCATGTGGAATGCTGTGCTGCTCCAGCACGGGCAAGACTGGTCCAACACGTACTTACTCCTGGCCCTCCAGAAAGGTGGGGAACCACTGGACTCAAAGGTGCTTCTCTCATCAGTCCCTCTTCATCAGTCACAGCAAAACTCTTGTTCACCTGGAAGAACCTGGGCTGGGCATTAAGTCCCCTTCCCTTTCTTCCCACCTTGTCGTGGTGAGAAGTCTGGCCCATCTCCCCTCTTTCTTTCCTCTGGCCCATGTGCTGGCGGTGGCTGCTGGCTTCATCTCGTCTTGATGTGATTTGGGATGACATGGAGCAGTGTCATACAAGATTAATGAAAAAGTTCTGTAGTCCCTTCAAGTCTTTCTGGTGAGGTAATGTAATGCAGATTGATTTGCACCATTCCTCTTGCCTGTCCCTGTTTCCCAGAGCCTTTGACAAGATGACAGGCTTGCTTGTCTGCTTTATTTATTTATTTTAAACGGGGGAGGAAGGATGTTAAATATCCCAATTGGTAGTTGTTATTTGAGAGCTCAGTTATCTCACAGGCCAAAAGAAGTCCCTTCCCTGATGTAATTTTTTTTTAAAAATACGGTCTCTTTGTGTTCTGCTGTGTGTGTATAAGCATAGATACATACATAATCGCTCAAAATTCACAGTTACTTTTCCATGGAACAGGGAATTGAGAGAAAGTGCCCATTTTAAATATATCGGTTAGAAGAAAACCTCATGGGAGTGATGTGTCTGTGGCAGTGATCACTTTAAGAAATGGAGCCCAGTCCCCTGTGGAGACCATTTGAATTCAGTGCACTGTCAGCTGCCAGACAGGTATGCCCTCAGCAGCTCCGATATTTAGGATAGAGGAGGGATTTCTTCCATGTGTACAAATGAGTCTATGGACCAACTCTGCATCGTACCATCCTCCTGCTCTATTATTACAAGTGCCCTTAAAGCCCTGTTTTTCTGCTGCCCTGGTAGCATCCCCAATCTTGACAATGCTCTCCTGGTAGTAAATGTTGTTTTGTTTTAATTTTGTTGATGCAGCCCCTCCCTGCTCCTCCTGCCCTGACCACAGCACGTGTGTGCCGCCAGCAGCTGCTCTTCCAGCAAGGGGCTTGTACGGAGTCCCTCCACGCTGCTCTGCTGTGTCCTCCCTGCCCACTCTGTGCTTGTTAGGCTTAGGTGCTTTCTGTCTCCTTGAGTGTTTGTTCCTTCTTGGTCCTTAAAAGCTATGCGATTCAGATGCAAATCTGAACATACCCTGTCTAGCAGGACTGAGCTGAACCCTGGCAGACTTCCCTTTGTAGCACCCTGCGCACCAGGCTTTGCCCCAGGGAACTGAAGAGCCTTGCAAACAGAGGCAGAGACAAGAAACAGGTATGAAAGCTCTTGAATGGACAATTCTCCTCTTACAGTTAAATCCCTTGTAGAGTCTAGATCTGAGTGTCACCAACTTTGTACCTTCAAAGCTGATATTTGCACCCATGCTTTAGGGGTGTCTAGGTGCAAGTTCAGGACTCAGATTCACTTCTGTTCTAAATAAATTTGATTGTAATAAGGAATCTGTAATTTTTCTAGTTTTCTCTTTCATCCTCTCTGCCTTCCTCATTCTCGTTATTTCTCAAGGGTTCATCGACAGAGAAGTCTTTGCTCTGTCGCAGGTAAATAGGAAATCAAAATGATACAAGTTTGTTTCTTTAGAGAGCCCTGTTTGGCTTTTTTCCATAACTGCTGACGAAGGGGCAGCGCCTGGTGCTTCCAGGAATGCAACCGCTCGTCTTTGGAGCCCGTAACCACATTGCTTTAATGATTATTTCAACGTGCATTTCTCGACTTCAGAATCACCAGCAGCTGATTAGAAAAAAAACCCCTCTCCTCCTGTGGACAATCCCGAGGGGGACCCTCTCCCTGCCACCAGCAGCGAGAGGGGAAGCCCCCTTCACCCCCGAGGGTCCATGGGCAGTAGCCCACAGCCCTCACCACGGGGCCTCCTTATAGACACAGCTCCCAGCCGAGCAGCTTGCTCAGGGCCCCTAGGTTACTGGCACTGGCTGCCTGCAGTCAAGTGTCCCCTTGATTTTTATTTGTTACTCTTTTTTTTTTTCTCTTTCAGCTGGCACTGCTGATTTTTAACCGTTTGATGGCAGCAGCCATGGCTGTCTGCAAACGTAGTATTGGGTTGTAACAGGCAGACGCACTTCGTAGCTTTCCTGGGTACGAGCCAGGCTTCCAGCGCTTATCTCAGCCTCTCCATCAGCATCCCTGTTGCTTTCTGCTTTTTAGAAACCACTATAAAAATTATTAGAAAAGCTTCCTTTTTAATTGCCTAATTGTTTCACTGAGACGACTTTTCCACTGTTCCGTATCCCTGTGGCATATGAGTCTAAGAGCTCTCACATGTGGCTCTTTCCTTCTATTTTTTGTCTTTAAATAACTTTAGCACCAGCTCCAGGTGACTTTTGTCACAGCAATGACCAAGTCTGCCTTGTGAACAGAAAACAGCTTGTTGAAATAGGCCCAGTCTCACCCTTGGGGATGATGCTCTTGCCAGTGCTTCCTTGTGAACACGAGTTAATTGGCTTTGCCCTTCCCTTCCAGTCAAAAATCTTCTTCCTCACTCTCGAGTCTACATTCAGTGTTTATTTAAAACAGTCCTTCTTTTAGCAGCTATATGGAAGCTACAGTGTGAGGCAACTCATTATAGCATGATAGAGGTGTATGGACATATGTATGCACCAGATTCACATATGAACAAATCTAGAAAAGAAATAGTGAGGCAAGAATAGTACGGCAAAGACAAGTGGGAGAACAAGTGACTATCAGAGGGGGGATTTCAGCCTCCGTGGAAAAGACGTGGCACTGCCGTGATTAGTCACCGTTGTAGCTCCCGCACCAGCTCTTAAGGACGAGGAATCCCCGAACACACCGAGCGATGCGTGGGTAATCAAACAGCTTTGCAGGAGGTGTAGGAGCCAAGAGAGGGACCTGGGCAACTTCAGAGTAATTCAGAAGGCTGCTGGGAAGAGGCCATTTTTTCCTTATTCTCATGAATTTTGGCTTCAGTAAGGTGTGTGTTTGCATTTGTAGTGGGGAAATTGCTTTTTCAACGATCAAATTAGAAGTCACATTTCCCTGCTTTAGTTCTCCCAGGGGAAGCAAGGGAAGAGCTTTGGGTTATAGCTAGGAGCAGGGGAGACTTTTTCAAAGGTAGCTGGGGTCACTGGTTTTCACTGCCTTTGAAATGTTCCTCCTTAGGCTTGGAAGTAGTTTTAAGGGCAACTTACCTGAACAAGAATAAATCTGCTCCAGAGCTAGTTTAGTGTTGGGAACATATTTTTTTGCAAGCATTTTCCTTCAAGGATGTTGCTGCTGTAGGGGTTCATGCCCTCGTGGAAAGCAATTGATCTGCACAGAAAAGGGATTTTCCTTAGATGCCGTTTTGCAATAGTGGGGGCAAATCCTTAATGCTTTGACTTGGAGGGTAAGAACAAGCCATGCTATGCATTGAATAGTGCTTCTCACAGCTAGAATTGCATCTGTACACATGATTACAGAGTGTAATGACAAAAGAAAATACTACATTAAACCCAGCTGATAAATAAAGTAGCCTAAATTTTCTATGAGGTAAGCCTCAGGCTAGCTGTGTCTGAGTCAGAATGGAAAAAGTTTTACAATTATGAGAATTTCTTGGTTAGTATCTTCAAACAAATCCTCATTACAACTAAACTGCATGTTTAAATCAACTTCTTTTCTGGGTCAGCTTACAAAAAAGAATATTATCAGAGGAACAGGCAATTGCAAACCACTACTTGAATTTCTTTAAAGAATGAAAAGCATTAATTTGTCTATAAACCTATATTTCTCCCTTCTCTCTTTTCCCCATTTTGCACTCTCTTTTCCCCAAGACTTAAAGTGTGTCCTGCCAGTGGCACCTCCACACAGATGAGTCTCAGAGCTGCTGCTCCGGCAGTTGGAGTCCAGCCTCTTGCCAGCTTTGAACTGCTGTAGGTGCCTGGGTGATGGCCTGGGTGGGGAGCAGAGGCTCGCGCAGCCCAGGTTTCAGGGTGCTGCACACAGCATGCGTATCTCGGGGAGATTTGCGGGGCAGGGAGAGAGGGAAGGGGCGGGAGGTGTGCTTGGGGTGGGGTGCTTCCTGCGTCCCCGGGAAGAGGAGCTGGAGCAAAGGGTACAGACAAGCTGCTCGGAGCCCCCGTGGCTGGTGTTTGCCGCTGCGGCCAGCCCCAGCTGGTGCCTACATGCCTCGCTAGTAACACCACGCGATCTGCACGATGAAATCTGCCTGTGAAATGCAGATCTCTGCCAGAGCAGGGAAATGCAAAGACTGGCCTGCTCTGGACTTGGAGCTTGCCCACCCTGTGATCTGTCTCTGGCACGGCCAGTACCGATGCTTGGGAAACAGCATCTGAGCAGGGTGTTTTTAGAGGGGTCCCTCCCCAGTTTTCCTCTCCTCAGCCTCCAGCCATCAGCTCTTTTGGCTCAAGTATTCATGGAGAGGCCTTTGCCCACAAGCTAGCATGTGGCGGTGCAGTGGAGATGCACTCCATGATTTTCCCTAAGCTCTCTATGAGATTATTTATATTTTTGGCTGTTACAATATCCTGTAGCAAAAAGTTCCATGATTTAATTACAGGCTTTGTCAAGTGTCATTTCCTTTTGTTTGCTCTAAACCTGCTGCCAGAACGGGCATCTCTCGAGGCAGCAGATGTTTCAGGAGGTGAAGGAATCCCCAAAATGCTTTTAATGCTCTCTTTGCATTTGCGTTGATGATGGGAGTTTTGCAGAACTGATAGATCCAGCGAGGACTGTGAAGGCTGCCGGAGCAGCAGCTGCTCTCTGCGTGCAGGAAGCAGGTTCCTGGACACGGCATGATGACATTTCCCATGCAATTGCATGGGGACAGTGGCACCGGTGGGAGCTGTTGCCATGGAAATGGGATAACTCTAGCACATCCCTGAGGAGGTCCCCTCTGCGGCATCCCAAGGTTTCCCTTTGCCTCCTGCTGACGTAAGAGCTGCTCTTGAATGCAACCCCGATAGCTGTTACTATTGCAACAAAAATAAAGCCAATCTGCCCAAAACAGGACGCCCTTGTGGAACGTGAGTGTGGATTGCGCTTGGAGCAAAGCGCAGCCAGCAAGGGGGTGAGGAGCTTCCATTGATTTCAGGAAGTGAGAGACGAGTCTTGCACGGGTGTGACAGGACTGAGACATTCGGGTACCGCACGTGGCACAGCCGTGGCTGTCACACCTCCCTGCTCTCCCTGCCGAAGGTATTGGGAATAAAACCCGACTGTGGCAGGGCTCTGTCACTTGCTGGATGCTGTGTTTTTGAGGATGGTGGCTAATTTATGAAAGATGGTGTTAAAAACATCTTTTTCTACTTTCCCTAGACCTAAAAGTGTCCTTCAGGTTTGAATCTTTAAGCAATGCCTTGAGGAGAGGGTTTTCTGTAGACACCAGTATGTTTTTTTGATTTTTATCTTATTCCATGTACTATCAAGGTTGAGAAATCAGTATTGCAAGCAGGGAGAGCTGAGAGAGAGCTGTGGTTGCCTGGCTATATGACCAACTCCTGGTGGAGTGTGTGTCCTTCCCTATCCTGGCTGGCTCATGACACTTCGAAATTTGTGCCAGGCCAGCTTGAACATGCTGGTGTGCATGGAATAGGAACATAAATAAAGGCTGAAGCCAAGTTAGTGATTCAAGGGCATTGTAGAAGGAAAAAACTGCATTTGCCGAGAGCTGAACTATAAGAGTTACATTTAGACAAGTACTTAAAAGCAGAGTCACAGTATTATTCTGTGTTACTAGATAACCACTTTGTTGTTATAAGCTGGACTTTGCCAGTAACATTAGCACATGTTGCGCAGTTCTGGATACTGGCTTAATCTTAAAGGAAACTAATCCATTTCAGAAGCAAAGTGTTGCTTTCATTGTATGCTCCAAATCATCACTTTTCCTTTTCTCAGTGTGAGAATCTGAGCCTGCCACTGTGTAATTTAAGTGACTAAGATGGCTTTATATTGTCACTGTTGTCAGCAGTTCCAGTTTTCATCAAACAGCTACTTTTTGGTGTGGGAAATTTAGCACGCACATTGTCATGCTGGGTGCAAACTTCCATCTTAAAATATAGCTTAATGTAGCAAAAGCTCATTCCAGCTCTCCCCAGAGTTGTCTCTACCATTTTAGACAGACAAATACTGGGAAAGTAAAGGACATGCACTGCTAGAGCCAGCCTGTAACTGGGAGGGAAACACCGAGGATCAGTTTTGCAGGATCCTAGTGAGCTCACTCATGGACTGAGTCTCTTTTGCCTGACCTCCATTTCCATTCTGGCTTGGAGACAATCACTTATTGGTGATTCTTTATGGAGGGAGTAATTGCATCCTCTGCACATAGAGAGGAATTTTGGACGGTAATGAAATCAGAGATCTGCCTATGCTTTGCTCCCTTCTCATGCAACTGTGAGATTTCTGGTCTGCAAATGGCAGCTGCAGTGGAGACTGAAGATCTGCGTGTACCTGAGAGGGAGAGGTCTCCCTGCCTTGTTTATTACTTTACTACCAAGGAAGGCAGCACAAAACCAGCTGTTAGTGACATTTCCCTGCCAGCTATGTTCTTGGCAGAGGTAGTTTATGGCATTATCTTGGCATCCTCCAGACAAATGTCACAGATGTAGGATTGCTTCTGCTTAGCAGAAGCCCTTTTGAGCTGGAGATCTGGGTCCTTGTCAGGAACAGCAGGCATTGTCCGACAGGAGGTTTGTGCCTGTGACCCAGAGATGCAGTGCTGCTGTGGGGAGTGGACGTTTATGGAAATATTGGAAAGGACCAGAGGTCCAGACTTCCAGAGTGTTCGGGGTGAGGGGACCCTGATCGCCCCAGTGCATTCACAGAAAGTGATGCTGCAGTGATTCTGTCATACAAACGCCCCATTGGAGAGAAATTGCAGTGTGAGCTGGTGGGAACTGGTCTTTAAATCATCTGGTGCAAATGAGCGAAATGGAGAACTTTATTAATTAATAGACTTAGAAAGCATGGTCCCAGGACTAGCAAGGGGGGGTCGTTCTCTGCAGAGCTGAGGCTTCCCGTGCTTCCCAGCTCCATGCAGGGACACAGCAGTGCTCTCCTGCCTGGTGGGATGTGAGGTTGGCAGGGTCCCAGTCTGGGAGAGACCATGTAAGAGGTGGAAGTCATGGCATCCTAAGAGCTTCACCAAAAGCAGGTTCTCGAAGGTGCAAGGTGATGGCAAAATGTGCCAGAGGGGAATACTCTAGCATCAGCGTGGTCAGGGCAAGTAGCCTGCTCCATCCCTGGGTTTTGGTGAACATGCACCTCATGTGGGGAAGGATATAGCTGTTTTCAGTTGCTTTCCTCCTACCTTGCTCCCCAGGCAAATCCAGGGGCAAGCTCACACAGAGTGGTGTCACAGCGATGCCTGCAAAAACAAGAATTCAGCAAGGTTTTTCTTTCCACAAACCCTGTTGCTTTCTCTAGGCAAGCACCTCAAGACTGTGGTTAGCGGAGTATTTCTAGGTGGGTGTATGTGAGAGCGAAGTTTCACCCAAAATTCTTAAGTCAGCCTCAAATGGGAATCCTGGAGGAGGAGGAGGACAAATGGGGATAATGCTTTAGCTTTGCTTTGGAAAATTTG
>NW_008825532.1:5675254-5683143 GCF_000699105.1 Pygoscelis adeliae
TATTTTTCAGTTTCTTAACTGAATTTGTTGTTGTACAAAGTTGAGTCTCGTTTGGAAAAGGGCATTTGGCAAATGTGTGTGATTATATTGTGCTCAAAGGAGGTGACTCACTGGCATAAGATATTTCCAGGAAACAAATGAAGGGTAGGGTAATGATATGTTGTTTCTTGTATCATGGAATAAAAGAGAAACCTTTCTGCCTGCGGGTACTTTTAGAAAACCAGATAAAACCTGAAGTCAGAAACATTTAAATCAGTAAGTCCTGTCTTCGAGGTTTCCTTCGGCTTTCTGTGCTGTAGTTTCCAAGAAAGAGGCTGGGCTCTGAGAATCAAATTACTCCCAGCCACAGAGATTTGAAGTCTATGTTAAGTTAGACAAAATGCTTCCTCCATACTTCTGCTGGAGAGGTCCCTCCATAACCAATTCCTTGCGGGAGGGAGCCGCTTAAGCAGATGATTTAAGAGGACTGGAGATAGTCATTGTCATGCTGGGTGCAAACTTCCAGGGTCTTTCTCTATTAGCCAGTACTGCACACCAGCGTGTTGGGATGGAGAGAGCTGCTCTGTCATTAGGCTGGTGTTTGGGGAAGGCTGAAGGAACTGGTCCAATTGCTAAGCATTGTTTCTGATTCTGGGAAGACTTAAAAAAAAAAAAAAAGAAATCACCCACTCATCAAAGAAAGAACAATTCATATTTGCAGATCTCTTTGCAGCATGGAAATCTTTTATAACAAACATATGAAGAGTCATTACAACTTTTGCTTCCTTGCTAGGACTCAAATAAAACTAAGAATAACTTACAACCTACAACAAATCCTGTCGATAGAGGAGACATAATTTTTAAACCTTAGTATTTTTGTTTTGGAACAATTATAGAACCTTGTATTATAGAGGATTATGTGATTATTTTGCATATGGAAACACCATTTAATTAAGATTTAAACAGATGGTTAACAGGAATGGTATTGTAGGCTTCATCAAAGTAAAATCTAAAGGGCACAATAGTATTTCCACTTCAAAGTGGTTTGTTTTGATTTATACCAATAAATAAATTAACTTCACATGTCAGAGGAAAGCATTTTCACTCTACAGTTAGGCTATTGCTGCTTGCTTAGTAAAGTGTGGCTCAAAAAACAGGGACTCAATTTGTAACTCCAAGGCAGATACAAATCTACCAATTGAGCAAATTACTCAATATTTGAAATCTAGTGATAACCACCAAAAGGGGGGGGGGGGGAAATCTGTTTTCCATAACTGGGAAAAATAGATACATGAGTTCAGTGGGAAGGCAGTGACCAGCCCCTCTGCTTCGCAAACGCGCGCGCCTTCGCCTTGCCCCTCTGCTGCTGCCGTCAGCATGCCAAAGCCAGCTGAGAGAGAGAGGTTGTTCAGCAAAGCAAAGAGGACATTCATGAGATAAGGAAAATGAGAGAAGCAGTTCTCTTATCTCCCTTTACTCCGGGAAGCAAAGGAAACATGGTGATTTAACCCAAGAGCAGGACTGCAAATGTGTAAACAAAAGTCGACCAAGGGAGCAGCTCTCGCCCACACCACACGTGCCGTACTCCGTAATGCCTCTTTGCACTTACCTGCTTGCTGAAAACCTGTAGTAGGAGGAAAGTGAGTGCAGCATGTTTTTGTAGATGGGGCTTATTTATTTTTCCTCTCCAACACAGGTCAGCTGAAGAGGCACCGTCACAACACCCCCATCAAAGTTTTCACATTCAAAAAGGAGAAGGTGCCATATCTAAATCAAATTGAAATGAAATTTCTGGAACTTCTTGGGGCAAAGCATTTTGATAAGAAAACTTGCCTATTGAAAGGGAGAGGCCGTGCTGGCCCCATGGCTCACCTCCAGAAGAAGGTGAGAGCAGCCCTGCTGAGATAAGTGCCCTATTTCTGGGCATGGCTCAGCAGCAAGTCTGTTCTGCAGCCCCAAAAGAAGATTCCCAGGAAGCAAAGGTCAAAGCAGATAAAGCAGTGGTTTAGGAGCTGTCGCTCTCTCCAGTCAATGTGCTTTCTGCCACCACACTCTTCACGCTCACATGCAGTTAAAGGACAAACCTGAGTTCAAAAGTCACTCTGCTCCAGCAAGGATGCATTGGGCAAGTGGGCTGGGATTCATCTCGTCCAACTTCAGCTAAAATCTAGTTTCCTTGGTAGTCTGCAGGAAGAAATCAGCTCTGGAGGGCCATTCAGCCCACACGTTTATCCCCATTGACTTCCAAGGGAGCCTGAACAACTTAGCTGATCCCAAAGCCCTGGTGTTGCACCCTGGCCACGCTGGCATGCTGGTGAGACTGGAGCTTGCTCCTGCAGACTGGTCTTTGCAGAGGGGTAATCTTGGATCCCGGATGCCATGCTGGGATATGAGCGATAGCATAACAGCACCTGCACAAAGCTCATGCAGGCTCTTGGACTATTTTCTGGGGATCCTGGCAGTGATTCCCTGCTTGTCCTGAAGTTCCTACTTGCTCCAGCTACACCACTCTTGCTGTGTTTTTAGCATGAATATTTAGGAATTTGGAATATATTGGAAAGAAAGAAGTGATCTCTGGTGGGAGAGAGGGTAGATGGGCAGCATGTAATAGGCATAACACACTAACACTGTGCCCACGGCACGGGCTCCAGCCTAGGTTGAGACTGGCAAGCCCCCAGAGGTGGAGCTGCTTGTCCCAAAGATGTTGTGGTCTAATGATACCCCATGGGTAGGTGAGGACCCTGCGAATCAACAGCAGAGCTGGGAACACGAGCCAGGTCTGCAGCTTTTCAGGGAAATACTCTGTGAAATACCACAATAGAGGCAAACATCACTTGAGCTGTCCCATTTATAATTAGCACATTGCAAAAGACAGGAGGGTTTTCCCTGCGCAAGACCTAATGTCATTAAACTTAAACCTGGCAAATGAGTTACTGGAAACAAAATCAGCCTTGTCTGGGAATACAACCTCCTGCCTTAAAGTGCTAATTTCCCAAAACATACAGGCGACAGGCCCGGAAAGTGAAATTAGAAAACCCTGCCAGACTTAAAAAGAAATTCTTTCACCCACAAAGGCCCAAGTGCGTAAGCTGCTCCTGTCGCCCCACAGCTTGACGTATTTAATAGTCTCATTGCTTAAAGTGATAACCAGACCATGTTGAATTTAATATGGGACCATAGAAGTCTGAAGGAAAATTAACAGCATCTAATCCCACCTCAGTCACTCTTGCTTAATTCTTGGGGTAGCTGGCAGTGCTCTTTGTCTTCTTTTTTGTTTGTTTGTTCCAACAGTGTTGTCACCTCTGCCCCTCTCCTTCTGTCCCCCTCACACTCCCCTTGCATGATCTTCCTCCAGCTGATTTCCAATTTTCATTCCTTGTAGAAGTGGTGACTCACAGGATTCCCGTCGTATCAGCATCTCCAAGGTGTTTAACAGCAGGAGCAACCTGAATATGGCATGAAAGTTAATAGCTGATGAAAGCATAATTTAACATAGTATTAAGAGGACAGATTCTCAGCTCACACAAATTGAGGAGAAAATGAAATTGCACCGATTTTTCACCAGGTAAAGAGAGGCACAGTGTAGATCTCTAGGTAAAAGTAGCTTATGTAGTTAAAATTTCACACTCTAACTTATCTGGAGAGAGGGAATTAAACAAGACTAAGCATCTTCCAGAAATAGATGCATCAGTGGGAGTTGGAGCAGGATTTTTAACGTAATTACTATCCTTCCTGGGGTGTCAGATTAATCAATAAAAGGAAAGCTTTTCTATTGTATTGGAACATATAGAATGGTGCAGACCCCACATTCTGCACTAATTGGTTGAACGAGACATTTTGCAGAGATACGGAAATTGTGAAAAGTGTCCAGATGGAGGGGTGAAACCTGTAGGGCAAGTCTGAGTAAGGGCTGTGCAGTTTGGCCCCTCGTCTTTCCTTAGGAGGAACTTAAGGTGCAGTGCCTCGTCCCTCTTCTGATGGCAGCAAGTGGCCAGTGTTGCTCAATCCCAGATTAATCAAAACTCCGTTTGGAAGAGGCAGTGCATTTGAAGAACAGTCCAGAGATGGGATTGGGCTGACAGAGGAGATATAGCAGGATTGCATATGCTGTGAAAATCCATGTGGGATTACTGGAAAAATCAAAGGAAAAAGTTCTAGGAATGGGGGGCTGCAAAATGAAGGGGAAGGACAACTTCCAGACCTGATAGTCAGGACTTGGGGCAGGAGCCAGCCTGATCCCCTAGGCTTTTTCCAGGACAAGAACATTTTCTACAGCTTTTGCAGAGAGCAGTAATGTCATAGAGCAGTGTTGTAATACCAAGGACCTGGACCTAGAGATGTCATATTTTATTACACTGCAATGACAGAGTTGCACTCCAGGGAGTAACCGAGCCCACAGGACACTGGGCATTAAGGAGGCACGCATTATCCCTTCACCCTTCTGTCCCCTGGGGAAAACTGAGTCCCAGACAGGCCCTGGCGCGATGGGTGGTGAGTAAGCATCTGGGTCCTGATGTCAATGACGTTGCTGATGTTACTGCTTAAATGAGGGCTGGCTTTTCTGGCAGCGATACGCGTGCCCCAGTGCAGTGGGGGAGGATGCTGGTGAAGATGCCTAATGCCTTGTCATCCGGAGTATGTGCGAGGCTGCTGCTGCTGCAGATAGCAGCAGTGTAGGAGTAAAGTATAGTTGGGAATCCCTGGTTTAATGTGGTATTTGGGATACTGCAGGACTGGCTGCATTGTTTGGGCTGTCCTGGTTCTGCCCTTTGGAAGAGGTGTTACTTCCCCACAGAAAACCTGGGATTTTGGTGTTTCAGAGCATTATGCCTCCTTCAACTACCAAACAGAGTCTGATTTGGTCCTCACTTTCAATAAAAATCTGTTATATACTTGTCTTATATCACTGCCTTGTGGAAGAAACCCTTTTTTTCCCTATCTTATTAATTCTGCAATGGCTCTTAAGGGCTGTGGAAAGGGAAGAGGTGAACCAACGTAAGGCAGAGTTTTATGCATCTGGGCTTTATGATACTGTGTGAGTGAGTGAGGTGCAGGGAAAGGTGCTGCTGACCAGCTGGAGTCCCAGCAAACAGACCTCCCTGCATAGGCATGAAGGAGTGTTTTCAGAAAACTTGGCCATGGTGCTTGAAGGAGATTTTTATAGCACATATAGATGCCTTTGTGGTTTTAAATAAGACAGTCAGCCACATAAGCTTAGTTAATAAACTCCACTACAGGTATGCATGGCTCATTGGTAGCTTGTTAATAAGTTCTGCTCTTAATTTTAAAGTAAGCTGTTTAATTCTGCACATGATACTACCAGGATCACAGGGTGAGACTGCTGCATGTAGTGGGTCTTGCAGCTTGCTCGGAATGCTGCTCTGCGTGTGTGGCAGCTTCCTGAGGAATAGTGGGACTTCTAGCATCGTCTTGACTTTTGAACAGGAGAAATGGCTGAAACCAGGGACAACACGTTCCTCTACCCCCCTTGCAGAAAGAAGGATTGGAAACCCAAGAAATAGATACAGCACAGGTTGTGCCTGTCAAGCAATGCAAGATATAAGGGGCTCTTGGGAGTGTTGACTCCCGGTATTTGGTATTGCATTGTACCAAAGTATTTGGTACAATGACAGCTCAGTCAAACATCCTGCTTGAAGGGGAATGTACTCTTCCCCCCCTCCCACCCTGTCTCCATTCAAAGATCAGAAAAATACTGCGAAAAATACAGTGAGTTCAGAATGCCCAATCCCCTGGTAACTTCATATGTGAATGGGAGATGAGGGCACACTGCCACCCCCGCAAACAACATTGTTCCAGTTTCTCTGTGTCATGCCAGCAGGCTGAAATAGCTTTAGGCATGGTTTAGAAATTTAGAGACATCTGGATTGGACCTTGCCATGAACAGCAGTCAAGGGAGGTGGGTATTTTAAAATGGATTTGATGGAATTGCATTTCTTACCCATGTCTTCTGATGATGCTCTGCTTATCATCGGCAAGAACATCGTTAGTCTTAGCCCAGCACTTGATCCAGAACCCAGTAAAGTCACTTAAAAAGCCCTTATTGATTTCAGTGGATGCTGTGTCAGATCTAGAAACATGCTACCAAAACATGAGCCCTTTTGGAGATGCTTCCTCATTGACTTATGAGAGGTTTGAAAAGGTAATTGAAAGGGAAACAATATGTAACTGCAATTTAGTGGCAACCAGTGCCTGTGCAGTAATGAAAAATATTCCAGAACTTTTCCTCTGGGGTGCCTAGCTCATTTTAGGCTGCATAAATCATCTCCACAGGTTTGCAATAATACTTTGGCTAACTTTCTGCAGGTGATTTAAAGTGTGTGTTTGACAAGATTCCCTGTGCCATGTTTCCCTCTCTGCTTGAATGTCCTTTGGCATTCAACAAAAATCCAGACTACTTATATTAATCCAATTTTTCCCAATCAAGCTACCTTAAAGTGCACTTATTCCTGTGTGGTGAGTCATGCTATAATGATCCCATTTGTAGATTAGGTCCAGGTTCTGTGTGGTACCATGCAAATATGAGACAATTTCTTTCTCAAAAGTCTTGGAAGATACTTTCTCTCTGTTCCATGGTAACAAAAGAAGTTAAAACATTTTCGACTACTCCAAGTGGAAGCCAAAGCTTCCAATTGTGTTTGAAAACAAAATTCACAATATTTTAGTCAAAGGAAAACAGGCATGAAAAATAGGTGAAATCTAAGATCCCAACTGGGTGAAAAAAGTAAAGGTCTCACGCTGTGGAAGTCACAGTGGGAGCAGAGATGACAAAAGTTGTAGCTGTAGTATGTGGACAAGGAAAATGTATAGTGAAAAGCAATCCAGGGCAACTAAATCGTGCCTAGATTACCATGGCCATAACACTTGTATTTCCTTCTTGCCCCATGTCCCTTCTCCAGCATGAACAGAAAATTTGCTGTTGTTGCTTCGGTGTAGTCCTTCAGTTAACATCACCTGACTTTGAACAAGAGCAGTAATTTTGGTGTATTAATTACTGTTATCAACATTTTGTTTCTGAGCTGCAAGTGCACATCTAAAGTTTAATTCGAATGACTGGATTGGAAGCTGGAGTTAACACAGCCGGCAGTGCTAAACCCGAGCTAATTAACTCTGCTGCAAGACAGCCTTATTAGCTGAGGCAGTATTTCCTAAACAGGGAGGATCTGGTTCATTTGTGAAAGAGGGGGCTGGTAATAACATGGAGGCTGCAGGTCACTTGTGGGTCATGTAGGAGGGAGACTGAAGAGTTTTTTAAGTCCAAGCCAGACCACTTGGGTGCCACTTTGGCGTCTTGCTGCCCAGAGCCCGTGCAACGCCCAGCCGTACCCTGCCCGTGCCGGCTGCTGCCTCTGCTCAGCATGGCCCTGCACCATGCACAGACACCATCCATGCATGGCTCGCCTGGCACCCCCACAGTGGTGTTCATATGCTCTGAACTTCTTTTCATGTCCAAGTCATTTGGGCATGGTTGGGAATATCTGCCTTTGAGGTTATTGAAATTGGGAATGAAAACCCTGACTGTAAAACCAACATGCCAAGGAGCTGCTGCTCCCTTATTAATGATGTACAAACACACCGGCTGCTCTCAGCAAGCTGAGCTGCCAGCAGCGTGTCTCATGGCTTCAGAAGTTGTTTCATCCTGGTGTAAGGTTAGAAATGTTTTGGTCGAGTGTGTTCCCTCTTTTAGTGCTGCGATTAGACAGATGAAGTGATACCAGCGGTGGAGACCTGCAGGCCAGGCAAGGACCAGTGAGCGGCACTGGCTCACAGAGGGTTGCTTGTGGGTTCTGGTGGGAAGGGTCTGCATCATGGTCAGAGCCAGCGACTGTCATGTGAGACTGAGGAATGAAAAACATTTGTCTTTGTAATGAGCTTGAATAGGAGTATCACCA
>NW_008825532.1:5683247-5702784 GCF_000699105.1 Pygoscelis adeliae
TAGGAAAACATAGTGAGTTTTGCTTTGCCTTACATGGGTGAGGACATGTGATTTGCAAATACTCTTTTTCTCCTTTCTCTATTGACTTGTTTTTCATAAGCACCATTCGCTCGGGGCCATATCAGGCTAACAGCTGTGGTCCCCTCCTTCCTGCTACCCAGGCGCCCATTGCCAGGGGAGAGATTCCAGAATTTGCTGCTTTAGGAGCAGTGACCCTTTGCATTTGTTTCAGGTCACATTGTTCTTCTTCCATGATAAAGCCTTGGAAACTCATCCCATATTGTAACAGTCCCTTTGGTTACTTTAATCCTAAATGCAGAAATTTCATTAAATTACTCATTCTCCCCCATTTTCATTGTGATCACCAGCCATGTCAGTCACAACGACTCTTCAAAGAGGGAGGCTGAACTGTACATCAGATATGACTTCATTCTTTGTATTTATAAGGCAAAGCATAAATTCTAACAGGTCCACTAGTCGTATCTATTGATTTGGTACTTAATCATATGAACACAATGAATATTCAGTGCCTTTATGATATAAAAAGAACAATCAGACTAAGCTATTATAGATGCTGGAATCTCATTTAAAATCTAATTAGGACTAGAACAAAACTAGAGGAGTCCTGTTTGAGTATGAAGAAATGGCTGTGTCTATATAGTGAGTGAAATGTCTTCTTTTTTCACCCATCTCTTGGCATGTATTAAGAAACCAGTATTTTTTTCAGTTCCCACTTAGAAAACCATTACTCTGTCTAGCTCGGACAATGGTTGGTACCCTCATGCTTTAATTTACAGATTAAAGCTGATCACTCCATGCTGTATAACTATGCATTGCTTTATGCATGGCATGGTTAAGGTCACGGTGTTAGGGGTGATCAATGCAACTCAAGCAGCAATTGTTTTGTAGCCGTCCCTGTTCCACTGCTCTGACTGGCCTAAAGCCTTAGATTGCATTGCTCACAGTGCTAATGCATCCTTACCTACCACCACCTCTGGTGGGCTCTAGGCGAGACCAGATGCTTACAGGCAGTAAAAAGGGTCATTGCAGCAAATACTGTGTTCACCGAAGTCTGTCCGACTGCAGTGCCAGGGTGTCCCTTTCCCCAGCAGCGTTTGACTTCTCCCTTGGCAGCAGTGCCATGGAGAAATGGTGCAGCAGTAGCTAGAGCTTGGGCAGGCGCTCCCAAACTGAGGCATCACAGAGATCCTTGGTGGGCTCTGAGACCCTTCCTCGCAGGCAGAGCTGCAGCTGTGACCGTAGTGTGATGAGGAAATCAGAAAAAAGGAGTCACAGGGAAGCTGAGGTTATTACCACTCACTGGGAGAGTCAATGAAGGCCTCTTTCCTACAGCTTTGTTCTCATGTGTCTTTCTTACTGGCAATCAGCAAAAGCAGAAAGAGGATGACTTCAGGTACAGATGTACCACACCAGGAAATCCGGCTGCCTTTAAAACCTGTGCAGAGTGGGGCTCTTCCAGTAGTTCTTTTATAGTGAAAAGAGTGGGAGATTGGAAAACCCTATCCCATATCTGAAATCCACTTAGGACGCTAAGGTGTCATGCAAGAAATGCTGGGGAACAAAAATAGGGTGTTGCAGGCTTTATTTTAAAATATATCTGTTCAGACTCCCAGATTAGGACAGAGCGTGCCTTGCCGTTTATAAAAAGAGATATATAGATGGGTGTAGCTCTATCAGTGTTATACACATGCCTGGATGATTAGGTAAAAATAGACCATAATTTGGTTCAGCATATATATTTTGCAGGAAAACTGAGTACCACGAGTATATGCTCATACATAGATATTTGTGCAAGTGAATAAAACTGTTTTTCAGAACACGTATTGATTGCCTCGGGGCAGATGAAGAACAGAACCAAGAAAAATAAACACCTTTCAGCTAACTGTGTTCTGCAAATAGGACATGGCTTTCTGTCTTCAGGGTATATCTTTCTGTTAAAGCTGTGCCAGCAAAGTGTATCTGTTGCTTAATGCCTGTTCTAGTTTCCCTTGTGCTTTTCTTGGTGAACCAAAATGTTTGTAGGAGTGGGTTCAACTGACTGTATAAGGTTGTTCACACTCTTCCTGTCCTTCACTCCTTTGATTTTTTTTTTTTTTTTGTATTGGCGATGCAGGAGGGCAATGGGAGACCAAGACAGAAAAGGCGCTTGAGGTTTTATGCAATGTGAGTCCGTAGTCCTCTCACAGGAAATGTTTTCCCTGCTTTTCATTGCAAGAAAAAGAGTTCAGGCTTCAAACTCTGATTTAGCTTGAAACCCCTCTAACTTCAGATGTCTGTAACTGGCCGTTCCTATTGCCAATAATGGGGATTTTGCTTCATGAAAGGCTGCAGAAAACAGCTTAAATTTAGCATCCCCAGGAGATTAATCAAGAATTAAAAGCCTCTTCGGATGCCTTGAGGGTTTCACAGCTAAATACAAACCTGACATCTTTGACTGAGCTTTCCTGCAGTGAGGTTGTCTGTCTGTCTGTCTGCTCTCCATGCAGGCTCTCTGCCCTGTGCCCCCCAAGCAAGGCAGCAACAAGGAGAGAGAGCAGGTCAGTGCACACCGAGAAACCCAGCCCTCCCTTCCCCAAACCAGGGGCAGGGGGAGAATTTGTGTGGTGGTGTTTCTGGTTAAAAACACACCCTGGGCATGCTGAGATACTGCAGTGACGGAGCCATCTAAAAATACCTGCGTGGAGGATGCCGGGAGCAAATACTGTGGCTGTGGTGTGACCCCTTCCCGGGGCTGACAAGCCCCTTCTCCTCCTGTGCTGCGATGTCTGGCTACTCTGCAGCCTGAACTGCTCCCAGGCATTTCTTGTCTTCCTCAATTTTCAGCCTAATTGAAGATTTTAGCCTTATTAAAATCTTGCTTTTGAAAGAAATTCTGTGCCTGGATGCCATCTGTATTTACTGGGCTAAGACTCTCACCAGAAGCTCATAAGCTCCCTAGTTTACATTGCTTTAATTGACCTCATAGTTTTCCAGATTTTATCACCATATCAGATGAGTGCTCTGTGGTTTGGGTTTTTTTTTTTCCTTTATTAATAACAAGATCGAGAAAAACTTCAGTTACTTAAGGCACTTTTATAAAAAATCATCACTCAGTTTGCAGGGGTTGTCTTGTGTGAGGACAAAGGGACTTGCTCCGCTGGGCAGAGTTGAGCTGGTGAATGATTTGCTTTCCTTTAACGGTTAGGCTGGGTCTAATCTGTGCTTGACTTCTCGTGCTGAGGCAGCCAAAAGATGTGAGCAGAGGTCACCCCACGGTGAACCACTGGCCAGTGTGCCCGTGTGGGAGCCTGTGGTTTGCTTGGCATCAGCGAACTCAGCTTTGACTGGATTCAGACTTTTCTGACCAGGGAGATGGACAAGGTGGACTGCACTGGTCCTCCAGACCCTCAAGATCTGAGCCAGAAGGCCTCATAAAAGTCATGCAAACCTATTCATTGACTACAGTTAGCTTTGGATCAGGCTGTAATGATGATAAAAGGCCATCATGTACCTACACACTGCTGCAGGGCCCTGCAAAACAACCGTCAGAGCCTGGCAGAGGAGGGTTGAAGGGCTGCAAAGATTTTCAGGGGAAGCTTTGCCACCCTGCATGTGGTGGGGTGATTAGATGACTGTGCTTGATGTGCTCAAATTACACTGCTGTCTTTTAATCATCCTTTATTCAGTGACTACATCCAGGTTTTTCTCCTCCTTTGTAATTTCCAGCCCATAACACAAAACCTGATGTTCTTCAGGTGACAGTTTCAACCTCACTTGTTAAAGGTCAGATCGTGTAAGTCAGCTCTTGAATGAAGTCCATTAATGGTACCATGGGTTAGCAAACCTGGAGGTCAGAGTTTGCCCAAGAAGCTGGCTAACAACTGCTTAAATACACACCATGCTATTGGTAATTTCCTGGAAATACAGCCCTGGATATAGAAATGACATTTCATTCATGAATTCATTTCGTTGTTGCTGAACATTTGTAGCTGGAATGATCTTTATGCTTTGAAAGCCTGTTCCTATCCCACCTTTGACGGTTTTTGACGGCGCAGAAGCCAAGGCAGATGTTCTAGGAAAAGTGCCATTTACAACGATGTACTTGGATTGCAAAAGGCTCAGCCTAAAGCAGAATTGCAATGACTTCAGAGCTACCAACTGCGAGTATCCCCACCTCAACTGGCTGTCTAGAATTAGTATCATTATTCCAAATGTAAGGAATTATATTTACAAGTATATTGCTTCGCACGTAAATAGAGAATTGAAAGGAATCGGGGAAAGTAATTCTGATATTCTGTCCAGATGCTATATTCACATAGGGACTAACCAGTAAGGACCCACTCCTTGCTAGACTTTCTGAATATTATATTAACATTGTTCATTGTGAATATTAAGATTCAGAAGTATAACCCAAGTTGCGCACATCTTCCCACCTGTAGTAACTCGCTGTTTCCACCATTTTAGTCCTTCAAATTCAAGTTATTGAGACTTAGTTTAACCTCCATACCATAGCCAGGCAAGAGAAGTCCCACGACCTCTCTTTGCCAGGGAGAAATTGTGCTCATGAAAAGCTGGCATGCTCAACAGGCAAGGGATGACTAAATGAACTCTAGTTACTTCATGATGCATCTGAACCTGTGAGAACAGGGATGGGGTAGGGGAGCCCAAATGCCAGGTCAGGGTGGCCACCAGGGATGATGCAGGGTCCCAGCTGCATTGGGCTGCAAAGCAAACATGCCACGCGCAGGACTTCTCAGTGCGGCAGTCACCTCATGAACCTACCATGAGGCCACCGATTGTAGGGCTGAGTCCTACCTGATGCTGGGGCAACTACACAAGGCATTTCAGGAAAGAAAGATTTCGTCGCTAGTGAAGAGGTTTAATTGGCATGAGATGAATTCTTGAATTAGCATCGTTTGAGGAGTATGAGGAAGGTCTTGTTTGGTATACTGATGGTTTCCTTGCTTTTCTTCTCCTTGTTGTAATGTATTAAACCCTACAGAAGTGGTGAATTGCCAGGTTATGTCCCTAGACTTTGCAGGCTGCTGTGTATGGATTCTAAGTTTTGCCTGATATGTATTGCCTTCCACAACTATATTGTTCCCAGGATTTGATTTTGATTCTGTTCCATCTCATCTGAGATGAATGGGTTTAATCAGAATCTCTTAAACCCATTTCATCCGATGGTAACGCTTTATAAGATGCTAAGAAACGTACCGCAATCTCGCCCTGGCAAGGCAAGAGGCTAACTGAAGGGGGGAATTTTAGCTTCTAACTAGATTCTAACTAAGAGGCTCTGAGGCTTTATAAGATTTTCCAGTGATAGCCTCATTTGGCCTCTATAAATGGAAGCTAGGCAA
The DNA here is from genome assembly GCF_000699105.1 of Pygoscelis adeliae. Taxonomy (NCBI): domain Eukaryota; kingdom Metazoa; phylum Chordata; class Aves; order Sphenisciformes; family Spheniscidae; genus Pygoscelis; species Pygoscelis adeliae. Next base: position 5,688,608 of record NW_008825532.1, read on the forward strand.
GAAAATACAATCTATCTGTCTGCTCTGAAACATACTTATTGATTTCAGCAGTCATACTGTAATTGTTCTCACAAATCAGGTAATTGAGATCCTTAATGAAAGGTGACTTAAGCGGCAGTAAATTTTGCAGTTGCCCCCCCAGTGGACAGCAACTGACCAAATCCGGTGTTCCTTGTTAACCAAATACAGATCTTTAAATGCATTTGACCAAGTGACTAGAATTAATGAGGTTTATCACAGTGCTTGATGCTCTCATAAATCTCTTGCAAGTGGGTTTTGTAAGGCTGAGTTGGTGTTGGTGTCATTGTCCTCTGCCTGAGAAGTGTTTTTCATCAACCCCAGACAAGGGCTCCTCTGTAGAAAGGGCAGACCTCAAACATTGGATGTGAAGATGCAATCGTGCCCGTGCTCTGCAGTCAATGGGAACATCAGGTCTCGTGTCTAGGGCACGGCTGTGTTGTCCTCATGGCTGATACAATGCTGATTCATGGGGTCCTTGACACCAGGGTGTGCACAGGGTTGGGCCTGGGGAGGCTGTCTGGGGGGCAGGCTGGGGTGTCAGGACCATACCTGAAAAACGCTCCTTCCAGTTCAAGGCAGTATTTGCAGAGGTTTGTGGCTCCTCAGTGCAGCTCTGCACCTGGAACTTTTTTTTTTTTTTGCTTTAGGGACCATGGAGCATCTCACTGTTGCTTTGGTGTGTGCTCCCCAGGCTGGGAGGTGGGTAGCACCCACGGCCAGCACATGAGATGCAGGCACTGAGGGGGAAGGTATGAGGAGAGACATCATGGGAGCTTTGTGTTCAAAGCCTGAGACGAGGCAGCTCTGTTTTGCAGCCATTTCAGAAGGGGTTTAGCGCCTCTTTATTCTCTAGCTTGAATGTGTGGTTTTCTGCCTTTGTTTTGCAGCTCTTGCTGGTAGGAGAGGACTCTCTGAAGTTCTTCTGAAGGTTCAAAAAAATTAGCATACTTTCTCCTCTGAACTTTCAAAATCCAACGAAAGGCTTTTAGCTGATTATCTTAAGTCTCTTCTCTCTAATGACTTTCCAGTTTCTTGATGTTGAGCAAAAATCAGCAGATAACTCTCTCTATTAGATACAATTATCTAATCTATGTTGAGCTTGGGAAATTATTCAGTTAATTTTGTCTGTAGTCTTCCATTTCCTGTTAGAGATTTGAAGCGTAAGCCTGCAATTCTCTTTTAATTACTGCATCCTGTTGATTTCTTCTCCCATTTTTAACAGATAAGCATGTGCTTAAATGGGAACCTTTCAAAGAGGGAAAGAAAAAGTCTTCATTAAAGTGTGATTGTGGTTTGAGTGCACAAATATCACTGACTAAGGTGAACCCTGATTTTTGATTGAAAATTCACTACGGATTTAGCAATTTTTTTGCAGAAATGGCAAGGAGGGGGGGGGCATTCGCTTTAACAGGAGAAGAGTATTTCTCTCTTGATTCGATTTCGATATTGCCTCTGCACTTCATCCTCCCAAGGATGAGTTCTTGTTCAAGTGGGTCTATACTAATAGGAATGGTCATATCCCATACTTAGCTGCTTTAGATCTTTTTTTAACACTTTTCAACTGTTCAGCAGAATATAAAGAAACTGTTAACATGTGAGGACCTGCAGAGGAAGAGACCGTGCTGTGGTTTTATGAGGCTGCAAACTTCTTGCAGCCTTGCCTACTACGTACCTTCAGTCGTGGGCTAGCAACTGGGATTGCTGTCTGTGTCGCAGAGGTTTTGCTGTCATATCTTGTTTTCCTGGTGGATGAGGAGAAATCTTTCCTGTGGCTTTTTAAGGTCCCCAAAATACTTTTATGACATTTTATTTTGCACAGAGGGGGTCTCCACCACTGTACCTGTTCTTGCTTTCATGGTATAGTGTTACTGGTACAAACACCCACTGCCTGTGCATCGGATTTTGTCAAAAGGCTGTTAAGAGAGCTGTGTATTTTGTTCTAAATGAAGTAAACTGCAGTCCAGTGGGGTTTTTTTCTTCTTTCCCCTAAACAGTAGTTACTTAAAATTTAATTCTTTAATTCCTTAGAATCATAGAATATAGGTTGGGAGGGACCTCTGTCTTTGGCCTTTATTCTAGTCGGACCAGAGCATGTTATTTTTTTTTTATTCTGAACAGAACATGTCACTACATGTTCATGTTCTCAAATAAGCAAGAAAAATACTCAGTTAACTCAGCTGAGAAAGTAGGTCTGGATCTCACTGCTGGATTTCCTTCCCTTGTCTATTCTTGATGCCTCTTGTTCCCTTTTTGTGAGTGCTAACTTTTTATCACATAGCAGTCTGACAGCAGGGACACACTGAGTTGCTCTAGTTTGATGTTTCCATTGCAATATTAGGCTGAATGGTATTTGGCAGCGAAATCCATCCCTATACCTCCAGAGACTCATTAAAACCAGGTAACTCTGAAGTACAGCAAAATGATTTCTGTTTGGACTACATTGCCAATTTAACAGACGTGTGAAAGGTAAAATGATTAAGTAGTTTCTTGTAAGGAAATTCATCTAACTAGGCACTTTCTAAAAACTTCCAATAAATGTTCACTTATTAGATCAACTTTGTAGACATAACCTCTCATAATCATGTACTGCATGCCTAAGAGAGAGTACATAGATTTTTTTTTTTTTAGCATCCCACAGTTTCTTACATGGCTTATTATAATTGCAATAATTTGCGTTATGTGTTTAAAACAGAGGACTGGGAGTAGTGCCATCATTGCACTGTTTCAGGACACATACTGGCTGAGCAGTGCAGCTGCTTCCATTGGATTCTTCCATTCCTCCAATTCTCCTTCTCCTGGAGCCTGCACAGACCTCAGCCTCTCATCCCCCTTGAGCAGGGAGGCTCCAGCCCGACCTTCTGGAGAGAACAAGCGCACAGTGCACAGTACTGTTACTACATTATCCACGGAGCGTATACAGTTGTTGGAGCAGTGGATTTAGGAATTGTACATAAACAAGCCACTTCTTGGCCAGGGTTTGGCCACAGCGAGGTATTAGGGTTGAGTTCAGACCCCCATGGAAATATTTCAGGTTTTGAATATTTTCCCCTTCTATCTCTAATTACGAGTTTTTTGCTGTCAAGTGATAGAGAAGAAGGAAGAGCTGTTCTGAATCCCCAGGCAAGCCTGCTTCGATCTGGACTCAAAATTTTAGCTCTAATCATAAAGGAATATCTACTATGGTTTTATTTTAAGCCCCCTTTGTGGAGGTGACAGACTGAAACTGTGTGAGCCCTGACACTGGAAAGGAAATAATACCCCTCTTGCAGGCTGCTCAGTCAAACAGAGATGTCACGCAGGAGGTCAAGACAATCCCACTAACGCATTCAGCACCAACATCTCCCCTCTGGCAAATTCACGGCTGCCAGCCGGGGTGCCCAAATGGGTTGCGAAAAGGCCAGATGCTGCTAATCACTGTCTGGGCAGCTAGCCGCTCCGGCTGCGGCGGTGAGGACCCTGCCAAGGCACTGCAGAATGTTTCAGCAGCACCGGCAGGTTTTCCCAATTCGCTCTTACACACAAAAATCAAACAGGAAAATATTTAATTTGACAGGGCAAACAAATGGTGCTTTACTGGAGAAATGATACTTTAAGCATATGATAGCCATCTGCCTGTTCCTCGCCGTGGTTGTTGGGGAGTTATAATTGGACACGTGGTTTTGACACCTACAGAGACTAGCTGGCATTGCCACTAGGCAATTTTAAGTGGGACAGAGCACTTAGGAGTGTGAATTTTCACTTGGCTGCCATCCCAACAGCCCTGTTAAGGATCACCGAGTGATCAGGGATAGAAATGGTTAATAAAGATTCTGCCTAAGTTAAAGCTAGATGTACAAATTGCACACATTTTGTATGTAGAGTTAATAAAGATTCTTCCTGGGTTAAAATAAAATGTACAAATTGTACATATTTTGCATTTACACATATTGGCGTTCATAAGTGAGGTCTGACTGATCACCTTTTGGTGATCACGCCGCGTCCTGGAAAACGAGGCAGGAGCGGTGCCGCCTGCCCAGCCGGCGCTCGTGCAGGCACAGCCATCGCCACCGGCACACAGCACACAAAAATCAATGTGGTTTATTGTGCTCTGCAGCCCACTGGTGCTCAGGCCACATCTCCTGTAATTTGAGTTCCTTTCTTAGTAAAGGGCAATAAAGTTTTCACAGATTTTTTTTCCTATTTTGAAATACCAATTTTTAGCCCAAACTTGTTGCCAAATGCTATTTTCATCCTGTGTTGTTTTTTTTTTTTTTTAAACTGGAGATCACTAAATTCAGGAATCACGATTATGTGGCGCTCATACTGATAATCTTGTTCTACAGCTTACCCACAAAACGTCTGCATGTGGTGTTTATCCTCTCGGTATACAACACTAGTGACAGCTCACGGTCCTGCTAAAAGCTGCCGCTTTTACAGCGAGCTCTGCAAAACGCAGGTGTGAGCAGGAGCGTGTAACGGATCTGTCATGGAGGGCAAGGAAGGACAGGGGTGCCCAGCAACTCGAGTCTGCGCATTAATGGCTATAATGAACAGAACTGCCCCACAATCCTGCTCCGGAGTCCCAGAGGGACTGCCAGGCCCCTGGGGACCATCGGTGGTGTGCAGCGGGTCCTGGCACATCCCTCTGCTTGTGTGGAGGGTGGCTGGGAGAAGATGGAGGCAGCAGAGGGGATGCCACGGTGGGAGGAGAGGTGGCAGCAGCTGGGTCCCCTCCTCTCGTGCTGGCTGCAGAGGGGGAAGAAGCACCTGTGCAACCACCCAGACCTTTCCAGGTGGCTTCCCTGCTGCGGTGCCTCTGGACACAGGTCTTTGCAGCCCTTTTCCACCATGCACAAGTGAAGTTCATAGGTTTTAAGCTTGGAACAGAGGCTACCTAGAGAGCCCCTGGCTCTAAGAGATGCGAGTGGCCAGGGGGTTTGCTGTAGATCCCAATTTTCCATAGGCAATTCCCCCCCACTGCCTCAAAAGTCACACAGGACAGTGCAAGGAGCTGGCTGGCTGCAAGTGGTACTTTGTGGGGGTAAGTGTTGCAGTGCCGTGGCAAGGCACCGGCGTGGCTGCGGAGTGTGCAGGTTGTCCCCTTTGGTTCTGGATGTGCCTGTTCCAGCTGGAAAGGTGAGTGGCCATGTAGCTCTGGCATTTGTAGTAGGTTTGGAGGAAACGAGCTTTTAATATGGTGTGCCTGGCTGATCTTCATTTAATATTGAAGGGAACTGCTTTAACAATGCATGATGGGGCAGTCATTTCCCATCGGGTACTACTGATATATTTGAAATGTGACCGCTCTCTCTGACGAGCTATAATTCAGTGGTTCTTGCCCAGGCAGAGGAGGGTCAGTACAGCCTTGGTTTAATTGCTGGATGGAAGCTACGCCAGCATAAAGATACTCTTTGGCACTGCAGAGGGTTGCCAGGGCCAAGACCCAATTTCTTTATTTATTGATACATTAATTCTTGAAAGAAAAAGGAGGCACGGCCCTGACAAGAACAGACCTGAACTCCTCTGGTTCTCTACCAGCAGTGACGTGAGGCAGGAGCACAACTCTGTCCCTGCCCTGTGGGCCGGTGTTGGAGGGCCCATGCTTCATGTACAAAAATACCAAACCAAACAAGAGTGCAATCCCGAAGGTGGATTATGGATTTTTGTTGTTGTTGTTGTTGAGAGAACAATGGTTTTTGTCCATGCATTTCAAGGCACGCTACTGTTCATGAACGAGTTAAGAGAGAAATATTTGATACTGCAGGGGGGTTGGTAATGACTTATTCAAGGACAAAATACCCCTTTGCTCCAGTTCAATGTTCATATAGTTTAGTTCTTATTAGCATTGATTTTCCCCAAGCCTTTAGCATCTTATTTATGAAAGGCAGCATAATGAAGTTTAGCAATAAACAAGAATGTTGGAACAACAAAATAGACCATTCTTCCGCTCGCTGATGTGTAGGTGTGAAACTCCTACAGAGCCATGCGAAGGGCTCTACCTTGGCTGGTTTACCTTTCCCTTACAGTCACATGGCAAACATATTGCCATCTCCATCCGTATGTAGGACAAGAGAAGTCAGAAATCACCTGGTATGTGGAATAACCATGTCTACATGAGCAGACACAAATCCCACTCCAGCCAGTCCACCAGGCGCCGAGCACAGCATCCCTTCTGTGCCTCCCCTCCTCCCAATGCCTAATGAAGAGCTTGGGGGTTCCTGGTGTATGCCTGACCTTGTGATTGCGGTTTGTGCGGGAAGAAGCAATCCTATGCCATACTGGCAGATAAGGGACGTGCTGAGTTTCGAGTCTGATGATGTTTTTATTTAAGTCAGTTGGGAGTCTCTGACATTCTCAATTACAGCTTGTTTGCACACTCTCTTTGCAATTGAAATGCAGTTTGCAGGCAGCGCGCCTAAGGTCTGCTCTGGGACAAGCTAAATTCTCGCTGTCAAAGGTATGAAAGTATGTGGCATTTGCAGTGCTAATAGAGAAGGATCTGAAAAGAATCCCTAAACCTTCTTCAGACCTTTTAAGGAATGACTCGGTCACCAGTCCTTCCCACAGTTCCTCATTGATGTTCTAATTACAAACCAATACCAGCTTAGCTCGGACTGTCTGCCTCGTTGCCATGAAAATTATATAGAAGAAAACATTTACTTAAAGGGTTTCTTAAGTACAATCTCTCAGATATTTAAATGTCCCAAACAGGTAAGGCAATAAATCCATATTAAAATGTGTTAAACTATAAAAGGCACTGGGAGAGTAAGTTTGGGGTGGGGGGAGCTGAATGCCCTGAACCTCAGAACCCTGCCCCACCAGAGACACAGTCCATTCACGTCCCGGCCTTTAAGCACAGGATCTCACTCATTCTTGTCCAGACTTCTCTTGACACAGCTTTTTGTCAAAGCTTCTTTTCACCTAAAACAAGTGAATGACTGTTGCATGCAATATTTGCATTCAGCCTCCAACCAGAGCCTGCCCCAGGGACAGTGGTCAGGTAGCAAACTCTCCTAGTTGTGTGTTTTGAAGCAGAAACAGGACTGCAGGCAGCGAGGTCTCTCCCACATCTTTTGTCTGTACAGCTCCAGGAAGGCTGAGGAGTTCCCGTGCCGCCGAGAGCTAGAAATGCTGAGCTGCAGCAGAGCCTTCCGACCGGTTCGGCGTGTTCCTCTATGTCCAGTAATTTTTTTCCCCAAATCCCTTTGCTATGGCTACAGTTTTGCTTTTCACAGGGAAGGATTAGCATTTGCAATCAGCAGCTCATACCTGCGTCCTGGTCAGTCTGCTGTAATTTCTTTCTTTATGATGAGATTCTGGCATGTAAATAATAATGTAGGTTAATGTCTCTGAAAATGCTGCACTGAGTGCTGGGCATTGCAACGGCCTTGCCATTGCACTGTAATATTTTCCTGATGAGTAGCAGTTTCCTCAACAAAACACCGTGCCTCTCAAGCATCTGAAAAGAAATGAAAACCGGGATGGTGATGATTTTAATGCAGAATTTTTTTGTTTTTTAAGATTTTGGGTTTTTTGAGCGTGTGTGTTAGGGAGCAGTGATTTGCGATCATTTGAGGGAATACTGCAAAAACACTCTTGGGAATATTCGTCTTTCCGCTCCCCATGAAAGGGTATTTGAGACGTTCAAACAACGCCAATAAAACACAGTTCTCAGGGACATTAGGCGGGGGAGAACATGTGGATGGGGATATGGGGGAGACACCCGGATCAATGGATGTGTCTGAGAAGTGCTTGCTGGGTCATCTCAAAATCCTTGGTGGGCTCAGGCTGTCCAGCCGAGGAGCGCGGCCTCTTCAGTGCAGTCCAGCTGACGGGCTGGATGGCACACACGGCAGCTTGTTGGACTCGGCAAACACCAGGGTTGATATCTGAAGGATTTGCAAGGGTAGTTTTTGGCTGCACTATATTAATGTAAACCGGGAAGTGACTTCTTATATTTATGAATAGTGGAGTTTCAGGACATAATTCACTAGGCAAAAAAAAAGGAGCTATAGTTGAGAAACAAACTATTCACTAAATATTTTGCCCAGCTGAAAGATGTTGTTGGCAAAACTGAAAAACCTCAGGTAGTTTTATTTCAACTTTATGATGAACTATTTATTATCCCAATAATTATATTTGACAGTCAAAGATCAATATAAACCGTATAGGTCATTAATGACAAAGACTGTCTATCTTTACTTAATGCATGCCCGGTCCAGGTCCCTGAAACCTGGCTGTTGGTGACTCTGTCTTGGCAAGATGCTGCTACTGAAGCACCAAGCCTTGCCGGCCATTAGCCAAGAGGAGATCCTTGCCAGAGGACAGCGCTGCTGCAAACACCTGCGAGCCCGGGCAGCCCGTCGGGAGGGAGGGCAACCATGCCACCGCACCACCTGCCCCGAGCCAGAGCGCGCGAAGCCATCTCTGCCGTTCCTCAGAAACGGAAGCCCTGCGTGGATGAAAGCCCTGCAACGCACTTTGCGGGAAGTACGGAACTTCAGATAATGCTGCCCCTGAGCGTTCAGAAATCATGGAACTGGATAAAAATGATGCCTTTACTTTTTTATGTGAGCGGCCGTTCTACTTTGTCTTCTAGTTTCTGAGCCTCTAAAAGTGGCTCACTATAATTAATGCTTTTTTTCTGCAGAACTTTGTTGATAATAAACCTAAAAGAAAGAAAAAGCAGAAATTTTCCTGGGGCATATCAGAGTATCAGGATCTATTGGGTAAATTGCCAAATCATCCTGAGATTTGCATTAAGAAGCACAGAGTTAGCTATCCCAAAGACATACTACTGTAACTCCGTTGCTTATGTGCTGCTCAATTAATCAGCAACCATAATTAAGCCTTCAGACATGGGGGTTTGCATGAAGACCTTGGAGGAAAGCTTTGCAGCATCCTCTTGCAGCATGGAGGGGTCCTGCACCACCTCCCGGGGCGGGCTGGCCGCTGGAGGGGGAGCAGGCTCACCCATTATTTCTAATTTCACGCGCTTGATGTTCTTGGCTCCCTTGGCGTGTTTGGAGGTGGCTGGACGCTCCTTCCTCTGGGTGCTGAGGCTGTGCACCTCTTTTTCTGGTCTTTTCACTCCTCTTCCACCTTGCACAGGGCTGCTGAAGCCCAGACCGGGGGGGAGCATCGTCTGCGACATGTGCAGAGAAAACCCTTTTCTCCTTGTCCCCACCAACCCCCAAGCACCAACCCAATCATTTTCCTCCCCCTTGTTTTTCCTCGGAGCCGGCGGGGGGAGGCAGGGTTGTTTACGCAGGGAGAGGCAGGGAGCCATGCCTGCGCATTCAAAGCGCTGGTGCGATTGCTGCCATCCGTCTAGTGTGGATGTGATGGGAATGAGAATCGCGGAGCTCCGTCCTCACGCAGCGCTTTGTAAATGAATCACTTTGATCTCAGGCGGATTTCCCCGTGCTATTTTTAGATGCAGTGAGGATAACCGAGGGATGTCGATTCTAATGCAGACAGAAAGGAGTTTCAGATGCAGTTTTCCTCCTGGGGCAGGAGAGAAGAGCAGAAGGAGGAAAACAAGACAATCTCCACCAGCATTTCTGAGCCTTCTGGAACAGACAGAGATAGGTCGCTAAGCCCTTGAGGCTAGAGAGGGATGTTCCCCAAATACAAAATTTACTAGCTATCTGATAATTGTCCTTATGTTTCTTCTCGCTGCCTTTTGTATAATTCACCACTCTGCTACAGCCCAGCATCAGGACCTGTGATGAAATTCAGCTTTGTAGTGTCGTGGATGTGTTTATAAGGAATTGCTAATAGTTTCTCTTTGATTGAAAAATAATTGCAACATCTCTCAGTTTCCCTGCTTAAAGGACATATGTGGAGGTCTCAGATTGCTCGGGTTTGATCATGCCAATTCCCGCTTTGCATTTCGCCTTCAAAAATAATAAAAAACTTAAGCCAAACGACAAACAGATAAGCAAATCAAGCCTTTCTTCCGTAGTGGCAGGAGTGTGTGTGTGTGCAGGTTTGCATGCAGGCTGCTGAGAAGAGCGAGAACATGTTTACAGGGAAAAAGCTCTTCCAAAGGTTTTTTTTCCTTCTTCTTCTCCCATCTCCCGTTGCTGGGGAAACCGCCATCCCCGGCGCTCGAAGCGGCTGACTCACCCAGCCCGGTCCTTCGCCGCACGCATCACGCCTCGAGCTACAGCACAGGAACAAAAGAAATACAGACTTCAGCAGTTCAACATGAAATACATAAAATCCCCTTTCCCAGCGTCTGCAGGGCAGGGCTGGTGACAGCTGGCTGTAAGCGGTCCTCAGAAGCTGCAGAAAAAGCATGGGAGAGGGTTTTATTTCGTGCCCCAGGGAAGAAGGAGGCCGTGCTGCCTGGAGCGATGTGGGTCCCAAGCCCCGCGGGGGCCGGCTGACCTGCGGGAGGGTGAATCCGCAGGGAATCCCATAGCTACAACGGTTGCTGAAGCTGATGGAGGAAACCCCTATTGATTTCCATTGGAATTACTCACCTCCCACCTTTCCATAAATATTCACAGGAAGATGAATGAGCCCTCTTCCCCTGCTCCCTCGTCTCCTGTGTTTGCATCTTTTGGAGTGGAGCTCAGTTCTGCCCAGCTGTGAGCTCTGGGGCTTGTAATGGGCATTTGTTCGTTTTTAATTGTGATGCCCATGGCGCCTGAGGTTAGAGGATGGCTTTCCATGGCCAAATGCAGTGGTGCAATGAACTTGGTGATCTGTTAGCATAAATCAAGATGCTAATATACGTAGGTTTATAAATCCCAAACCACAAGGTCAGCCAAATAAACTTGAAAGGCAGAAGCTTAAAAATAAGAAAATTAGGACCTATTTGGGTTTTGCGATGTATTTACTACTGTTTTATTCAGCTTTTCTCCTCTGTCTTGAGAGCTAGAATTTTAGCTGCTACTTTGGTGCTTCTGGTTTTCATGTTTTCTTTTTATCCAGTGCCATAGATTTGGGGAGGGGGGGGTCCAGGAAATGTGATGAGGCTGCAGGAGAGCAGTGAGCACAGCAGGACCAGCAGCAGCCAGAAATCAAGCTTAGCAGGTTGTTGTTAGGCTGGTGTGTTTGGCTCCTGGCCTTGGCAAGCTTTGTGAAACAGCAATATCTGGAAATTTCCCCCGCTCAGGTTTCTGGGCAGCCTGCGATGCACAGATGTTTCTAACATCTGCATCTGAGAGCAGAGCCCTGATGTTACAGTTGTTGAGGTGTGAGACAGGCATTGCCAGCTCTAGACTTCCAGTTCTGTAAACACACACACACACACACACACACACACCCCCCTTATCCCTTCTTTTCCCTTTTCAACAGTGGGGTACAACCCCCTTCTTCAGGTTAAGTTAACCTAACAGCTGAAGCAAAAAGATTCCAATTTGGAAAAAGAGCTCCAAACTCGGTGTCTCTTTAGTTACTAGAGCACGAATGTGCATGGCCAGATGGATCAGTTACACATCCTTCCCCCCCACGCCCCATGCACCACGCCTGAGCAATCTTTCCAAAGCCTCTTTGGTACCAGGGATGCCCCTTCCTCAGCATCACCGGGGCAGTCTTTTCTCCCTCTGGGCAGTTCTCCATCGGCAGTGGTTAGTCCTGATGTCCCTCTGCAGTGAAACATTCCCCTTTTGTTCCCTTCTCTTGCTTCAAGCTTGCTTTTTCTGCAGGAGTCCCTCTGGGTTTGATGCCATCAGTAACGCTGCCTCGCTTTGTTCTCCAGCCCAGAGAAATCTCGTTGCTGCGAATCTGCGCTCTCCGGAGAGGAGAGAGAGAAAACGGGGCTGTGGGCTGAGCACTTCGTCCTTTGTTCATCCCAGACAAGTGCTGCTCAGGTGCTCGGGGTCAGGCCCTCTTCGTAGACAGACGAATATTCCCTTGTTCCTTTGCACACAGAGGAAGGAATATAATGAAAGAAAGTTGTAATGTCAGCCCAGAGTTCGGAGCTGGGCTTGGACAGACCCCGCAAAGGCTCACTGCTGGCTATCCCAGCGCCCCGTGCCTAACCCGTGCTCCCACATACACGCTGCAGAGCCACTGCTTGGGTCCTGCAAGGATGTTGCATTTTGCAGGCATGATGTGGAAGGAGAGACCCACTGGGGAGGACAGAAATCCACCCACATGAGCACAGAAAAGAATTTTGCTCTGCAAGTTTAAATTTTGCACCTGCAAGATTAAATTGGAATTTTGCACCTGCAAATTTAAGGCTTGTGTCTGTTCAGGTAGCTGGTGGGGAGCGTGGGGCAGGCAGGTCCCTGCAGCTCCTGGCAGCTCCAGCCACCCCACCCCCCCCCAGCCCCATCCCTGACTCCTTCCCTCCAACTCCCCACATCTCAGCCCCATTTTTTAGCGTGTATACAACAACATACCACTGCTCGCTGTGCTTTGGAGAGCAGTTTTTTTTTCCTCCAGTTTCTTGGCAAGGTGCATTAGCTGCACTGAGCCACGTGTGAGCTGCTGTTCTGGGACCGGAGCCCCTGCTTCTGCAAGAGCCTTTTGCCACAGCTCGGCATCATCTGCAACACACCGTGAAGGGACCGGGTGCAACCGGAGAGATGCCAGAAGTCAGGGCAGGAGGAGAGTGTTTTTAGCTCAAATAACAAAGCGGCATTTCAAGCCTAGTCATAAGCCAATGCTGGGTTTTCACAACAGAAATTTGGATTTAGAGGGTGGACTGTCTCCTGAATCCTAAAACCCGTTTCCTGGTGAATTCTTAATTCTGCAAGTAGGTCACGCCTGCTCTCTCCCTTTGGGTACGGCGGAGACTTGACAGGTCTAAATAACAACTCTTACCTCTTCGCTCTTTGATGTTAGATGTCACTAAGTTGTTCCCTGCCATCCGCTTTTCGTTTCTTCTCTTCAATTGCTGCAAAACTCTGCTGAACACACAAGTTAATGAAGGATAAGACATTTCTGTAGCACGTGGTCCCTCCCCCGCCCCCAGCGTGACCCATCGCATTGGCCTGGCATGGGAGACAGGCTGGAAGGACCACGATGTCCTGTGAAGTCGCGGGGCATCCAAAGCTTGTCTTTAAGCTGCAGTTTCAGCGTGCAATGCCCAAACTTGACAACCCTCTGCCTATAAAAGAAGCCACGATCTATGGGGCATGCCCAGGTATTTAGCAAGAGCATCTCTGCCGAGTGCGGAGGCCACCTCCAGCTCACCTGGTGCTGCTGGGCACAGGGGCTGTGTTAATGCCATTGGCGCTTCCAATTCCACCATACAATGCAATTACACTTGTCTTTTACCTATATGCATTCAGCTGAGTCTCTGTCACAGAGGTTTCAGCTTCCACAGGGAGCCTTTTAAAGACCTTGCCCTAATTATGAAGCAATTCTAGTGACGTTTTAAATTACGGGTGAGTTTTACATAATTCTTTTGATACATGTTGTTATGACATGTAAAATTTTCTCTTTGCCAGATGCAGTGAATTATCTAAGATCTTTGTTTTGCGTTTGTCAGGATAATTTGAACCATTGCACATTTAACGAATGCACATTCAAAGGACCGTGTCCCGCACGCAGCTGCGATAGTACAGATAAGCTTCATAAACTTTATTAAATGTCTATTAAATTATATAAGCTAACAAACAAGTTTATATGACAGTGTTCAAACTCCGAAGTCAAGTGTGCGAGGAGCAGGAAAAGCCTCATCCTGAAATGCAGCCCCTTTCCTGGGCTTCCAGCGACGGCTCGTCATACGATCAAATGCTGTTTTTTCCGTAGGGGCCCCGCCTCAGTCGCTGAGGAGACTGCCTGATGCAAATCAGTGGGCAGCAATTCAAAAATCTGTTTTCCTCCCGTCGTTCAGTGTGTGGCCCCAGCCCTTGTTTACTGCATACTGCTCAGCCTTGCTGTAAAGATGAAATACTGTTTCCGCTTGGTTTTTTTCCGTGACACTCATTACTCCAGTCGTGTTTGTTTATTTCACATGCAAACTATTAATTAATTTGTCTCCGTGAAGCCCAGTAAGGCAGGGGAGAAACATTATCACTTTATAGATAAGGAACAGAGACACAGAAAGATTCAGTCAAGAATGTCAATTAATTTGGGATGTTCAACTTGAGATGCTCAAGAGCTGATATCTCCGAGCTCATACGATTGATTTGCTTGCTCTAGTGCCGCTGTGTCTTTAGGCACCGGCAGGGCAGGGCTGCAGCGGGCAGCTGCTGCCTGACCAGAGAGGC
>NW_008825532.1:5702843-5720790 GCF_000699105.1 Pygoscelis adeliae
GGGGGGGGGTGGATACATACAACGTCTTCTTGGCCAGGATTTGCACAGGCCTGACGACAAGGGGAATTTTAAAGCAAGGGGCTGAAGGAAAACAGTGATGCGAGTCTGCGGGCGCTTTCTTGCCATCTGTTTGCTCTGTATCTGTTCAGGCACCAGTTCACAGACCGCAGCCTGTTACTGGTCACCAGTCCCATCACGAAAGGAGTCCAGCGTGCTGTGCAGGTATCCTGCAGCCTGGTCAAAAGAGGAGAAAATCACCCCTCTCCTTCTCTCACTCGTACTGCAGCATGCACCAGTAGCACGAATGAGGACTTGTATCACGCAAGAAAGCACGGGCAGCCGCAGGAACCCAGCTGCAGGGTCCACGTTGAGCTCACCAGCCTCCTTGGCTTTCTTTAGACCATAATTTGCCAGCTCCCAGCCCGTAAATGAGAGACCTGAGAATGACTGCAGAAACTTTCACTTGTCCAAGAGTATTTATATAATTTAATCGATAAATTGCATTGATTTATTTGCACTAAGTAACTCCTTGGGATCTGGATAATAGTGCATGGTGCTGTACAAACACATCATAAATAAATGTAGCTTGCAAATCAATTGCCAGATATTAGTGATTAATCTTCTCATAGTAAAATAATGTAATGTCTGTCCATTATGGATTTTTTAAAAAAATCTGACCTAAGAGGTTTCAGAGTCATTTATTTCAGGAAGGCTGCCCTTTAAGCCAGATCTTACACTTTTAAAAGGTCGTGGGGTTTAAATATCACGGTTCCTTACGAAGCACGGCTCCCTGAGTGGTTTGACAGCTGCCTTCCTCGGAACAAATCAAGGTCCTGTTCAAATAAGTGCTCAGCTGTTGAGGCTGAAGGCTGGGTTCTTGCAGGGAATTTCACACTACCGTCCTCTTTGGCTGCTGGTGCTGAATACATAAAGTACTGTAAAGGTTACCCAAAAGCCTGCGTACATTAACACATGTGAGGAGCAGCACAGACATTTTCCTTCATCAAGTCACTGGCTGGTTCGTTTTCTGACATTAGTGAGAGAGCTGGGGACAATATAATGTGGTGTTTTACTACACTACATTTCGTGCTAGTTTTATGCAGGCAAAAGACAAATCTCTCTGACGAGTGGTAGGTGTAATTCCAGGCGTGCTCAGCCCAATAAACCCCTTTCTCAGGCAGTTGAGCCAGACCAGACTGTGCCCATCAGATCCATTGCCCAACCTCGGTGCTCCCAAGCTGTGGACAGTCGAGCTGACTTCCCGTCTCATTCATCCCTGTGATGCATTATTATACAGCAAGGAGAAAATGCTTATTCTATATTTGTTCCTCAGGTTTTCCAGAAAAGGACAAACTTCCTTGTCTCTTTATCTTCCTCATCCTCTCTTAGCATGTGCAGTGCAGCAAGGAAAAAGGACTTTTAAAATAACTTATGTGCAATTGGTTTTCATGCCTACAACGTCTTTCTTTTGCTCTTTTCTTGTGCTCTCTTTTTCACGCACCTTTAGGCATGCATCACTTTATTTTATAGCACAGCATTCACTTTTAAGAAGGGCAGGTGATACTTGAGCTATTTGGATTAGGATGTTTTTGGTCTATGAGTGTTTACAGGACAGGGAAATGTGCATGTTTGCTGCTAAACTTTTAGTTGATTCTACTGACAAATTCACAGTGATAGCCTGGAGTCCACTTGGACACAGATGAGGTATTTGGCAGAGCACTGTTATCCATTGCATATGTGAACTAACACAAACCATCTGATTACAAATTCGGATTACAAATCAATGATTTCCTTCTGGTTATAGAGCAATAGCATGGCTTTAGCCCAAGGTTCAGACGATAAATAAAACTGGTTAAAGCCACTGCTGCTCAGCCGCTCGCCCTGGGCCTGTTTGTTCCAGGATGCAATATACTCGGGCTTGACGAGCTCATTCATTTTGGTTGACCTTTCTGTAACTACAGTGATTTTTTTCCTCTTGGAGCCATTTTCCCAGGAAGGCAAGGAGGTGACTTACCCTGTGCTCAGGGCAATCAGAGCAGAGACGGGCTTTGGTGGTTCGGAACCAGATGGCTGGCAGTTTTACTGGCATTTAATGAAGACTTCTGGTACTAAGACAAATGCCTAGATCTGTAGGCAGTCCGACTTTCAGTAACTTCTTCGCCACTTTTGAGTCATCATTAATACCATCCCACTCAGCGGTTATTCCTAGGCCTACTCTCTCTTCCCAGTACTTTTTTGCACATATACTTTTAATTTCCTTTAACCCTGCTGGTGATCAACCCTTTTCCCCCACTTCTTCTCTCATCTTGCCTGGCAAGCTCCATCCAGCTCTGCAATCTTTCTCAGCTGCTTAAACCCTTCTGCATTTCCATGGCAGTTTTCAAAGACTTGAGATCTTTGTGCAGCTTTTTGTGAAGTTTTAGCAGCTGCTTCCCCTCCCTGTTGCTGTGTCGGTCAAGGGACTGGAGTCTGCTTTCCTCTTTCATGCCATTGCTGAGCAGTTCTTCACCGTTGCACTTCACCCTGACGGATCAAAGCCTTTTCTACTGCAAACTTTTTTGATGAAGAAGTAATTGACTTCTAGCAAAGCGTCGGTCCCTTCCTGCTCACTGTACAAGGTGGGTCAGCCAGTACCAAGGGGAATATGGGGCTTGTGAAAGTGCTTGCATGAACAAGGCTAGCAGGGTTTTCATCTCCTAAACATTTTCCAGTTCACTGCCTTGGCAAGGTGGATTGCTGTGTGCTCTAAGCTCGCTTTGCACCACGAGGCACTCCTTTGAGCTTGCTGGTGCCAACCCCATTCTCACCAGTTCAAGCTGTTTGCCAGGGAGCTCTTGTATGACAAACATGAGCTGCTGTATCTACATAGATCTATCTATCATCTACCTATAATACATATATAAAATGTATATATATCTTTAGAGTGTGTGTGTGTGTGTGTGTGTGTGTGTGTGTGTGTGTGTGTGTGTGTGTGTGTGTGTGTGTGTGTGTGTGTGTGTGTGTGTGTGTGTGTGTGTGTGTGTGTGTGTGTGTGTGTGTAACACATTTCAATGTGCTTGTGTGAAGACATTTTCCTCCTTGGCAGAATTTAAACTCCGAGTGGGCTGCTTATCTTTAGAGTGTGTGTGTGTGTGTGTGTGTGTGTGTGTGTGTGTGTGTAACACATTTCAATGTGCTTGTGTGAAGACATTTTCCTCCTTGGCAGAATTTAAACTCCGAGTGGGCTGCTGTCTGTCTGATGTGGAGCATGATGGAAGAATTCTGCCTTTGTCTCCCTTGAAAATGAAAATGATCTAGAGCTGGCTCAGTAACATGCCACAGAGAGATGTGCTGGAGGCCGGCTCTGCTGTGGGTGAGCAGCTGCCAAAGCTCTCCTGGAGCCAGATATGTAACTGGGTAGGCACGGTCCCCTGTTCTGCAATGTGCATCTTGTGAGGGGCCACACTGAGGAGGAGCAGGACCCTCAGCAAGTCACCTCCAGTGGGGAAACACTGATGAGACGCTGGCTTTGCATGACAGCAGGGATGCCATGGACCTGCCGTGGGAGGCTGACGTGTGCCTGGGCTCCACATCGTGCATCTTGAATGTTGATTAAATTTGCGGAAAAGGATACAACAGGACCAAGCATTAGTGACCAAGAAGGTAAGGCTGGTGATGTGTTCATATGTTGAGCCTTAGGGATCATCCAAGCAGCAGAGGACACTAGCTGGTAAGAGCAGCATCCATATTCCTGACAGGTTTATTATTTCCTTCGCTTTCTCTTTGTTTTGCTCAGTCTACCCTGATTAAGTGATCATAAGATCCGCTGATTGAAACTCCCTAGAAAAACCTCATTATATTATCTAATGCAAAACCTTTGTATTATTTAATGCAAAGTAATATTTTCACCAGCATCTCTGTAGCAGGTGGGTTCCCAAATGTTGTCATTACTTCCAAAGGCAATAATTGTTCTTTTAAATGAAGAAAGTTAAAAAACCACCCCTTTAAACAACAACAAAAGTTCTGCTTTTGCTTAACAAGGAAAGAAGTTTCATTTTAAAAGATCACTCTATATTATTAACTCGCTTAATTATCAGAAGGCATGGTTGGATGAGCAGACAATTAAAATACGGAGAAGCTCAGAAGGAAAAGTTCATCAGTGCATTAGACAGACAATGGGGGAAAGTAAAACTATTTCAAGTACCATTTGAAGGAAACCTTTTGGGAAGGAAATAGGATTAATTAAGTTTTGAACCGGTTAATTTTGTTATCTAAAAATATTTCATAGATTAACACTGTAACATACTTATGCATGAGGTAATGTCTAAGGTCCTTCAGCAACAGGGTGAATTGCTGGTCTAGATAAAGGTACTTCAAATCAGCATGGGACTCCAGACTTACTGGAGTCCATGGTGTATTCTGCAACCGAGATTAGGATCAGGCCTTGAGACATCCACAGCAGAGGAGTCTGAACTCTGCCATATTACTTTGCTGTACTGGTCGTGGGTCAGGGTGTGAGCTGAGTCCTGCTAAACTCAAGGAGTGGCAGTGGTTTTGTTGCCTCTCATGGAGAACGCGTCCCACTTTGATCCTTAAGCTCCATCCCCTCCTTCACCTCCCTTTATTGGCCTTGTCCTGTTCATCGTAAGGAAAGTGAAACTTCTACTTCATCGCTCTAAAACATCTTTGGTAGAGCTAAACAGTGACCTGGAGTAATGTGTGGTGAAGCCACTGTCACCAGAAATATCCCTGAACAAGAGTAATTTTCCTTCTGACATTTTATTCCCATTACGCCTTCCCCGGAGCACGTGTGTGCACAGCACCAGGGATGCTCCAAGTGTCTTTTGGAGGGTTTCTGAGCACAACACTAATTCATGTAAACTCTTTTCTACCTTTCCTTTTTCCTGTTCCCCTTGAGAGGATGTCTGAAAACGTTTCCTTCCACAGATTTGTCTCCCTGAGGTTTTGTTTGCAGGGCTGATCCTGAGCTTACAGTAGGAAAAAGAGAAGACAGTTTTCACTGACTTGGGCTCAGGCCTCACTATGGTTTTCTTCAAGACATATACAGTATTGTTTGAAAACACTAAAAGAGCTCTGAGTTCTTGTCTATATGAAACTTCCCTGCTGCAAAGGTTTGGACAATGGAGTCTGTGCCCCACTCCAAGTGCAGGGCCCTGCTTTGTGTAACTGGGTCCAATAATTGAATTAAATCAATACACAAAGGAAGGGCAAAAGAATGATCTGCTCACCCCAGTTGGATAGGGCTTTTGTTTGTGCCTTAGTTTTCTTTAAGGTGTGGGTGACGAATCATGACAAATTACTTTTCAGAGCTTTGCAGTCTATTCACTAATGAATTAATTTTAACAGGCGCCAGCCATGGTCCTCCCAGCGCTGCTGCCGCCACGGCCGTTCAGCCACAGCAAGCAGCATTTTGCCATCAGTGCCTGAGCAGTTCTTTTCAGTGCAAAGCCCCCGAATTCACCCCAGGCTCCCCTGGGAGCACGCTCTGAACCGAGACGTCTCCACGCAGGAGCAAAGACAGAGTGTAAAAGAGACGTGCCAGTCAGCTGTGTG
Source organism: Pygoscelis adeliae (assembly GCF_000699105.1). Classification (NCBI taxonomy): domain Eukaryota; kingdom Metazoa; phylum Chordata; class Aves; order Sphenisciformes; family Spheniscidae; genus Pygoscelis; species Pygoscelis adeliae. Next base: position 5,708,397 of record NW_008825532.1, read on the forward strand.
TCCCCCAAAAATATGCCATCGACAGCTCAGATCAGCCCTGATCAACATCTCATCAAATCAACCAGCCCTGTGCACTACAAATGCCAGGACAGTGACAACTCTTCCTCCACATACAAATGTGATGGCCCTTGGTGGAGGGTGGACCTGTGACCCTGTCCTCGGCAAGGGGACAAGCTCAGAAAAGGAGTGTGTGATGTGCGATGCTGAGAAACCCATGGGAGATGAGAGCATTCGTCCTGCCCCTCCAGTTGTTGAATTTAGGTGAGAAATGCGAAACATATGTGGGGAAAAGATTAGGCCTACGGGTGCTTGAAAGTAATTTTCCATACATGGTATTTAAGAATCTTAACTTCCAAATCATTAATAATGATCTTTGAAGAGAACCCTATAAACTGTCTTCCAGTTCCTGATGAGATGGAATAATTTATTACTTCAATTTCTCTGATTAATGTAAAACGTGTTTCAAATTTGGGTTCTCCTTTAATATTTAAACTTCCCCATGAGAGGAGCTGCAGAAGGGCAGGGTGATTGAGTGCCCCCCAAACTGACGCGGCATGTTCCCAAAGCAGGGTAGGCTCTGCTACTGGAGCCGATAAGCAATAAAAGCCATCATGCACCAGCAAACCCAGCTTGTTTCAGGATCCTGCTCTCCAAAAGGCATGAACCTCGGTGCCAACCTGCCAGGAAAGAACAGGGCCCCACAGCTCTGCTCACTCATGCCAGGGAAGAGAATTTCTTAAAAATTTACCCATGATCTGAGCTGGGAATTTTAAGTTGTCAAGGACATCTTCCCCTAAAAAGAGCTGAAAAAAAGCCCAAAGACGGTGTTATTCAGGGTAAATTGCATGGCAGAGCTTTTTTCCTAAGAAACCAATTTATTTTAAATAGGCTTTCTACCATTCTTTTGTGTCATTTTTGCAGAGCCAAAGTCAGACAAAACCATGGTGGTCTTTGTCTTGGTCTCACACTGTGTAGGAAACTGGGCTCCAATATTTAGAGTAGCCATTTCCTGAGCTGGTAAAATGCATCACACTTTCTGTGTCCTCCATGGACCATGGCGAGGCTACAGCAACTGAAGGATCCATCCGTGGTGGTCTTGTCTTGACCATTCAAGTTGCCCCTCTCTGGTTCAAGAAGACATAGGAAAAGGACAATGTTAGCACAGAGGGGTCTATACGCCAAGGAAAGTTAATGGTGTAATGCACCAGTGCTGGAGTGGAGAACCCTTAAATACCTGCAGTGGTAAAATTCAGAGCCCAGACAAGAGGGAGTCTGTTTTAGAGAGAATCATTTATTCGAAGATAGGAGGTTGTTATGTACAGATTCTGTCCTGCAAAAGTGTCCTGGTCATAGATTTGTCAGGGAGACATTTAAACCTGTTAGAGCTGGCTCTGGTCTCCACGCAGAGATACTCAAGACACAGCAGAGCTCTGCCAGACCTGGCTTTTGTGCTGGTGCTCAGCTGGGGAGAGGCCTGGCGTACCACAGCATCCCTGAGCTTGTAACACCATCTTTATCCCACCGGAAAACCTGGCCCGTGGGCTGGAAACCAGTGGTGGGGACACCAGACGGTGCTGCAGAAGGCGCACCGTTCTTCCCTGGGATGACTTGGGAGATATTTTCCCTAAGTAGGGAATCGTCTTCCATCGTGCCAGCGATGAACATGGCTGAGCAAGTGGCTATGGAGATACAACCATGCTATGAGGTAGCATGAGGTAAATGAAAAGAAAAAAGAAAGATCTCTGTGATACAGAGAAGAGCTCTTCCCACCCTCCCTTACCCCGAAACCAGGCCAAGCAGGCAATGACTGAGTCCCCTGCAGAGACCTCCGAGAAAGCAGCTCTGACAGGTGGATCACAAAAAGGCGGCAGTTTTGCCTCATAATCGTTGTGCTCCTAGCAGTATTCCTCCCAATTTCATGGGTGACCTGTTTTCTTTTGGGTTGGCAGGTAGTATTTGTCAGCCTTTCACAAGGTCTCCGCACAGCCCCTGCGGTGGCTCAGGGCTTTGCCAAGTGAAGCCCAGGTGAATCAGAAAGCTGCTGTGCCGGTTTTGCACCTCCTGAGCCAACTCCGGGCCTGTGGTACGGTGCACGGAGCGTGGGCAGCATTGGTGGAGGGGCAGGGACAAGAGAAATGGCAGATGAAAGGCATCAGCCATCACATTGGCCATAACAGAAGGGCCTGAGACCAAGCCTTCTGCAGACGGTTAGTGGCTCACAGCCAGTGCAGGGCTTGGTTTCATACCGGCCCCCGGGCTTTGTCCTCATTCCAGGTGTGCATCTTACTGCACTCTGCCACTGTGCGTGTGGCAGAGCAAAGTGGCTCTAAGTTTTCTTTTGATAGACAACATGGACATTTTTCCAACAACTAGCAGATTTCTTAAATGAAGGTATTATCCAGGAGTCATCTGTTTGACTTTTTAATTTATGGGTGCTGAAGGATAAGTAAATGCTCTAGAGTCTGGCTCCTAAATCTGGTCCTGTGCTGAAGCCACATTCCTGTCTACCCAAGGGTCTTTGCTGGCTGGGTCAGAGTATCACCTTCATGTCACTGTCTGCGGAGGCACATTTAACTCTATTTCTCCTTATTAAATCTCAGGCTGTGGCTCCAGGGACTACATGTAAAACCCTGGGCATAATCCCCCACTTTGCCCATAGTGTACATGAGCTTTTGTCTACTGTCAGGAGTCTATCAAGAGTATTCCCCTTTCAGTCCACAATACCCTGAAGGAAAAACTATTGCTGGAACAGGTTCGTCAGAAATTTAACATAATTGTCAAAACCAGCTACTTGTTTTGGCTCATCTGTCTACCATATCTCTCTTCTCCTCTCAATCCAAGAGTGGGCTTTGTTAGCCCACTTTGAAACTAGGGACTTGGCAGCGAACGCTCACAGCTGATGCCAACGTCAATATGAAGGATGGGTCAGACTACAGACCTCAGAAAGGGCAATTTGTGAGATGAGCATTTTTCTTTCACTGCAGTTGACCTTCAAGATTGGATGTAATGGGGATGGGGAACAACAGTAAGATTGCAGCTATAAAGCAAAGCAGCAGACCTCCAGTTATCTTTAGGATAGTAAATGCTCAGCATTGAACGATGTATCTAACTAGCTTTGCCACAAATACGCCTAGTTTTAATCAGGTTTTATGTTCCTAACGCACTGGGACTCCTTTTTTGGAACACGCACCTCAATAAGTCTGATGGTTGGGGTTGGGAGGGTTAAGAGAAATGTTCCAGGAGGGCATAGCACTTGAAGGGAACAGATGCTCCAGACTCACTGAGTTATCAAAATCTCTGGAGCAATCACGGCCACACCTTCAATTTTTAAGGATTTCTATGGCACTGGTTGTACTCCCACCTTCTTCACCCTTTGGAAGGGGAGAGCTGAGGACGCCCAGGCCCTCTGAAGGCCAGCAAGACGGTAGTATTTGGGAGGGCAACACCCTGCTCCAATATGGGAGCTCAGCAAGCCAGAGCTCTTTGCCTACTATTTGCCACAAAACAACAAATCTAGGGGTTTCATCTGAAACATAATCTCCTTCTCTTTCAGCCCCAATCTTTAAAAAACCCCCATTGTCCCAGCCTGGTCTGAGGTCTAATTCCAGCTTGGTCAAGTGTGAGGGACACAGAGCAGACAGCACAATACCTGATGTTAATTTCAGGCTAACATTTATATGTAGCTTTTTGCCTCCATTCCCATTATTACCTTCCAGAACTGGTTCTTCAGCCACCCATGGTGAGAACTTGTTCCTCCCAGGACTTCTCCAAACACCTGGATGAGTGAAGCTCACCTGTCAGAGCTGCCTGGATGTTATAGATGAGAAAAGTTCTCACTGATGTTTTTGGAGAGAAAAGGCAGGAAAGAGGGACATTTTCTCTCCAGAGCGTGTGCACAAAGGCAGGAGGCATAGGAGCCTTTTTCCTCGAGACCAGATAAAGCTGGCTCCTAAAGCGTACCTGCAGTGATGCACAGCAAACTGAGCACCCTCAAGGTGCCACCCTGGCACAAGCAGCGCTTGACTTACCGGATCTCTTTGGGACCCCCCGTGCCGCGGGCTGCGGGGAGGTGTGCTGCGAGGTAGTGCTACGTGGCTGCGCTAAGGAAGTCTAACAGGGAGGGCAGAGGCGGAGAAGCTGGAGAAGCTCAAAGCAGAGGAGTGCAACTCACTGGGGCTGCAGCAGCGCACAGCAGAGGGGCCGTTACCGAGACTTTTGGCACTTAATCATCACCGTGTTTTGAGTATCTCGGCTGGGCATGTAAGAGCAGTTCTAACAATACCCGAAAGAAAGAACGTGTTCTCATTTGTATAGTGTACGGCATTACAGGGGAATAACCCATTACATCATAGAAAGATTTTGAACATGAATTACAGCATCTTTTATAACTTTATAATTTAACTGCCAACCCTTTCCCTTGAAATTGATCATGGAGGTACATCATATAATCAAACAAGCTTTTTTAAAAAGTACATCTTAATATAAATAGTTTATTCAGTGCATGGTTGTGTATACAACAAATAATAAACAACTCTTTTGTACGAGGCAGAAAGCTGCCTGTACAGAACTATGTCAGTTTTGGAGCACAGAATCCAACGATGATTAATGCACAAAATCTTACACATCATGCAACTCTATGCCAATATTCCAACTTTCTCCCATGCAACAGACATGATGACCTAAATGGAAACCTAACTACATTTTTTAAACAATTGTTTCCAATAGCATGTATAAGTATATGTTGTTTAGGGGTAACCTGTCCTAACGCTTCCTCCTACACAATATTCACGTGCCCGTTACAGTGAAAGAAGGACTTTTACAAATAAGACGTTTCTTATAAAAAAATTAAGTCACCTTAATTCCACAGTTTCTGTCTTTAGAAAAGAAGCCACAACAATAGTTTAACATGACACACAAAATGGAATTAAGAGAAATCTACACTGGAGGATAATTTTATCCCTTTCTGTTAACTTCCACTTGGGATAACAAAACAACTCAATTCCTACAGACTGGGGTTAGCACAAGAACTTTACCAGAAACTACAAATCTATAAAAATTTATATTTCATTGTGTTTAAAACCACAAGAACACTGTTTGCTTGAGCCTGAGACACCAACTCTCAGTTCCAACCCTGAATTTTTAATTATTTTTTTAAAGACATAGCTTTAAAGACCCATTGGAGTTCAGAAATCAAAAAGTTGCACTATTCCAAATTAAAGGATACATTTTTTATCAAGCCTTAGATATAAAACGGTAAGCCAAGGAAACAACAGAGTTTACATATTTGTTTTTCGTTTGCCCCTATAAAACATACAAGCATTAAAATTTCCTTTGAAGAGCAAAAGTGGTCTTTTTCTGAGTTGGAAAGCAAATTCTTATCAGCAGTGAATGCTGTGAAATGTTTTTGTTTCGTATTCCACAAAGCATAGGGGAGAGAGAGAGAAAGAGAGAGAGAGAAAGAGAGAGAGAGAAAGAGCTGGACATTTCTTCTCCGAGATTTATTCCGCAGTTATGTTTGCTGGCTATCCAAGTGCCTTGTGATATGCACAAGCATATTCTACATTATTGGGGTATATCCTTTGACAACCAGTAGATCTAATGGCTGATAAACGAGTGACCTATGCAAGTTCGGTGGCTTGTCCTGGGCAATTGAACGTTTGGATGAAAGACTGCTAGTAAGAATTCAACTGCATCCAGAGGTAAGGTTCTGTTTAGAGAGCACTTGGCTTGCCTGAACCTGGCTACGTTGACTCGTTTTGGCTCATGGATTTACCCCCATTTAGCACTCCTGAAACACTTCTGCTCTTTGTTGGGGTCCCACTTCCAGATCTTGAGAACTCTGTGAGATCGTGGAGAGAAGGCTCTTTGTACATGGCCACTGCAAAGCAAAAAAGAGGCAGCACATCAGCACACGTTACGGGCTACTCAGTCTGTGGGTGCAAAGTCTGGCTGCGAAACGTTGGGATTTTTCGTTCAGCAATATGCAATGTAAGGAGTGAATGAAAGAAACATGGCAAGGAGACCTCTTCCATTTCAAACACTCCCTCAGAACCTCTGAGGGCCTCTTCAAGGGAATGACATTTTAGAGAAGGGAAAAACCACAGCTCCCTCCCTCTCCCAGTTAAATCACCCACCTACCCACTGCACTTACAAAACTCTGCAAGTAGACCTAAGCTGATATAAATCAGCATTTCCTTATTAATGGTGAAGTAGCACTGTCGACAGCTGTGATTCGACCCGTTACTTGTATACCTAGCCTAAGGAGCTGGGTGCGAAAATGGATTTTCAGTCTTCTTTTCCTTTGTTTCCACACACATTAGAAGTGAGGATCAATCTTGACATCAGTTGCCTAACACCTAGTCCTAAATGTAGACTGCCAAACTAGTCCAGCATCCACCCAGGGCTACGCACCTTTGAAATATACTCTCTGATTTCAAAATGACACTGCCATAAAAGCCTACCTAAGAGCATAACCCAGAAGTAGAAGGCTTCATTCCTCTTAAGGAAGGAGCATACGGAAGCTAGTTCTTCTGGAGAAAAGGAGCACCTCCATACATCGACTGAGATCTCCCTCTTTGCATTGACCAGAGAGGGAGCCAAGTCTGACCACAGTCCTGATTCGGATCCTTCAGTTAACTGGGATGATTGTACGTCCCGGCTTTTAATACACAGCAGTATACGTACGCCACATGCATTATTACCTTTAATGTCGTATGCTGATGCCACATTAATTGCGGTTTAATAAGCACCGCATCTTAGAACTTTATCTCAGACAAAACCAGACAAACAAACATCCTGTAACATAAAGCACAGATGACAAGCTCTACAGCAAGTCGCTGGTGGCCTGTGAGCAGATGTTTGAGCCACTCCAGGTAGAGCCTTCGTTACCTATAATGGAGACACTGTGGGCTTTGGGCACAAAGAAACTAATACGCGTATTTGGTTAGATGAGAGAAAAGCGGAGGTAACGTAGAGAAACCTAAAAAAAGCAGCTCTGGTTAGATTAACAGCGTGTTACAGAACATTATACTCCTGTTATATAAGTAGCTGAACCCTTCAAATGTGTATGCACAGCAATTAAACATCTCTGACATAAGATAATGTCAGTTCAGATAGATGGAGCAAACCCAAGCAATTACCTTTTAATGGTTTTGGAAGAAAGTGTGCTGCAGGTTTATTTTTCTTCACGTGGTTTCCTTTCATTATTTCTCCTTCTTTGTTAAGACCCAAATACCAACCCCGGCCAGACTGTTGCTGTCTGTAGATCATTGAAGAATACGTCACATAGTAGTTTTCAAATACCGATTCTTTGAACTTGCATTCAGGTGTGAAATGTTCCTGTAAGAAAGTAACAGATCAATATGTGCAGTGCTGAATCTCACATCAGTTAATGAAAAAGCATCCAATATTCATTGCTTTCCTGACGGTTAAAAGATATAGCTTTCACCCTCCACTATCCAATTATGAAACATGGGCCCTAAAAGTATTAACAAAAGAGTAACACAATTTGAAACCCGTGAAATGATGCTGTGAGCAGCTCAAAGTAGCATAACAAAATCTTTTTGAACCATGAGTAAAAAGTCTAAGTGAAGAAATATTGATTGATGCAACTAATGGACATTAGGCAGACGCAGCCCTGATGTCAACCCCAAGGAACCAGCTGTGGTCCAGCCCCACAGGCGAGAAGCGAGGCCACATAATGCCTTTGTGCATTAACTGCTGGCCTTAACTGCTTATGAGGAAAGTGCAATAAAAATTCAAAGCCAGGATGCCATGAGTAAATGGTCGTCTCTTACTAACCCAGCAATATTAAGTTAGCTTGTAGCAGCTGCCGCTTTGGTCTAATCTATGCTCTTTCTCTGCCCAGCGTATCACCCACTGAAAGCCCAGCTGTCAGAGACCCATGCAGACATTAGCCTCTGCTCCGGGACTGGCAAGAGTTTAACGGTAGCACAGCTGAAAGCACACAGGATCAAGCTTTAGTCTTCATGTTGAATTGCACTGCTTCTTTTGGGGAGATGGTATTGGGCTAACAGTTAAAATGAAGAGCAATAATCCAGGAGAGAGACTTTTTCTTCCTGCCAGTGGTGTGACTGGCTTTCACTGTGCAATGGTCTTGACTTAATCAATACCTTTTGACACTATTGCCCAGATTCAAAAAAGGATACAGACATGAAACATGGGTCTTGGAGGGACCTAAGACCAAAATGCCAGTCCTGACAGCACCACTCGGCTGCTTCCTAATGCCTCTGGGTGCTTCAGGTTTTTTAATGTTAAAAGTTCCGACAACGTCTCACCTATGGACCCCTAAATGTCCATAAAATATGAAAGAGGAAGGGCTTGGTCTGGTGATGCAAATGTTAGCATCACAGTCCTGCCTGTCGTCGCACCGCACAGCAGCCAGCTGTTTGCTGGTCTCTCCTTATGAAGGCAGCCAGCTTCAGTGGAGCTGCCCTTGTGCTTAAAGTATCCTACAGCAGCGTGAAAGAAAGGAGGAAAAATTGTGCTTGCATAATGATTGTAATTTTGATTTTAAAAAATCAAAGGAAATTAAATGTCTCAGGAGCTTAAGATGTTCTTATCTAGTTTCTCAAATATTCTTGTGTGAGAAAAAGATGGTATTTAAAAAAAACCAACCCACTGTGCATTTTCTGCACATCTTTTGCCATTTTGTCTTCTCATAGGAAAAAGAAAAAAACCTCCCATCCTCTGACTGGCGTTTGCTTCAACAAAGAGTGTGAAGTAAGCAATTTTCTTCTTTTTTTCTTCAAGCTAATTGGCTGTTATTTAGTTAATTGACGATTGGTTTCAATTGCTGTCAAATGGGGACAGGCACTGCATTTTTGCAAGATTTCTAAATAAAAGCCTTCCACCACTGTACCCTGCCCAGCACTAGCCATGTTAACAAAGACTATTACAAGTGTATCATCCAATTAGCAGCAAAATGGAAAACTACAGTGCTCCCACTGGAACATTATAGTTTATGTACAGTAAGCTGGAGCTGTTTCGGGTACAGAAGGCTTGCTTGTACACAGCAGCAGAGGGTTAGACTGCAAACAGAACCACAACATTTACTCTGGCTCCCTTGGGAAGCAAGTTAACCTCAGTATGAGCAGCAGGAGCCAACAGCCTGCAGAGTCCCTTGAAACAGAGTGGGGAGACAGAAAGACAGACACTAAAAAACTCCTTCACCCCTGATTTTTCCCTCGGCTGTGAGGCTTGTGATAACAAGCCGTGGTGGAAGCCCTGTGCTGCTATAAGTGAGTTTGCAGTTGAGCCCATGTACAGCCTGGCGGCCATCCCCCATGAGCATCACAGACAGCAATCCCCTCCCTGGAGCATCCCGCAGTTCAGCAGTTACTACCATGGTGGTGATTTCTTGCAACAATCAGCGGGGCACGGAAACAAAGACACCTCTCTGTAATGTGCTCGGTTACCACGCCAAATTCCCTCCCAATTTTTCTGGCGCTAAAGCAGACCACCTCATTCACCTGACTGGCTTGGCACAGAATCATGCTCCTTTGCTTGACTGACTTCTGCTTAATTCCTCAGCCACGGCTGCAGCTTCAGAAAGGTGCTGCATGGTGGGAAAGGCATCCTCCTTGCCAAATAAAAGTTGATCCCACATGAGCTGTTTGCAGAAGCTGAAGTGCTCTGCTTGCTCCTGAATACTAAGCAGCTGCTTACCTTTTGCAAGTGTTTGTTCCCACCCATCACTTGCCTTTAGTTTAATCCAACATGTGTCTTTCCTACTCATTAAAAAAAGCCAGGAAGGAGAACTGGAAAGGGAAGCTCTGAATGAGGAATGCTAGCGAATGTGCTCCTGATTTGGGGTATTACAATTAAAATGTACTTTTCTGAGCTTGGCGTGTCCATGTGCCAACCTAACTGGGTATGGACAGGGCTTCTATCAGCACATCAGTTCAAAATACAGTGTGGAGCAGCAAGTGCAAAATGGCCATTATGTTTTCTTTGCTGGCAAATTCTTTAATAATGTACCGAGGAAGTGCAAGTTAAAGTTGGGGGAGGGCTGAGTGCCCCAATTAAAACTGATCTTTTCCAGGTCATCTAGTCAATCCTATTGAAAATTTATACATAAGTGTTGAATCCTAAAACCAGTTTTTTCCTGTCTCTCAGCTGTCCTCTTTGTCCATCTTTGCAGTGAAAATAATTCGAATGAGTTCTGAGAAGTCCAATGTTATGAATATATTGTTATGCAAACCATGAAAAATAGGTATTTGTGTGAAGTAATATTTCAATCATCCCTCAGAAGTCAGGGATGATGGCACCTACATGACAGTAAATTGCACTCACCCAAGCCCCTCACACATGCACCCTAACAATGAATGAGGGAATGAATGAATGAATGAATAAATAAAAGTTAAAGAAAGTGCTGGATTCACTGTAGTCATGACTCAGCCATGCTTAAGTAAGCAAGATGAACTGTCAGGAGCTTCTTGGTTTTGAGCTGATCAGCTGAACTACTGAAATGTTTCTTCATGAACAGATCTGCAGCTGCATTAAATATGTGAAAAATAATTAAAAAAGAATAATTTGGTGTATGGTAATATGGTAAAAAGGCCTTGCCGCATACACTGAGAGTGGCTGTATTTCCAGGCAGCTGACTATATTACATCTAAAATAATCCAGTCTCTTCCATACAAATACTGCATTACGGGTATGCCAAGGCTGAAAGCTGAAGTACTGTAAAAGCGAAGCTGGAATTCTTCCTGCTCTAATTGTGCAAAAGCCGTGTTTCAAGCCAAAGACCGTCCAAATTATCAGCCATCACACCCACCTACACTGCAAGACTGCATATTAATTCTTCTGGCCCCCAAATGATCGTGATGCAGGAACTCAGACTTCCCATAGACAGAAAATAGGAAATGTGCTTTAAAGAAGGTATTTAGTGTCTTCAAGTTTCTGTCATATTATAGAAGCTTCTCATCAGGATGGCTGTAGGCACAATGCACGCAGGAGGGCAAAGATGTTTGCTCTCTGCTATTTATTGCATACTGTATTTGCAGCGTGGATACCCATCAGCAAGGGACATCACCAAATACTTTACGGGGTAGTAAGTGACCTAACTTAAAAGTCGTTAGGTCAATACTGAGTTTGCTAAATGTCTGCATATCACTATAGGTTGAATGTCCTGCAGCTACCCTACAGCAGTTGACCCGAACAATCAGAAATTTTATTCAGATGGATTTAGTGCTAGGAGCATGAATAAACGACAAGAAAAACAATTAACTTTGAAAAGTATTTGGGAAAAGTATTGGGTACTTGGGAAATTTGGAAAATGTTCTTACATATTGAGCATATAATTATATTCCATGTGATCAATGACTATGTCTGCATATGGGATTTATTCTTTATTTTCTCCACTTAATGAAAATTGGATTTTTTTCCCTTCATATCCTGATTTCTTTCAGGACTATAATGTAGCCCAGCATTCCATTCTATAATGATGAATTTTTGAAGGAGCCTCTTTAAGGCTCCAGAATAGTGATTTTCTGCGCCACTGAGCCTGCCTTTTTTTATTAACAGAGATTGATTTTCTCCATCTTGGCATGTGAAGTTCCAGGGTGTAGCCTCTGGATCATCACCCAGTAATGTGCAGTGATATCAACAGCACAAGATGTGAATAATTCAACTTTAACTTTATCAGAAAAAACAGCTTTTAGATCACCAGTGTGAGAAGATTCTCTGAAGAAACCGGTATTTCGTGAAGCCACCAAAAGCTGTTTGCTATAGGAATGGAAACTTGCAATTATCTTGAAACAATTTATTCTGGATCAGATATATTACAGTTCCCACAGATAGGTTCCAATCCCACAATATTGACTGTTTTGCTTAAATTTATCTATTTTGAGGAATCCTAGTGATTTCAGTGGGAGCAACTCACAATACATGAATATGTACAGGTCTTGTAGGACTGTAATTAGGAAGACTGTTTGACCGTGTAATCGTGACTGTATACAACCAGTCACGGCAAAAGACATGCTCATCAAAAGCTGTGTGGGCTTTTGAAGACCTGCGCTACCGGTGCAGTGAGGAGCTTCATTTTGGCTATGTCTATTCCAGGTGAGTTCTCACAAAGACATCGCAGGTAGCCCAAAGCCCTCAGGAGGTGCTGTAATGCTGAACTAACTGCTGCTTGAACAGAAAAACTACTGCTGAAAGGAATTTGTGGAAGGCTGTAATTCCCCTTGAGTTCACTACAATCTGAAGGCGTGTGTACCGGCCATGCGACCAGGTAAAGAAGAAATTAAATTCAAAATTATATAGAAAAGATACACTAAATTCTTTCATCAGGAAACCTACTTACTGCCAGGAGTGATAGGAAGGCACAATTTTCCTGGAAGGTGATCCCAAACAACTCCATAGGATGGAA
>NW_008825532.1:5720826-5773917 GCF_000699105.1 Pygoscelis adeliae
CAAGTGAAACAACTGTCAGGGGTGTGTAAATTTATTTAGGACAAAGCTTCCAGAAAGAGTAAAATGGAGCCCAAGGAAGCAGCTGGATATCCAGCATTTCCAGAGTAAGGTTTCAGGTTGTCACTAGGTATTCTCTGAATCTACGAGAAAAGCATTGAAAAGATCCTGTAATTATTCCCTTGACATTGTTCCTTTGCGCAGCAAATCAAATGCACAAACTCAGGGAAAAAATGCACACAGTGAACTGAAGCAGAAAATGTATTAATTACAAATACAGAGATTTAAGTTTTGTTCATTACTCTTTTTCTAGCCTTATCAGTGACTCAGTTGTGAAAATTTGTTCAAGTCATCTTTGCCCAGATTTTTAAGTGGCATTTAGGCACATCAATAAATACCTATTTAAAGCTTGCTGTGTCACCTCTCAGCATGCTCTGCCCATGGAATGGATGTACTGCCTGATGACCCCAGGGAAAAAGACTCAGTGACTGTAAACAATGTTGAAATTTAATTGAGATAGGAACTATGCACGATCATATTATTGTTCCCCTGTCTTTTGATGATGCTTCACTTCTACAACTGTGTTGATTAACCAAAGCACTCCTTAATTGGGGCAAGAGAACTAGCACATGATACATACAGAAAGAACACACTCTTCTGATTACTGCAGAGGAAATTAATCCTGTTAGAGAAAGCCTGTAATGTGGTTTAAAAGTTCTGCAAGATGTCCAGGAGAACACCTCACAGACGTCAAACACAGGCCCCTTTCCTAATCCGGCCCACAAAGTTATGAGAGGTAATTTACTTGATATGAATAAGAAAGAAGGAAGATCCACTTTGCCCCCAAATGCTTCTCTTCTGCATCAATGCTGAGCTGCACTGAACATGTGCATCCCTGATGGTCCTGGAAGCATGGTACAGGAGAACCTCTGCAATTTCCTGAATTATCAAGTCCTCTATAAATATTTTAATACCTTCTAATGCTTGCACCTACTCTTTTTTAATTTCTGTGGCTTTAGGGCACCAGACTTGCTAGTCCTAGTTCAAAATCAGTGAAATTCTAAGATGATAAAAGGGAGAAACTAGTCTTTAAACATTGCCTGTTTTGTGAAACTTGGGAAGGTCCATTAAGCAACAAGTGCTCATCAGGTTGTCTGAGGGCTCTAAACCAGACTAACAGAGAAAATCTGTGAGATACAATCCTACTATTACCTAGAAGCTGTTTTTTAAATCATAATTAATTTTTATTGTTTCACACATACAGAAGTCCTGTTACTGCTTCTAAACCTGTAAAGGGAAGCCTATATATTAATCTGCAATTACGCGTCTTTGGAGAGAGATCTTCTCTACTAGTGTAAGCATGGGTTTGGGGTTTAAAAAAAAAAGATTAGAATAACTTTCTCAATGTCTAGCCAAAAGTTTTATTGTATGATAAAGCCCCACGATTCATGGACTGCACTCCCAGGTTTGGTCAAGGACTGGTTAACACCACTATAGCCTCTGACTGAGGTAATCTCCAGTTGAAAAATGGGAGATGGAAGTATCCTGTACGTTTTCGCTGTACTTCCACACTCTGACCTCGTATTCTTCTCTAGGTATGTGCCTCTGATCATCTTTGGACAGCGAACTTGCTGGACCTTGGATCTGATCTGCTACAACTTCTCATGATCCTCCCTCCTGTGTGAGTGAGTCAAGCAGAGGAACTAAACCTTCCTGGCTGAGCAAAGCATCAAGAGCTACCCTCCGAGCAGGTCAACTGAAAAGCAAGAGCTGCCCTCAATATGTGACCTGCATGGACATTACAGAAAACAGGGATGTTGGAAAAGATGTGCTCCCTGAAAACATGCTGGGAAAGATCCCACCTGCTCAACCTGGACAAAAAATCAAGTCATCTTACATCCCCGAAGGCAGCTGAAGCTGAACGACCTATACCTAGTGCATAGGTAGCTGTGCGTAGTGTGTGAAGAGTAGAGTCAGTGTGTAGAGCCCACTGAGGCTGGTGGTTCATTTCAGCGGCCTTGGGATCATGCCAACTGGTGAATCCTTCTTCCATTCAAAGCTACAGGAGAACTCCCTTTTCCTCTCAATAGGCTCACGATTTTCCCCAGAGCAGCCAACCCTTTTCATAGTTTTCCTAAGCTCATTCTCTCCATTTCCTGCGACAGTGGCTTCCACAGGTGAAGCCAGCACTGCGGAAAACATATTTAAAATGTGTCCGTTGTTGTTTATAGTAAGCAAATTTCTTGTCTTACTTTTTTACAGTTTTCTTCTCTTGGCTTTTAATTTTGGAAAACAGCACATAGAAGTACCCAGCGTGCCTCTTCTATGCCATTCATTACCCCACATCTCTCTGTCATGTCTCTGCTTATTCATCTCTTGTCTTAACTAAGCGGGCCTAATCTTTTTAAATCTCTCCTCATATGAAAGGTTCTCTGTGCCTCTAATCATTTTCATTACCCTTCACTGAATCCTTTCAATTTTTTTTTCCTCTATCATTTCCAGAACTGAAACACAACATTTAAAAAGAGGCTGTACCATTGAGTTGCATAACGGAGGTAAGATATTTTCAGTCATTTGTCTTATTACAAAGTAAAACCGTCTTTGCTGCTCAGCCTCACTATTGTGCCTTCGCACAAAAGTTCTCTATCTTTTAAGTTGTGTCTCTGATAAATATGGTCCAATTTTATGGTATTTCTGACCCTCTGATCAGTCAGTGTACGCAAACTTAAAAATTAAAGGAAGGGAGAAGGAAGCAAAAGGCAGATATGACAGCTTTCTTCCCCAGAACTAGAGCAGAGAGCCCCAAAGATGCTAAGCAACCTATTTTATAACATACCCATTATTACACAGATAACCTGCCAGCCATTGCAATCAGATTTCTAGCAGTTATAATTTATATCAAATCCTGGTATTGTCAAATCTCTCTGACACAGCTGTTGTGCAGAATGTCCTCAACTTAAGTGTGTCATGCATTACTTTTTTAAAAAAAATAAATCTCAGTTGAAAAACTCCTTTTAAAGTATGGGGACCATGTTCTGCTTTCAGTTACAGACAGCCCTGCATCCCACTCGTTTTAATGGCCAAGCCCCGAGCTCATTGCCATTCGCTGAACATGGCCAGTGGCATGAGATGCTGAAGGACTAAGAGGAGTCTGAGCCTTAGGAGACAAAGCGACTGCCTTGTTTTGAGTGAACTACTTGTGGTTTGTTCCTCTGAGTTGCTAATTGCCTGCCCTTTGGCTTTGTATGTCACTGCCTCAGTGGGACACGGGAACAGAGAAACCATGCAAAGCCTGGTATCTTCCACTGAGCAGCAACAAGCTGCAGCAAGAACGCACCGAGGAAAAGTCGCTCCATCAGGCAAATGATTGTGGCATGAAGAGACATCGCTTTGTCGCAGCCCGGCTGCTGCGAGGGGGAGATGCCTGCGAGCTGGCAAGAGCAGATGAGAAAGAAAACACGTTCCTGCCCCAGCAGCCCTTTTACACAATTACTCTTGTATTTGTCTACATGACCGCTGCCACTGGGGGAAACCCATGCTGCTGCTGCTGGGGCTGCAAAGCGCAGGGTGGCAGCCGCGGGTTAATTTGCTCCTGGAACAAGGTGACTTGGCCTGCGTTTGTTAAAACACCACCTGGGAGCTCGGGGCAAGAAGGGCAGCACAACCTTTCTGCTGCCACATTGAGTGCCTTGGCCGTACCATCCCAAAATGCTGCTTGCAGTCAGATGGGCTGTAAGAGGCTGCGGGAGACAGGTAACCTGGGATGGGGTTCCGCAGGCCGCAACCGCCGCCCCGGGGCAGGCCTCGGCAGAGAGGATGGGTAGCGATGCTGGAGCATTGCATCACCAAACGCTCCCCTGACACTTTAGTGGTCACAGCTCTCCTAGCACCAGGGAGCTCCCCAGACAGGCTCTGCCGAAGCAGCAGGGCTAATTAGAAGAGTGCGGGATTTACTGCTGTATCCTAGATACAGGACATCAGCCCTGGGGTAAGGAGACGGAAGAGATCTCCTTCAAACTGTCACCCATGAATTCATGCAGATTTATCTTAAAGTGATAAAAGACCAATAATCTAATCAGTGTTTGCAGCAAGCTCTACATCTCTTTAATTACAAGCAGAGACACGACCCTTTTAGCAGCGGATGCTCTTAAAATTCCATGGAAAAAAGAAAAGCACGCAAAGGTTTCTCTTTTTTGGGGGAAGGGCAGCTGAACGAACAACAGTCAGAACAAGTGCTACAGTCCTTCCCGTGGGAATAGGTGATAACGGGGAATGCTGTTTCTGTGGTAACCTGCAACCTGGCTGAAAGCCTGTCTGTACAACTGCTGTGAGTTATCATGGGTAAATCGATGTGGAAGTGATCTCCTTGTCCTTTGCTGCTTTGGTGAGGTGCCACCCTATGTTTCTGACGGCAAACTCGTGGCGGCAGTGCTCTTCCACCCAAAGGCTGGGCAGGTAGCTCTCCCAAGCACAGCCTCAGCCCAGCTCAGACCTCCCCAGACTACCACCAGCCACCTCGCTGACATTAAAGATGGGGTCCGCCCCAGAGGCAGCGCTTAAGAGGCAGCTGCTGCTGAACGAGCTCTTTTTCTGCACACTAGAAATTGCCTCTGCTCACTGACTGCGAGAAGCTGCAAGTGGAAGATAAATAACAGCATGAGCTGCAGGAGAAGAAATAATGCCACATTACATCAAACAGGACCTTGCTTCAGTGTCAGCTTAGAGTCTATTCTGCACGGAAGGACAGCCCTGCCATTTGGCCTGTATATTTTATTAATGTGGTTGCATATTTATGGTGCTATGGATTAGCCGATACTTTGGCGTTCAATACTGTCCTTTTACGCTGGAGTTCTCAGCAAAGGCATGTGCCCTGTCTGCTGTTATTCCTCCTGTGCAGTTAGCAGTGCTCTCAGACAGCTGCTGTTCTCTCCCCAGACCATCCCTCTGCACTGCCTGGGCTGGAATCGCTGCCGTAGAAGTGCCTCACCTATATCATATACTACCAAACATGGTTTGGGAACCCACTGTAAACCTCTGTAAAGTTCTAAATGCAGTATAGTCTTTACACTGGAATTATATACTAAAAATAATATTAATGCCAAACTAATAGGCCTATTAATTAGGTTTTTATTCTGCAAAGCACTACATTGCATGCTTAATTTTTAACATGGATAATGTCAGTGTCGGGAAAGTTAAGCAGGTCGTTACACTGAACACAAGCAGTGACTCTTTCGGGACCTGATCCAAAAGGTATTATGACCAAGGGAAATACTACCCATGACTTGACTGCATTTTGGTTAGTTTTCTAATGCTCATGTAGTCTGCAAAGAAACATACATGTCTTGCTTTAAGAAATCAAGGCTATTTGATATTTGTCACTATTAATTCAGCTTACTTGCTAATATGAGGTGTAAATAAAAAAGATTAAGCTTAATAATAATGGGAGTGTCACAGGTTCAAGGGGCTGGTTAGCTCCACCCTGACCAAACCCGCATTTCTGTATGACCAAATGGTAATGAGACCTTTTCAAATGAGCTTGATTTACTGCAATCCATTTATTCATGAATGCCATGGATGGATATTTTTCAAACCTTGGTAGTTTGACAGTGCCAGGACAGTACTGGCAGCCAAACCCTGTTTCTTGATATAGAGCGGCGATGCTCTTTGGAATTCCTCCACCCTCATGGCTCCCTAAATTATGCTATTGAACATGTGCTGCTAAGAGGACGTCAGAGGGCTGTTTGTATTAGATGGCAGGCTAATTGAGGGTTTTGAGAGATTTCAGATGGCAAAAACTTTTAAAAACAAGATAATCAAGGATTATACAAGGGAGATGAGAGGTAAGAGTGACCCTTTGTTTGAGAGTTGATGCTGACTGGCAGAAAACATTTGCTTCAGCAGGTAAAGACCCCACCTGAGAAGGGACACTTATGCAGAGAACAGGCTAAATTTCTCTCTGTAAATGACATATACGCATTTCTCATAAGAAACACTTTGAGGCTCAAATTAAAGGAAATTCAAGTTTGGGGAAGTTTTCCAGCAGCTTGCACATGAAAAACTGCGCAGCAGAGCAGAGCCCAACCTCCTCTGCAACAGGCACAGATACAGGACCCTATGTGTCATTCGGGGAAGTCATGCACTAGCGTTTAAAACACCGCATTGCTCTAACAAGCAAGTGGGCACCACGTAGCTTGAGAAATGGGAGGCTTCATGTTACAGTCAGCGCTCGAACCGCAGTGCACTCTCCAGCAAAGCCTGAATACGCCCCCAGAACAGCTCAGAGAGACGAGGAGGGTAGCAAACAGCCACTTCCACGTCTCATCAGCCCCTCGGAAACCAGCCCAGGCAGAGCCACAGGGAAACCTCACAGAAACATCAGACAGGCCCACGAAGCTGCCTCCAAAGTACAGTGTCTTTGGGTTTTATAGTTGTTACTTCTAAATAGGGGCCCTCATCAAGCCACATAATGCAGGAAGAAACAAACATTTTAATACCTCACTGCACGATATGGCTATGCCATTAACATCGAGACCAGGCTGAATAATATCTGTCCTCTTAACAGTCCTCCAGGAACTGTCCTAATGAAGTTAGGAATGCATGCTTTCTTTTTCAGTGATTTGTGGGAAGTTTTCTCTAAAACAAATATAACAGTCTAATAGGAACCCCCGTCCTTCCAAGAGACAGCCTGAGCACAGAGATAAGCTTATAAAGCTCTGTTTTCTTTCCCACACAGTGATAGGGACTTTGTGAGGGTCTCTCACTTGGCTGTTTCACGACTCCCTGCTGCCCAGGGGCTGTGTAACAGATTACTCTGGAGCCAGACATTTGGGAGACACCGTGCTGCTATTGTCTAAGCAGCAGAGGAGAAACGGGTCCCTGGTAAAACGCTTGCAAAGCTAATTTAAACTTGGAAGACACCCAAATGTCTCTGAGAGGAGCAATTTAAAACCCTAACCTAAGATAGCCTGGACTGCAATCTCGGATTTCTGGGAATGGTGTGGAACAGTTGCTCCATGAGCCAAACGCTGCAGATCTCTCTCTGACAATATTTGGACAGAAGAGCTGTTGCCATTCTGAGTTACCTCACAGAGAAAAAAGTAGCAAAATACTAAATTCAAACATAGGCATGACCACTCCCTGGCTTACACATCTGCACCAGCAAGTCTCTCAGATTTCCTGAGACTTTGAGTCGAGGAACATTTAACATCTCGATCTCAATCTCAATTTCTCTGACAGTGTTACCTGTTGAGCAGACAGGGAGCTCCCTGAAAGGATTTAGAAGGGTTCTAGTGCAGAGAAATCTTCGTTGCTGAATCATACAAAAAGTTGAATTGTGTGAGCACCTTGATTTTAAAACCAAATCTTGTATCTCTGCTACAGAAAGTCCTTTTAAGCGCAGTTAAAACAAAGAACTTCTGGCACTAGATTAACAGATGCTGTGTGTTGTATTGCGAGGAGGAACCTGAAAGGTAAGTCCAAGGCTTAGTTTGAAAACTACTGTTATATTTTTTCTTGAGAATCTAAACTGCCTTGGATCAGTTCTGCTTCTAAAATCTCGTTATCTATTTCCAAGTCAGCAAATAATAGCTGGCTGCAGCCAGCCAGGCAGAGAGCAGAGAGCTAAACCACACTGCAATTGAAAGTATAAAGGTAAGATTGTCCATCAGAAAAGGTGATCATCTTTCAATTTACCCACTGGTTGATCTTCCATTTCACTGTCCAGGGCTACCTGTTGTTAGTATAACCTAACAATCAACAAAAAAGGCTGAGGGAAGAAGACACAGCAGACAAAGGATTCAGGGGAAATGCTGATGAATCCCATCACCTGCCTTCTGAAGCCTGCACAAGGAATATGGGCTGGCAAGTTCAGAGATGCAGTTTTCCTGTAGGCAAGCAAGACTCCTTGGACATCTTTGGGCTTTGAGGCTAAGCCTGTGGAGAACAAATGGGGTAACTAAATGCCATTTAAATTCTACCACTGAAATAAAGTGAAATAAATGGGATTTCTACCAGTGAAATAAATGGGATTCATCTATCTAAATATCCCTGAGGATCTGAGTCCAAATCTGGACCTGCATGTGCAAGTCCAAGCTCTGATTCATCTCATCTACCTTCAGGCACTTAAAAGAAACACCAAAGTTAGGAGCTGGGTCAGTCTGGGATTTTCCTGTCCTCAATGAGCATAGCTGGGATAAATTACCCCTGGAGAGGATAAGGGAGGGTGGATCTGCCATGTTTGACTCCTACACCACAGACCCAGCTCTGCTAAAGCCTCTGGTCCTTTCTGAGCACGGCAAGAAGAGGTGCAACATCCCAGGGCAGCACTGCCATGCCCTGTGCCACCGCGGTGCCCAAAGCCCGGAGACAGCCGCTGGCAGAGCAAGGCTTGCACCGCCAGTGCTCAGCCGGGGATGGTGTCCTGCGGGTGGGGAGAGGCGAGCAGGGAAACCGCAGGGAGGTGAGGGCAGGGGTGGGAGGGATGAGAACGGGCAGAGATAAGACCCAGGTGGGAATGGAGGGAGAGGAGAGGGGTGAGAGACATGGTGGGCAAAGCAAACGGGGGGCCAGGCTTTTCCTACCAAACCACAAACTGAGCTGTGGAGGTGCTGGCCCTGTTCTTCCTCCAGTGTTACTGTTGGGGGTGAGGCCAGTCTGTGAGCTCTGCTGGAAGCCTGGGCAGGACTGGTCCATCCCAGTACGCTGCGGCTCAGCAGACCGGCACAGACTGTCCCCTGATGGCCCCAAGTTGCTGTCCCCCGTCACAACATGAGATGGGTTAAGTGGCCTTTGATACCAAGTACCGTATAGAAGAGGATTTCAGTTCTGCTCTCATCCAAGCCAAGGAAAGTCTGTCCCAGATCAGCCTTGGCATCAGCAGTCTGACTGCTGAAATGGAAAGAAATTACCTTGGGTACATCCGAGATACAGTTTTTGCTTTGCAATATTTACAGGGATTTCTTTCCCCTTCACTGGAACAGCTCCCAAACCTTACAGTCTTATTTTGGCCAAGCTCCCATTGAAATGAATCATGACTCTGCCTGAGTTAGTGCGCCAGGACTGAGGTCTAAATTATTAAAAGCAAATGACATGTAAGAATTTATGTCAATTTTCAAAACAGCTCAGCAAAGGTAGACAAAAGTCCTTCTTTGAAACTAGTAGAAGGTATGGGGCTGAACTCCCAGCCTGCTTTGAAATCTAAGCCCTAACTTTTTAGTGAAACACAGTACCTTTTAAACCTCATATTTTAATCATCATACTTCTGTACAATGCAGAACTCCTGCCTTATTTCTTTGCTTCAAATACAACCTCCACCATTACTAGCTTTACAGTGTAAGCGAGCCCCTTGCATCACAAGCTGACGCTCTCCTCATGGGAAAGCTGTAGGCTCGTTCCTTTTCTCCCTCTTGCAAAATAATCTACTGTCTGAACAGGCAACTGTACCTTCCCAGAGCAACCTGTCGATATTCCTTCTTGTTCCTACACGGCACCTTCAGGGGACTCAGACTGAACATCAAATATTGCTTTAGGCACTGTGTTCGCATTTGTAAAGTTAGCCATAGGTACAGCAGCATCTGTAGCTCAACGGGTAATTGACTCTTCCCTGGATTTGGGGGTTTAGTCTCTGCCACCTGCCCAGCCAGGTTAGTTGGTGGTGTTTTGCTAAACTGGAAGCAACGTCCCTCAGACTGGGGCTGGCAGAGCTCCAGGTGCCCAGACTGGTAGAGGCTGATCTCTGGGGTACGTGACTTGCAGGAAACCTTCAAGAGCGACGCCCCAGGCCCTTGATCCCAGCCTCAGCCCTTCGCCACGTCCGCGGGTGCTGAGAGGGACCAGCCACTCGTGTTTACTTAATTCAGCAACACCACATAAAAATTATCATCTTATCAGGGATTCCTAGACTTTCATCACGGTGGAATGTTTTTATGATTATTCCTAACTGGCTTTGCCTAGGATGTCTGAGTGCAGATTAATTGAGTATACAGAGTAATTATTTTCTTTCTGTAGGACGTAACAGTTTGGCTGCTGGTCTCTAGTCTTTTTAAGCTCAGATCGGTGAAATTCAACTCTTTGCTTCAGTGTATCCCATCACTGGATGTTTGTTATTGAAAGGTGGCTTCTGTGAGAGCTGAAAACACAGCCACACAAGCACAGAATACAAACTGTAAAATGATGTGGAAGAAAAAGATTAATTTCTTCCTCTAGATTTTGCAAAGCCATTACCTGTTTTTGAATGACGTTTCCAATTCTACACTGGGAACTGCTAAAGTATTTACATAAGAATGCAAAAATGCACACATTATCACTGCAGGAAGCACTTAAAATTTAAGATAATTATATAGTATGGAAACGATTTCAAAGGAATCAAACAAAATAACAACTAATTCTAGAGAGTCACCCTTTAAGATGATTATTACTCTGCACTACCGCTGATCTCTCACTAAAAAATCCTTCTCTTTACAATTATATGCACATTATAAATTCCTACTTTGTTCTTCCACCATCAAGCTCCTACAGCTGCCGCTGACAGATTTGCATTCTCTGAGAGCTTAACTAGACAGCCAAAATATTCACACTGTGAATGGAGGTAAAACACACCGTTGCCACACTCGGATACAATCCTCCCTTCACCTTTGCCTTACGCCGGGTCCTCTTCTGTGTGTTTCAACACCTCTGGTTTTAAAGCTGCTCAGGTGGAACCCAGGGAAGGACCTGCAGGCAGGGGCATATGGCAGAGGGATAACGGCAAGCCCTGTGTCGGAGGAGAGCACTGATGCCCGTCCTGCAAACCTGCAGAACTGCATCTAGATGCAGGCAGAAAGTTTGCAACAGGGACGCGGGCAGGATCCCTCTGAGGGACTTGGTATTGCTCTGCTGTATAATCAACGGCAGAATAAAGCATCCTACGCTGGAGTCAGCAGCGCAGGTTATACACAAAGCCCCTGGCGCTGTGTTTTCGGGGGAGAAACCATCTCTGTCATTCATCAGCGCTGCTGGGTGTGCAGTGAGAGGAGCAGCTAGTAAACAGGGTTGCCTCTCCTCGTCTGTGTGGACTAATAGAAAGCAGTAAAGGTTTATTTGGTCCGCAGGTTTCCAGACAAAAAAAAACCCACATTTGAACTGAGGAAACCTGGCATGGGAAGGGAGAAGCACACTTGTGTAGATGAAAACCTGCTGCCCCAGCAGCTTCTCTCCACCTTCTGCTTCCAATCCCCACTGTTCCTCTCGATCCTGCCTCCTGGGCCACTGCTGCTCTTCCCCTCTCTTATCTTTTCCCCAAGTGTCCCAGGGGAAGAAAAAAAAAAATCCCTCCTAGTTCTTTTGCTCAAGGCAAACTCGGTTGGGGAAAAAATTATCTGCCAAACCCTAATATGTTTTTATTGGATATCTGCAAAGAGAGATTTACAGAAGCTCATGCCGAAGTCAAACACTAGCTCTTTTTTTTCCACAGCGAGGGCAAAAGTACAGACTGAACTCACAGAAAATGAAAATTTCTTGTCTCAGATATTATGGAGACATAAGAAAGTCCCATCCCAAGGCTCTAACTGGACAAAAAAGTGTGTTTTCTGAGTCTAATTCTTGGAAGTAATTGCAGTGATAGAGCTGAAACTTCCCCACAAACTTCAGCCTAAAATGGGAAACTGATAGATTTTAAATCTTAAATTCTGACAAAGTACAGAGCAGCTGAAAATAGTATCTGGTAATGGGAAGTGCAGCCAACTTACTAATAGGTGTTACTACCTGGGCTGCCGCTGGTCTTTCACACGACTGTCTCAAACAAACCAAAGCATCGGAGGTCTGAACAAACCAGAGATGTTTGATAGGCAATCGGGTTCCTGTGGAAATTTAATTAGGCTTGGACTAGAAAACATTTCAGACAGTGCTGGCATGAATTCCCAGCTATTAAATAACACTTTGCATGAGCAGAATGCCACCGGTTTTGCAAAACGCCTTACAGATCTATGTGAACCTTTACCGGATAACTGTGAGCAGGTCAGCGTGGGGCAATGCGCATTCACAACAGTTACTTAAATCATCCAGGGCTACAGCGTTTCTTTTTTACGCTCAGCTTGGCTAGCCTAACTATTGCACTCCAGAGACTATTTCTACCAGCAGGAAATGTGATAATGAAGCCTCTTATTATTCAAACATAGATGGAGTGTATGAAGTCCTGTTTCCCTAAACACAGGGGGGCTTAACCACAGGAGGAGCTTTGCTGACCCCAAAGGCAGAAATCACCTTCCCTCCAGGTGGTCCCCATGGCTCCAGTCCTGGTGTTTGCTCCAAGAGGGCTGAGAACTGCCCTGCCACCTCTTCTCTCCATGTGCCTGATTCTTCTGCCCTTCTTTTTTGGGCATAGTAACCACCACAAACAGCAGCCAGAGACACTCCCCTGCCTGTACCCTGGGTGGGTCACTGTGGTGGGCAGCAGCATAGGCTGGTACCAAGGTGGCCTCTACTCTTGACATACCTCATCCCATGAAGGCGCACAATCGTCTCCTACAATTTTCTCAGGTGAGAGAAGACAGGAGTTGCCAGCCTACGACATCACTTTTAAAAATAAGCTTGCCAAACTCACTCTAAAATGAATTCTAAAAGTCTAGCTTAAACCAACCAGCTGCCTATCCAACATCCAGATTGCAAGGACCTGTCTAGACGGAGAGGTAATTACACAGAAAACAAGATGCTATGTCTTTGCAGCACAGCCCATCTTTCATGTATTGTTGTCACTGAAACCTTATCACTATTGAAAAAGACAAAAGAGGTGTGCCAAGGGATGGTCTAGATGTCATCTTCTGGTGTGGACACAACCTCATCTGACCTTTCAAATCAGCCAGCACAACTTGGGGTCAGGGCACCGCAATTGCCCAATTCAAGTTTGACACTTCCCAGCGTGGCCTGGAACAAGTCCCTTCGTTAGAGCCTCATTTCTCAGGGATACGCTTTGGGGAGCTGCGCATACTAAAATGAGCAAAGCACTATATCCAATTTCCTATTTTGTAAAACAGCAGTGATTACAACTGTGAGAAGTAATTAGTGTTTGGACTCTATTGTGAAAATGATGACTACTAAATAATATCTGAGCGTAATCACATTTACATAGTTGAAGTGTGCTTAGAAGAAAATAATCTTTTAGGAGATTCACCTTTCCTGCTCCCAGTAGCTGCAGTCAGTAGTGATACCAGCCAAGAATGCAAAGGGCTGAATTATTTCTGCAGACGGAAAGACGATTTATATATTTTTAAACAATTCATGTGAATTGTATCAAAAAGGCTTGTAACCTAAACATCAAATGATGTATAGGGTGGCTTATCATCGGGGTTTTAATATGATACCTCTAAAATACAACTGGATATGGTTCAGTGATTTACTAATTACCTACTTCTACAATATAGGCAGAGATGCAAAGCACAACAGGTCTAAACCCCCACCCTTTTAATTCTCACTGCTGAAAAAAAAAATAGCATTTGGACTGAGTTGTTTTTATTATCCCTTCATAATTTTTAGTCCGTTAGTGGGCTAACAGTTTCCACCTCAGCACATAAATAAATGAGCCCTTCATCATCAGAGACCTTTACAATATTGTTGTTGTTCATTTTCTCTGTTAGCTTTCTGGATGTGCTGGGCATATCCCAGACATGCAAGAAGGACCTACCTGCCCTAAGAAACCCCAGATCAAAGAATAAAGATGATAAAGATGAAAAATATTCATCAGAGGCAGCAGGAAAGAAGGGGTCTCAGAGACAGGCAGCAATGTAATATTCAAAAACTTAAAAAAAACCCTTAGAGCTTTTAGTGCATTTTAGTTTCAGTAGCAACTTCAGCACTCGGGGTAAACTCATGGAAGTGCTGCAGTGATTTAGGAACGTACTTCTGCCGGTTTATCAGGAGGCTTGGCTCCTTGTGTTCCCTCCTTGCTTTTGGAAAAAGGACTTGTCTGCCAGCAGCACCTCCCAGTGCTCGGATGATATTCCCACATGAGCGATTTTACAAAAGAGGAAATGGAAACTAAGTTCTTACATATATTGCCTAAGGCTAACGAGGAATTTATCTCCCAGCGTGGATTAAAACCCCAGAACACCACTACTGTTTTTAGTACAGACTTTTCCTGCCTCCCCTGACTCCACTGAGCTCTCCTGTACGTTGAGGCAGAGATAAGTTTGGAGTCTCTTGGTTTATTGATAGCCCCAGTCCTCTGGGGAGAGGGACTACAGACCCTCTCCTCCGGGGAGAGGGACTACAGATTCCCTCTGTATTTACATTGACGTTACATTTATGTTTACCTTTGTATCATACATTTACAACTGAAGCAGCTGCCTTGTCCTCTGACTTCTTAGAAAAGGTACACACCAAGGAACGCAGGGGCATCTTCAGACCGACTCTCCTGCAACTTTATTATTGCTTTCTGGAGCAAGAGTTTCCTGTAACAACACCCTGGTGATCTCTACCTGCACTGTCCAACCGCAGAGGCCGAGAGGGCAGTGAACTTTTGGGGGTATTTTTACCTGATAAAGCTTGTTTCACCCTGAGGCTGGCAGCACACTACTAACCTCTTGGTGACGGCAAACCATTGGCATCAGTGCCTGGCTGGCATCAAAAGAAAGCTGAGCTACACCAGCAGCGAGGTGCTACCGTGGCTTTAAAAATTAATTGGGCACTGTGCACTAGAAAGCTTCTCTATCCCCTGCCAAGATGAGTCCGTGGTGGTGTTGGAGGGGAAGTTGGTGGGAGGATCTGTTGGAGATCGCTACATACCGGTAAAACATGGTTAATATGCATCAACAACTGCACACTGCACCAGTTACAGTACGCAACTACAAGTAAGTCAAGTACTTTATTTGTGTAATTACAAGGAACTGATCCCTAGGGGTCATACAAATAATTCAGTATACTAGCTAAAAATGAGCTTTCTGAGAACATTTACACTAGCATAATCTGATGGGATGCAGAGTTCTGGAAAATAAATGCCAAAGGGGATGAGAACACAGCTAAAGCTAATTTATTTTTTAAATCAAGTGAATATTCACATTTTTTTCCCTGTATTTGCTCAGCTTTAATGAATAGCTTCTTTGCTTCTTCATTGCTGTCTCTTCTACCTTGGGCAATATATCCCAAATTGGGGAATTGTATCCAAGGCTCAGTGCAACTGCCAAGGAGTGAAATGCAGTTAAAATAAAGCCCTTAAAATACAGCCACACTGCACTGCACATGGGAGACACCTTTGTCCATCACCTGAATGGACAGCCTTTTCAGGGAGCTTCTAAAAAATAACCTCTGTTATTAAATTAATCACCTTGTGTCAAATGGCAGAGTGACAAGAGAGAAAATTTACCTGGGTAATAACTCAGCAATAAAGGTATATACAGAGGAGGAGGAAATTGGGTTGTTGCAGACACAGCAATAACATCATGAAGCAAAATCCAATATTGGAAGAGATAAAAGTTTTCCATCCCAATATTCCTCAGTGACAAGTACGAAAGAGTATGCATAAGAACAACGGAAAAAAGATGAAAGATAGCATCAGTAAAAAGCGCCTTTGAAAAGTGAGCTAACAGGTAATTAATCCCTCAAAAGAAAGAAGATCAGAGCATTTGGGAAACTTGCACAGATACGGATCTCAGTAACATACACTTTGGGTCCTCCCCGTTTAGTTCTGCTAAATGCTCTGCAAAGGGGATTCAGAGAGATCCCAACCAAAGGGCTGCCTCTCCCCCCCGAGAAACCTGCTGAGCTCTCCCCCTTTCCACCCACCTAGAAAAATAACGGGTAAACTGGGGCAAGCGGGGTATTAAGGTGGCAATGGTGGTGACAAGGCAAGCCAGAAACAAAACGTACGTAGCAGTGACATGTTTTCTAACAGCAATGACAGATTTTAATAAGCAAGCTATTCTTAAGTTTTGATTTGAGGTGTATATAATTAGATAACGTGGGAGTTGAGTGATAAAACCCACAAGAAATACACAAATCAGAAGCACTGATTTTTCGAAACCATGGCCTGTTTCATACTAAATGGCGTGACCCATTTTTATTGTATTATTATGTTTGAAAAGTAAAAGGAAAAATTTTCTTTTTCATCTGTTCTTCAGCATGGGAAAGATATATTGGGGACAAATCACACTGCTTTTTCAAATCTCCTCTTTCAAAATTGAAGAACCCCTATTTGTGGTTTGATTTCTTTTACGGTTAACTGGCTTCTTCCCAGGAGTTACAGGTGAGATCTACCTTGTCTTTTCCAGGTTTTTCCAGTGATCACCTTCACAAACTTAGCTACAAACTCAGCTAAATATTACCTTGTTCTAGATTTGAATAAGAACAGGGAAAGCTAGAAAAACTTTATGACTGCTGATCAGAAGCAAGAATTTACAATGAATTTCAAGAATATCCTTTTGAAGGGAATATGGCTGCTGAAAAAATAAGAGACTTTTTGATCCGCTCTGAATTTTCAGGCGTTTGGACACATGGCAAGATCTTTTCATAGGCTATAAATGTGAAATGCCTAGGACAACTTCTTATGCAGATTGTAAGAGTTCATACTCCTTACCATCGTCACTAATGGGCTGAACATGGAATCAATAGAGCAGTTGTACAAAATACATATTTCTATCTGTCTCAGTAGTTTAATCAATTCCTTTTTAAATAAGCTAGATTATCTTCATTAAATTCATAATGTGAAGTACTTCAGTGTGCAGGACAGTGTCTCGTTCTAGTACCTTCATAGTCTTTCATATAGGCTTCCACTGGCCACTAATTCGTGAATTACTTTTTTCAGAGCAAGTTATCATCTTTCAATCATACCAACGTTATGTAATGACACATCTTTATCTACAGTTTTTGCTATGAGAAAAAGCACAGTATTATTATTTCCCAAGAAATCCAGTCCATCTACTGAGGATGACCAAAGATAGTTGTTGCTAATGAAAACACTATCAAATATAGATCTTGGGAAACATAATTTGTCCAAATCTCTTGTCATACACCCCGCATAAAAGCGTTGACCAACCTTATCCAAGTTCTGCTCTATCCAATATGTTGCACCTATTCAGCACGTGGCTTTCTGCCTGCTGTGCCATCCCCACCTGGGGCACAGCACACAAAGCCTGAGCTGCAATGAGAACTGCAAACCCCTTCACAGGCTTCTCTGAAGCCCAAGTGCTCCTCAAACAGTCATTCATTTATTTTTGCAACGGCTCTATCAAATGATAAGGTATCATTAGAGCCAATAAAACAAATTCAGTCCTACAGGAAACACCAGGACTACAAAATCTGAATGAACGTAAAAACATCAAAATCTTGGATCTTTTCACAAAACAAAATATCAGAAATCATCTCTTGATATCCTTAAATTGCTTCACTTAGGCTATCATACAACATGAAAACTGAAATTGTAATGTTGAAATGTTTTTAGCCATAATACAGTATTTTCATAATCTTCCCTCAGGAATTTGAGAAATCAAAACTTCCAGCTTTTCTTCTGAATCCAGTCATCTTTTTCCCAGGCTTTCTCTCCTGAACGCTATTTTCCTGACATCTTTGATCACCCTTATGGATGAACAGCCCTGTTTTATAGATGTCTTTATACAGCACCTCATCCAGAGGATCCCTGATCCTGGTTCCCCCAAGTATCTTCCTAAAGCTGTCATCCATTTGAATTCATAATAGCAGTGATTAATAAGAATAAGACTATAAAATCAGCAGCAACAAGAGCTTAGTGGGAATGCTATACTTTTAAATGAAAGCTGATTAGTCTTAGCTGTTCCTTCCTGGCTAACAGTGAACTGTAATAATTCTTGATTCTGTCTGCTTTACTGCTTGGCCTGTAGGGAAAAAAAAAAATCCCTTTTATTTTTATGACTGGGAAGGCAAAGTATCAGTGTTTTCAGTGACCTCAAAGCTATGATGAACTCAAGAACAGTCATCTTTGCCAACAGTCTGCACAAAATTTTCCTTTTTGCTTCACTGCCTTTCTACTTAACATGCAATTGCACCTGTGGAGAACCTGAGAAATCCCCTCCTCCCTCTGCTTGACTCATTTTCAGCCCCAGTATTGCCAGGATTGATTTTAGTGACACCCTCCCCCCAACCCAAATAACCTGGCACCCTTCAGCCTGCCAGCTCCCACGTGGGGACTGCTCCCAGCGCTGCTTCCTGGCTTTGCCATCTCCCTCCGCATCCTCTGCGCTGGTGTGGGATGAACCCCAACTCTGCTCCCAGAATTTCCACCCCAGGAGGAGTGTGAGGTGGGGTCAGAAAGCGGATTGCTAAAGGAAGAGTTTCCTTTCACTGACAGCAAGGGTCGCGGCTCTGTTGCACTGAGGACGGCACCGGCTTTCCAAATATTTCAGGGACTTTGCAGAGAAAACATTATTGCAGGTCAGAAAACTATACTGCCTAAAGGGAGAAGACCCTTTTAACCCAGTGTGGGAATGCTACTGTGCGCAGGCACTGGGCTCAAACCGCTGCCATGTTCAGCCAAGTTTAGTGACCTTCACAGCTATGCCTGCAAGATGCTGCACGCTGACGGGATGATGCTGTAAGTAAAAGCCAGGAGCAGTAGGAAATGGACTGCTAAGTGTCTCATTAAGTTCCATTAAAGGGTCTAACTGCTATCCTTGGATTGACTGTCAGATGGAAAACATCTGCTTTATTTAATGATTTCTACTGATGCTATTCAGATCCCAGCAAGTTTGAAATGTTGCCCCTTATGCACTTAGAGCACATTTCCCAATTAAGAGTGGAGCAGTTCTTTTTATAGTAAAGTGGGAGATTTACAGTAACTACTGTAACTCAATTGTAAGGAAGATCTCCAGGGCTTGATTAACTTTTTCATTGCAAAAATCAATCTTGGTAAGAAAAAGCAAAATCTTAACTCATACAGCGGTTTCCCAGATGAGCTCTGTCCTGGGTATGCCTTCTCTTAGTCCCACCCACAGTACATCACCAGAAGGTTGCAAGATGCGTCCAGAGGCTCAGTGTACAGACATGGAGCCGCTTCGGATTATTATCAGGGGGAAAAAGGACAGATTCACAGAATTACTTATAAAGAGACTGACCTGGAAGGGTGAATGTATTGTCTGATCTGCAGGAGACTGTTTCCCACAGGAAAACACTTTCAGGGAGGTTGCAACTTAGCCCTTATCACTTCTCGACATAAAAAGAAAATGCTTTTACCAGCTAATGGTTCAGAAAAGTGCACGGCTGGTTACTGTAACCACAACAACGTATTCAGAAGCAGCGAGACAGAAAATGAAATGCCCGATAAGCATATGTTGTTTTTAATAAAGAATGATTTAGTGCTAAGTGGACCACACTGCCTCCAAGGTTGCTCTGTGAAAGCAGAACATAGAGGGGACCCAGCACCCCTGGGATGCTCCGCTGTGTCCCATCCATCACCGACCGCAGCATCACCTTGGCCTTCTCCCCCCTGTGCATCCTATCCCATGCTGCAAAACAGGGCTGACATCTTCCTTTCTCTGCCTTCCCTACGTAAACTGTTCAGCTCCCCCAGGCCCAGCACAAGGCCATACCAAATTCAGTGCTTAATGTACTCTCCGGGTATTTAGGACTAAGATCATTTGGTCAGAACTGAGATTTGGAAAGACAATTTTGTTCTGGCCTCGCATTAACTGTTCATTTATTACACTGTAAGATCAGCTGTGTGTTATCAATATTCAGAGGTCTGAATGCACCGAGTGCAGACGTACCGCAGGCTGACAGTAATTTATTTTGTAGAACGGCTGAGATGAGATTGGAGGAGAAGCGCTACCATCCAGGTGGCTTTCTGAGTACAAGCACAATGAATCAGCCATCAGCATTTTAAAATCCTTCCTGTGAAATTCTGGAAAAGGGAGGGAAGTTGGCCCTCACCGCGCCTGCCGCTCCCCTTGCTCCCCAGGAGCCAGCGAGCAACGTGCCCATGAGACAGACTTCAAGTGCTCTTTGCCTTTCGTGAGGGTCATCCTAAGCAGGGCCTGAAAATACCTTGTTTACAGACTGCAGCTGAAACAAGCAAAATCACCCTTCTTCCTACAGCAAAACCTGGGTAGACCCTGCTCATGGCACCCTTCCTGCGACACCACATCTAAGCACAGAGAGATTTACATCAGCGGGCAGCCCTGGTCACCCCCAGCTTGTGTGGTCATGATATAAGAACAGCTGCGTTTTGTTCTTCTGCCTCAAATAGGTAGGTAAGGTTACTACTAGGTGCAATCTATATGCAGGAAGCAATGTCTAGCATCAAAATCAATTCTCATGGCAAGTGAGACCTCGAATAGACCTGAGTCAACACCACCACTCCAGGAACCGCCAAGCCACGAAGATGCTCCTTGTTCTGGTTCAACCACCAACAAGACTTGAACAAACTCCGTATGTGTTTCCCTGCAACAGAAATGTAATTTGTTCCTTCTTGGGAATGGTTGTAAGAAATATAAAGCTTAATGGGAATGGGAATCCAGCTCCCGAGTGATCATTACTACGGAGCAAATGAGCAAAATGAACAGCAGAACACAAACAGCAACAAACAAGAATGAGACAGAATTTACAGAGAAAAGATACGTCGCCTTATTTAAATGAGCAAATCACCATTATTAAATTACCACCTTCTTTAGCTAGCGCTGAGCTGATTTAACCTTCACCTTAATACGCACTGCTAATGTAACAAGAATGAATATAGGACTGTAATGAATGCTGGGTTTCTCTGAGCACTCACATCCAGCTGAGAAATGCTAATGCAATGTTTTTGCTTAACCCTGGTACTTGGACCCCACTTTTTGAGACGGCGCAAAAGCAACTACTGCTTTCACAAAGTCAAGTCTCTGATAAGATGTTGCAGGTTCCACACCATTGCCTGAGAGGGAGATAAGGACAGAGCTTGGGCAACTCACATCCTGGGCAATGGTGACTGAGAAAATCCATCTCTGGGTACAAAAGCACAGATTCAGGTAAACTCATCAGTTGATATGGAAAAGTAATTCTAGTAGGGAGATGAAAAGTATTTTAAAGTATCATAAAAACAATCAGACAGGACAAAAAGCACTTAAAAATTTGTATTGAATCTAGCTACATTTTTGTCTTCCTTGATTTAAGGGATAGACTCCTACAGCTCAGTAGGTCAGACCATAGGTCAGACAGTAGCACTTTGGGCTCTGAAAGTAGCATCACTTCTACAAGCTGCTGGACCATCATTTGTGTGGTTGTGCCGAGGACCGGAATGATGTCACCCACGCTGGCAGCAACACAGACCTGCAGAGGGGTCAGCCTTGCTGGCACCAATGGTGTGGCATACGCGGTGGCTAGGACGTGCTGGGGACAACCTATGTGCCCGACTGCTCCCATGTAGACAAGCCCCGGGACTTGCCCACTTTTGCCTACTTGCATCGTCTCTTCCCCTTGGTGGGATCAGAGGGTCTGGGTGTACAGAGCTCTGGAAATCAGGCTGCAGACTTGGAGACACATTGCCTGCCTTCGTTCCAAGATTTAGCTAAGGAAGAAGCTGGTCTTGGGCTGAGGCACCGTGAGCTGACGGCAGCGTCACTGCACCTGGCTCTGTGGTTGCCCCTTCCCACTGGATAAAAAATAATAGCAGTTTTCCTGAAGGCTTCAAAACTTTTTTATCACCGGCTACAAATGTTGAAACAAAAATTACTGGGAAAGTCCAAATCCTCGGCTATCATAGACTAACCCTTTGCAAACCAGTTATAAATGGATCCTTACCGTCAAATGCGACTTGGTTCGCCCGCGGCACCAAGGGGAAGGCTTGATTGCGTACCTAATTTAGGTTGGAGGAAACAGTCTGTGCTAACCCTCTACTCTCATATTTCACACCACTTTGACAATCTTAAATGTTTTCCACTTGTGCTGATACTTTTCTCCTTGGTGTCAAGCTCCATGTAAAAATTTCTGGAAAATTTCATCATGTACCTTCAAATCATCTTCAAGTTGAGGAAAATCTGAAAAGTATGCGTTTCCCCACATAAAACCACCCCCAAAATGTCTGCCATTACTTCTACAGCCAAAGTGAGGTTTGAAACTTTAGGGAACACCTTCGTTTAGCTTGGTAGGAAAAAAAAAAATCGAGAGGATGAACTATATTGAAAATCATCTGCCATCAGAATGTTCAGTGACAGCTGCTGGGATCCTAGCAGAGCCTGACATTTTGAAACTCCTCTATTCCCAGAGTGCCCAGCCACCCTGCTAGCAGTGTTCTAGCATAAAGGGGCTATTAAAGAGTAATTTCTGCCTTTCGGAGGTACCAAGACTCACATTCACGGGGCTGTTTCTTGCGATGGTGAGAGCTGTCCTCAGCCCGTTGGAAGGACCGCGCACACAGAAGAGGGCACCCCAGATGCCTGCGCACAGACGAAGCATCTGCCGCCCGGTCGCTGCCACTTGCCACGCGATGTGAGCCCTGCCCAGTCACTCTTGTTTAACCTCCAGGCCCTCGCTCAGAAACACGAGTGCTGCTTCACAAGGGGTGGATTAAATGATTTTGCAAACAAATAAGCAATGAGTACCCGTGTTGCGGGGCTGAGGTTTGACTCCGAGGCAGTACCCCCAGCTCTCTCGTTGCAGGGGAGGCACCGTGGTGAGCGCGGCTGCCTGGTGCAACGCTCTCGCCCTCCCTGCCAGCACCCTGGACCGATGCTGCCTCTGGGACCCACAGGTGCGGCGGCAGCAGCTCCGTGAGAGAGCGGAGGACGAGCGAGTAACAAAACCCCACTGCGAGTTCAAACACTCCCTCTTGGGCTCTCCCATAGAGCTGCAAAGAATTTTGCAAATGTCTCTTTGCAGCAATTCTGCCACTAAATTCAAATCCTAGTGGCGTTGCATTGAAAAGGAGAACTCTCTCATTCAAAACAAACAACTCATTTTCAGGTAAACAAATGAATTCATTACCGAAAGGTCAGATAAAGGATTTGCAGGTTTGCTTTGGTGGGAGAAAACTATGCAATGGTCTTGCTGTCACAGACTGGTATAAAAAATGGTTTAAAATTTCCTGTGCAAAATTGCATTGCAGACCAGAGGGAAAAATATACACATGTGCACAGGGAGAAAATCTACGTGTTCTGGAGAAAATTTATTTCCTCCGAGGGAAATTATTGAATGTTTTAAACCCATGAAGAAAGAAGACAGGAAACATGGCCCTATTTAATCCTCATTACTAATATCTGCATCCACCTGGCTCACCCATGCATGACTCCATGTGTCAAAGGGTTCAACTTCCAGTACATGTACTTTCCCCACCACTAATTAATTGTCTCCCAACACTTCTTTTTCCCTGAGTAATTTTCTCTGTGAAAAAAACAAATTAAAGTAATACTTTGCCCAGCTATACTTAGTTAAGAATAATCCAATCTCAGATGTGATGGATGCTGTCTGATTTATAATATACTTGCCCTATATCATATTTTATATTATTCTGCTTGCTTTCCTTCCCTATTTCTGCTGCTTTATTAATTCCTTCTCTTTCCCCCCTCTCTCAGACTGGCTTTCCCCTTTGGTAATTCTCTGCTCAGTTTCCAGCCTTATTTTTATCAGTGGATTTTTCCATGGCTCCTTTTTTTTGCCCTTTGAAGAAAATAACAAACCTAATAATGCCCAAGCCCCAGTCAGACTTTCAGACTTTGAAAGCTAATATACCTTTGCTAGCAAGCAGCACACTTTTTGCCCATTTTCACTTATTTTAACAAGCTGACTTTCGAATAAAAATGATGGTGCTTAAATGATACAGCTTCTTTTTCACAGAGATTATCACATTCCTAAGCAGTTCATCCAAAGGCTTTGCAAAGGCAATTCAAGCACATCCTTTTACCTGGCAGAAACGGACTGTTATTTCCCAGAGGCAAACACACTCTGATGCTAATCTAAACAGAGCTCATGAAACTCTGTGCTCTCCTGTGAATGGCTAACGATCATTAGGGCTTACACCACACAGGCTTCCTAGCTATGGAAATTTTAAATTACCCAAAATATATACAATTTGAGTTGAATATGTATGCCTGCCACTCCCACTCCAAATTGAAAATGACTTTCTTTGTATTAAATGCCTATTTTGAGCAGAGTGTTTGGAAAAGAAAGGACCTTCCAAACCAGGCTGTCCTCTGAAGCAAGTGGGAGAAGAAAACAGGTTTTCAAGCCGCTCCTTTTGTTCCAAAATGTGAAACGTATTTTGTTATTTTTATAGTCACGCACTTGCAATTGGCTCCAAGCTTTGAACCAGGCCTGCAATGATTCTGGGAACAGGAGGGAGGGGGCGATGAAAAGGAAATCTGCCCTCTCTGCTGGCAAAGACAGGGATGTAATAAATTCTAGGGGGAGAAAAAAAGGAGGAATGTAATAAATAAAATATTGAGAAAAGTGGACGTGAAAAGAGGGGAAGTGACAGGAAGAAAAGAAAAGAGAAGTCAGCTAGTAGTAAAAATTAACAAGCTGTTCATAAAAAAAGATGCAGTAAGAGGAGAAGAGGGAGCCACTGAAGTTAGGGAAAATCAAGTGCAGCCTCTGGTACCAACCCGGCAGAGGAAACAGCCTGTGCTTGGGAGGCGGTAACTCACCCTTTGCTCACCCTTGCAAGGTGAGGACCACACCAGAGAGCGGGTTTGGGTATAACCAACAGCCACACCAGCTTTCTGCCCCGCTGCTAAGGATGCAGGGTGATGCAGGGCAGCGTGTACCCACAAATCCACCTCACGTCCACGGAAACTGGTAGGCAAAAGCCAGCAGGAGCCCCTGTGATCTGAAAACCTGCCTGGAGTCCCACCGAAGCCGGTGTCCTGTCCTGTGGGCAGGAGGAGAGCCCAGCTCACCTTTAATGTCGCTGGTACAGGATTTTAGCTTCTCGCCCCTTAGACAACTTCACACATTTAGTCTCTTCTTTAAACTGGCTTTAGGCTTTCTCCCAAGTTAATGAGAAACAATTTCTGAGCTTCTCATGCAGAAAAGTGCCACTCTTCAAAGCCCTTTCCAGGTGCCACGTGCAAACAGTGGCAGATCCAGGTTCCCTCTTTAGATCTCACTTGTCTGCATCCGAGGACTGCTCTTGGGAGCTGTTTTAAAGGCTGAAGTGTCAGCATCAAAAAGAAAAGAGGTGTGTGGGTGTGAAGTTACTAAATGCAAAACTGTCACTCTCCTTTCATTTACAACCCTGAATATACATGCATGCAAAAATGTAGGGCTTATATTAAAGTTTTTACCCTTGGAGCAGAAAATATCAAGGAAAAAGAGACTAAAAGATAAGATGAGGCTGTGCAGGTTAGAATTCTCTCTCAACTAATCTTTTCTTTTTCATCAGTAATGATTTCTGTTAACAAACCCTGCCCTACCTCAAATTAGATTGTCTTTTATCATCTCAGGGAAGGGCACTGGCAGCAGACAGACACGCGTGTGTTGCTGACTGGTCAACGACAATAACGAACGGCAGATGGATTTTTTAGTCTCTTACCCAGATAAAAGCTGTGCAGAGAATTACTGATGCCCAACCCAGAAGAGCACTAGCTTAAAAAGCACCTGAAGGTAAGAGTGGGGACTGTGGGTTCACAATAGAGAAGGCTGCCTGGGCTCTGCCTTGAGGTCTGGGAGCTCCCTGGGGTGGGAAAGGGTACCCAAACAGTTGCACAGCAACAACTGGGAGACCCGTGTTTACTGATCTACTGAACTCACGCACATAGCGGGAGTCCTGCGCTACGGGAACGAGGACACACAGCTGTCTTGGACACTCAGTGCCTGCACCAGCCTTTCATGAGGCAAAATTTTTGGGAATATGCATTGCTGCTCTTCAAGCAAATACGTTCCTTATCCTAGCTTGCGCTAGCAAAGAAGGATGAAAACGTACCCCTTCTGATGGGAAACCTGAATTCTGCACCTTGGTCACCCCCAGACTGCATGTCAGCATGAACTCTGCTGCCTGGGGGTGGCTTGGACATGTCACCTGGTGGGGGGGATGCCTACCCACCAGCTCAGCAGGACACTTGCTAATGCCCCCAGGACAGCTCGGATGCCAGGCGCGACCACCACGTTGCCATGATGCTCTGTGATAGCTGAGGCTCACTGAGCTGCTAAAACACTTACCTGCTTGGATGTAAATGCAAAAAAGGAACGTGGGGCAGAGGTAAAGCATCAAGGACTGAAGGTGGAATATGTCTTTAATAGACAACCCCAACATTTAAATGGGACCTACTACTTTGATAGTTGCATTTACCTAACCTCCAGACACTCTGCTGTCTAAACTTGCAGGCATTTTCCAAATGAGGCAGGTGTTAAGCATACCAGCAAGGATGCTGGAGAGGGCAGATGAAGATACCAAATTTAAGCTGGAGGAATTTTAGAGCAGACACATGCCCCCCAGCACGCAAAGCCAGCGCTAAACAAATTCTGTCTGTGCACCTTGATGAATTACATTAGTGCACCTGGGTTAGCAAAGAAACGCTACAACCAACAGACTAATGGTATCGTCCAAATCCCTGAAAGACAAAATATCCATGGGGTAAATGGTTCCATTTTTTATTCTGCAACATATTGCATTATGAAAGGATTTATCAGATGAGATTTTTCAGTGTAATGCAATAAGCTACATGTGGGGGATGAAAATTAATGAGAATGTCTTTCCTTTTACAAAGAAATACGGTACTTTGATTGATCTGCTGGGTTTAAAGGAAAAGCCAAGCATTTAAAATACACACATGCGCACACACAAATACATGCTTTCCCAGTTTCCAGTCCTGGAAACAGAAATGCTGCCGGTCAATGCTGGCTTTCTGCTTGTAGGACCAGGGCCACAGCTAGGAAGATGAAGCACACATATTGATTCAGGAATGGTTTTATGATTAAAATCCTTGCCTGTCTTACAACAAATCTTTGCTTATGACTGGTGTTTGGCCTTTGCAGTAATGGTGAATATTACTAACGTGTTCCTACAGCTTGCGATTAGAGACATTGCCCTAACCCTAATTTTCTGCCTTCTTTACCCATTACAAGCAACAATACAGATAAGTAGAGCTCTGGCATGCCATACAGCCAAAGGAGTGAACAACTTCCAAATATATCGGCTTGCTAGATGCAGACTGCTTATTAAATACTGTTGTACAGTAGGTAACATAGCCAAGAACACCGATTTAATGCACTCCTGGCCTCTGGACAAACTCAGTATTTCAACGAGACTTCTCTGACTCTGATCCTTCTTCCCATGGGAAACTGCAACACTGTGGCTGCCCTACAGACACTGCTCTTGGTTATATCCTCAGCAGCATCTGATACACCAGAGACAACCAATAGCCCTAACAACTACAGGGCAGATAATTCATGGTTGGGCCTTAAAAACTGGCAGTTTCACAAGCAGTCGCTTGAACAAAGGCTCGTTTCCCAGGGTCTGGGTTGAGCAGTTGGATTCTCTAGTGTCTAATAAAGCGTAAGTGTTGATGGTTCCCAACCTGAGGGCAAAAAAAAAATAAGAGTTGAGCTATGCTGCAACCTTTCTTTCCTTATGGCCGTGAGCAGGTCAGCTCTCTCTTCCTTACCCAGCCATCTTGTTTCACGGAACCTGCACGAATGTAGTATCTCTGAAAACTGCTCCCAGTCTGCTGTAATTTGTCAGAACTGGTTAATGGATTTTAATGTTATTAGGAGTAGAGTCAGATGTATCATCAGATGGCCAAGCAGGCACACAAACACAGAATGTACACTTAGGGAAACAAGGCAACATTGTTCTGATGTACTTCTCTCTGATAAATTTTGTAAAGAAATAAATTTAAATAAAATTCTCCCAAACACCGTATTTGCTTTTCAACAGTCTGATGTTATGTTGCAGTAGCTATATTAACTTTCAGGGAAAAAGAAATAGGAAATAAAGAAAATAAAAGATGAAAGGAGGATGTGAAAGTTTTTTAACTGGCTGCTGTCTGTGCTTAAATAAAACCACAACTTTTGAGTCACCATGGTTTCTAAATCATCTACAGTTTCCTTCTATACCAATTATTAAATACATGCACCCTCCAAGGTGCTACAAAATACACTTCACTGTTGTGCTGCAGTAAAAAAATCATAATACATCATCTGTTTGTAACAGGATTCATTACAGCTGAAATGTTGTACTCTCCAGATAGTGTCTCAAAGATTTTTCTTATGAAGCACTTCATAGGAAAATTGCTTTTAATTTAAGAGGAGAAAAATACATGAACAGGTGAATCTAAATTTACATCCCACCAGATGTCCTTGAGGTCCTATCACCAACCCCACTGATAAAATAAAAGCAATGGTTTCTGAAATGTAAATATCCAGTGCTTGCTGCCAGTCAAATCTTCCCAGAATTATTACACAGAATTTGGAGGAGAGTCAGTTGAAGTAATAGAGAAGCTTTAATATCCGAACCAAGCAAGCACAATTTTAATAAGGCACAAAAATACCTGTAGGTTTTCAACTATTACCCATCCTCTTTGCAGTGACAGTGTGGAGCACTGGATGTGGATCTCCAATCCTCCCGCACCCCTACATGCCTGATCTCAACCAGTCTTCCTGACTGCGTTAGGTACACAGATGCGGGCAGAGGGCTGGACTCAGATCCTTAATTTGCTTTCATCCACTGTAATGCACACAGGCAGGGGGCAAAAATCACTACAGAATAGCCAAGATCTTGGGAAAGGTTTCTTGCTCCACCCCACAGTGATAATAGCTCTATGGTGCATTGATTACTGGGCCCTAAAGAGGTATTTTCTTTTTTTCCAGGCTTAGATGACTGTACTTTGAACTGTCCACGTGTTTGCATGTCAAGGTGTTTACAAAGTGGGATACCAGGAGCCCTCTAAGGACAAAAGGATCATAATATCATCCAAGAAAAGGTCAGCTTGAAGAGTAACAGGATTTTTGAGTGGTTGCTTCCCTAGCCTGTGTCACACGCACACAGAGGCTCATAAAAAGAAAAGGAGATCAAGGGCTAGAGGAAAGGAGCTGGTGGAGAAGGGCATGGCTTAGCTCCTTCCAAAAGCTTAGAAACACAGCCCTGCAAATGAAAATATCAGCGTGAAAACCTGACCTCGCTGGAGTTCGCAATGGCTTTGACGCTGATGGGCCATAGCTTGGTCAAGCTCTAGCATTTCATCCTTCTGTGTACTGTGGTCTCAGTGATTCATGTTCAGAGATTTAAAAAGTAGGAGACACAAAGTATTACTACTGCTCTTGTCCTTTCCCCAGGATGCAACCAAACCCAACAGGAAGAGTTCAGCTATTTTTAACCAGTTTCTCTCCCTCTCTCCTACAAGACCTATGTGGGCTTAAGTGCATGAGAACAGACTTGGCCCACGGACATTTGGGGCTTGCTTTGGCTCAGCACAGAGAAGATTGCCTAGCTGCAGCATTTAGCTCCCAGTTTAATCTCAGATCTTTCCCCACCTCCTTTTTCAATAATGCCTGAGCTGTTGAGATGGCAGATTTTGAAGCAAGCCAATTTCTGAGCTGTTTGCACATTATGCATAATGTAAATCTGTATACAGCTATTTCATCAGTTTGGAGAAGAGGCTAAAGATACTGAAGTTTCCTTCATCGGGAGCCTCTGTGAGAAAAGGTCAGGCCACTAGGACTCAGCGTGAACCTTTCACCACCACGTGTGGCCACGCATTTTGGTTATACCCCACCTCACCCTCCTCTGCAGCAATGCCTCTCTAGGAGCAGGCATGAATTACAGGAGCCTGGCTCACACCTATACCGTGTAGCTGCAGCCTCCCCAGCATCAACCGATGCAGCATCCCGTGCAGCATGACACTTGAAATCAGGTTGAAATCAGGGGCCAGGGAGGAGGCTCTGTGAGAGTGGCCGAACACTTCGCAAGGGGCAGTTCACTCATGCTTGAGAGCAGGTATGCAACTTCCAAATTGATGGTGGATAGGAATCACATTGAGAAATGAAATGAGCTCTTTCGAGCTGAACTGCCACTTGGTACAGTGCTCTTTGTGTTGTGCTTGCTGTAATATACGGTGTCACACAATACCATGTACTGATAAAACACTTTGTAAGTGACAGAGTGACATGAATAGTGATAAATGCTGATGTGACTTGTTAGGAGAGAAAGCAAGGTGTGCAAAATAAATGCTTGGAGAGACGGATACCAGGACTGTTTGAAATGTGCCATTCCACATGCTCCCTTTGATGGTTCCAGTTTGCTATTTGCACATCCCAGTGCAACCCTTCCTGCATCGGCAGCACGCTCTGAAGCAGTGACCAAGGACACTGCTCTAAACAGGGGGCCTTCCCGGGGCTGCTGGTATTAGAAAAGGACTACAGTGACTGCTGAGTGTCTGACCATCACTATTTCAACTGCAACCTCCTATCATTTATTACTTGACCATAAAAACAAACCACTGGTGGGACTTGGCAGGCAAGGTTATAGCCTTGGAATGAGGTTGATGGATTCTGGATTTGGGCGTGAATGATCCC
The DNA here is from genome assembly GCF_000699105.1 of Pygoscelis adeliae. Taxonomy (NCBI): domain Eukaryota; kingdom Metazoa; phylum Chordata; class Aves; order Sphenisciformes; family Spheniscidae; genus Pygoscelis; species Pygoscelis adeliae. Next base: position 5,751,238 of record NW_008825532.1, read on the forward strand.
TGTGACTGTAAATCACAAAAAACTTGGGTTTGCTAAGCAGAAATACAATTCTTTACTCTTAATTTCCCAATTAACAAATACAGATTGATCATAAGACCAGCCTTCTCATAAGAATATCTACTGAACTGGCATGGTAGCTTCTCATATGTGATGCACTGGAAGAAGCTTTCAAGTAGGTATGGGTATTCGGTGACTGCTGGCCTGCATGCACATAACTTTTCAAGCGGAATGCTCCACTTCTAACTAGCCATAGCAAAGCATTATTCACACACAGTCTTTCAGAGATGATGCAATTAGCCTTAGGGGCACGACTGCCTCCTTCTAAATCTCATACACCAATGTGAGCAACAGACTAATATCTCCGCACCAGTAGAAAGTGTTGAGGAAGGGCTGAATGAGTCAATAAGAACAAATAGATCTTGAACTGAAATTAAATTCATGCTGTGAAGTTCAAACACAGAGCTAGCTTTGTGGTGATTTCTATTTGAAAAAGGAAAAGAAAAAAAACCAACAAGTAAGCTGTCTTAAATCCAGGTCGAGCCTGAGCCAAAAGTTTTACATTTGGAGACACCAGGACTTGGAGAAAAGCCCTGAGTTCTGGCACATCTCTATTTCTATTGTTTGTTTGTTGGAGGCTTCCCTGTCCCTCACCCCAAATCTCAGCTAAAGTTTTATTCCAGGTTCCAGTATATAACTACATGGAGCTCCGCAACCCTGCTTAAAGGTTTGAGTGTTGTCCAGCTATATTTATTCTCTCTATACGGATTTATATGCCATACCTTCTGTATAACTGATATGGTCAGTTATCATTATATTAAGAACCTTATCATTATATTAAGAAACTAAATGGTTGTACCATCTGGTTGGTAGTGATGCAAAAGTATTATTTCAGAAGACTTTTTCCAAGGAAATAAAATTTTACCAGGCTTTCAGAACCTTGAAGATAAATGAAATTTTCTGTAGCCTTGTGAACCCACTTTTCGGGAAGGTGGAAGGAAAATATACTTATCCATTTTTGAAGTAACCAATATAAACTCACAGAATACTCTACTCATACGAGTAGTTTGGGCTATTTACATATCCTCTGTATTTATTGCTGTCCTACAGAAATGGAAACTTCTACCTCACCTTGAAGTGCTTTGATTTGGGTTTAAGAACTACATGACCTGTAAAACCTCACAAGACTCTCTACCAACAGAGCTTTAAAACTGCCAAAACAGCAGTCAAAGTACCAAATTCTTCTCTTCATAATGTGCGTGACCTTGCTGCAGCTGACACAGTGATGTGGATACAGGGAAGGTACAACCTGAGTGGGTCCAAGGCACAGGAAACTTTAAATTCTAGGTTATTCAACATTTGTTTTGAGAAAGAGTAGAGATGCTCGGATTTGGCCTTTCTGTAGCAAACAGTCTCCAGAGAGATCAGTCTAATGACAACTTAATTTTACCAACATTGCTTGACTCAGTAAGAAAGTACAGATTGGATAATTGCTATATCAAAAAGTAAAGGCCATAACTATCACAATTACCCACATTAACTCCAATTGTTTCATAAGAGAAGCAACTGCTGTTTAGAAGACTGTCAGAGCCGGAGGGAAACAAAACAGCTCAACAACAGAAAGCCTGGTATTAAACGAGAGGGAAAAAATCACTTGTCTTCTTTTACTGTCATTCCTGTGATAATAAAATGAAGGGCTGCAAGTGCAGACGGTTTGCCGTTGGGTAGCAAATGAAGCTTCGTCAGGTGATTCACAGCCAAGCCAGGGTGACTGTACTCATCTTCTCGGTTAACAGCAGGAAAGGAGGGTGGTTTCCTTAGTACAGCTATTCCCAAGCCACACGCAGATCAAGACTGCCTCCTTCTCAGCTGAAAATTTCAAGATCTTCAGGGATTCACCATGGGGAAATTACTGTGTGGCCTCTAAACATAGCGTTGCCTGGGCTCTGCGATAGAGATGGTGCATAAACTCGTGCTTTCAGTGCTATCAAATCAGAGCTGTTCAGGAAGATATATCATCGGTGCAATGGCTATCGGCTGATGAGCAGGGAATACCCTCTCCCTGCCACTGCTGCTGGACATAATTTTGTGAAGAAAAATATTATTTACAGTTTAGTTGTAAGAGCTGCAAGTTATAATAAACACTTGCCATTCTGGTATTGTCCCTACAAGCATAATTAAAGGAAATATAAACTGTTAGCACAACACTTAGAGAGTACAAGTGTTTTTTGGCATCTCACTGATTAGAAATGCAAATTTGGGAAACAATTAACTAATGTGGTAGAAATCAACAATTTGCATAAAGCTTTCAGGTCTTTTCTATCACAGCTGCAATAATTTTCCCAAGAAAAAGCCTAAGGAAATCTGTGCCGAACTCCACTGCCCATGGAGCAAGCTCCCAGTCTCTCTGTCTAGAATACACATTAAATCTTTGTTTCACACAGAGGCAGCTAAAGCATAAATTAAAGTCAAGATTTTCAAAAATAGGTGAGTGAAGTTGGCTCCAGTTTCATGACGCCCAATGGTGGTAACATAAACTCAATCATCCTTGCTCATCCGTGACACCAGGCATGCACTGCCTTTCACAGAAAGGTGTCAGAAGAAAGTATGCTGTACTGGTGAACCTTATCGCAACGCTCCTGGTGCCATGATAGCCCTGCAGAAAGAGCCTGCTGCTAACATTCTCCCGCACCTGGAGAACTAGAGATTTTCATACGGTCTGCCAGAAAATTTTAAGTCCTAAAAGCAAACGTCCAAAAGCGTAAGGCGCTTGAAGAGAGGGATTGTGAACAACACAACACCTGCTTCTGCACTTGCTGAACTATTTCATAGGAAAGCATGGCTCAAAATGAAGCCCTGGGCATTCAGTTCCAGAGAAGGCTGCAAGCCAAGATCTCAAGTCTTGCCCATGACACTGAACAAACCCTCTGGGCATCCAGGACTGGGGTCTGCTGCTCTCCCTATTCCTGATAACTGTTCCAGGCCTTGGGACCCATCTCCAGGCAAGCGGGGACTTATTTTAGTCATTAAGCTTCCCCCTAAATGCTCTGTTCATTTTTTAATCACACAGAAATTTCATGTTGCAAATCAATGGCTGTCCTGTCCAGATCCTGAAAATCTTACTCAGATAAATTAATTCTTCCTCTGGCAGGCAGTCAATGAAACTGCTTGCTTGAGTAAGGATTACTTACATGAGAAAGGGTTTGCAATATCAAGCCCATTAAACTCTTAGTTCATCAGGTGAAGGGAAGAGATCTGCACTTCGAACTGTGTCTATTCCACTTATTAGAATTTCTTTGGCTTTTTGTTCTGTTTCAGATCATTCACTTATTTACTCTGAGCTTATTGTGCCTTCTGTCAGTGTCAATATGGCTCAGCTGGCAGCAGATGCTCCTCTAGATCTGAGCACGCTGGTGTGAAATAACGAGAATGGAATGAGAATTGATGTGAACTTTTGCCTAAAACCTGAACTGAAACCTTCATATTTATGAAACTCTGCTTCTAATTCGCATACCAGCTCCATGAGATATCTTCATTTTAAAAATACAGCAGGTCTTCCAGTTTAGTTGGAGGCCACGAGTACTGGCAAGGTGAGGAACAGCCCACTCTTTTCAGTTTGCTAGGCCCATTTTGATAAAACATTAGGTTCTGGAGGAGTTGTTCGAGGAAACATGCCCTCGCAAGTCCTTTGAGGTTTGCCCATTCCCAGCCAGCTCAAACGAAGGTCCCACCAACACTGAGGTTCAAAAGGAACACTGCTATCTTGTAATAGGATTTTTTAACATCTGAAAATGATCTGTGGATGAGGATGGAGGGTCTAAATTGACTCCCTAATTAATGTGCACTCAGTGTCATCAGAGTAAGGAAAGGGGAAGACTGCTTTATAAAGCAGACAGCCTCTTGTGCTGCGCTTCCGAAACTAGCTCTCTGATTTTTAGATACCTCCTGAGGCTTTAAATAAACAGAACGGTACTTCACCAATTATCATGCCTGTTTTGCTTAGCTCCCCAGTGGATTTAATTTCAGAAGAACTGTACCGCTCGATATTCAGTGCTGTTTGGGTAAAATTACAAAAATGAAAAACTATGTGATAGCACCTGTAGCATCCACAGAACGTAAAATATGAAAGATCCTAACTCTGCTTCTAATTCGCATACCAGCTCCATGAGATATCTTCATTTTAAAAATACAGCAGGTCTTCCAGTTTAGTTGGAGGCCACGAGTACTGGCAAGGTGAGGAACAGCCCACTCTTTTCAGTTTGCTAGGCCCATTTTGATAAAACATTAGGTTCTGGAGGAGTTGTTCGAGGAAACATGCCCTCGCAAGTCCTTTGAGGTTTGCCCATTCCCAGCCAGCTCAAACGAAGGTCCCACCAACACTCAGGTTCAAAAGGAACACTGCTATCTTGTAATAGGATTTTTTAACATCTGAAAATGATCTGTGGATGAGGATGGAGGGTCTAAATTGACTCCCTAATTAATGTGCACTCAGTGTCATCAGAGTAAGGAAAGGGGAAGACTGCTTTATAAAGCAGACAGCCTCTTGTGCTGCGCTTCCGAAACTAGCTCTCTGATTTTTAGATACCTCCTGAGGCTTTAAATAAACAGAACGGTACTTCACCAATTATCATGCCTGTTTTGCTTAGCTCCCCAGTGGATTTAATTTCAGAAGAACTGTACCGCTCGATATTCAGTGCTGTTTGGGTAAAATTACAAAAATGAAAAACTATGTGATAGCACCTGTAGCATCCACAGAACGTAAAATATGAAAGATCCTATCTGTTCAATTATTTAAACCATCCAATCTGCTGGTAAAAACTGTTAAATTGGCATTATATCCAAAGACTCCCTAATCCATTCTAAATTTTGGATTCCTTTGTTAATCCTAGATTGCCTAATGAAAGCAGTTCAGTATGGAAATGCAACTTTCTTGATACAATTTTTATTCGCCTGAATTGTTTTCTTTCCCAGACCCTTTTTAGATTTTCCATCCAGGAATTCAGCAGGCCTACCTCCAAGAATTAGCTTATATATGGAAAAGTTAGTTTCTGAAACCAAGGCTTCAAGGACATAATCTAAATATGACAACTTTCCTGTTTCCTTTGTCCCTGCCTTGCTTCTGTACCACACATCATGTTTATCCTGCTTTCTAGGACTTGTACAGGTGTCTCCGGTTTCAGTGCTGAGAAGTCATGCCAAGAGGATGGCATTCAGGCTCTCTGCGACTAAAGTAACAGTTTCCTTTGGAAACCCCCTTCAGTTGTGCTGCAGTTCCCAAAAGCAACCATAAAACTCAGAATCTTGGGGATAACGACTCCTTTTTCTTGCCCACTGACTCCCCATCAGTGTTGCCTGGAAGACTTTTCAAAAGATGCCTTTTGACTGACAACACTGCAAATGCAATTTGAACTTTTACAGTCAAGCTGGATTCCCAGTTTTCGCACCTCATCGCTTGCAGTAAAAGTTCTGCCAGGAAAAGGATGCTTTCAGTGGGTTTGCAAGGATGTAAACGGCCAGAAAGCAGTAAACATTTCTCTTGAGGCTGCCAAGTAGGAACAGAACTGAATTCACTTCCTTTTAGCACTGTCGCAACTGCAGGGCTACATGAAGATAAAAACACACAAAAATGTGTTTAATAAAGTCACTCTGAATACCTCCACGTGACTGATCTGTTGATGATGCCAGCCTGGATTGATGGATAGTCATTTTGGGGAACTGAACTGCCCTTTACTTACTTTTAGCGCAGGAGCTGCCAAATTTTGCTTGTCCTAGCACTGCTGCAACAGCCAAAGCTCCGGGTCCTGCCCTGCAGCAACAGGCACACACAAGAACAGGTGTAGGAACAGGCACATGCAGGAACAGGCACACTTCCATCTCCTCGTTCAACTTTTCCTGCAGCCCATTCTCACGCCAGTCCTGTACTCTCACCACAACCACTTTTTTTTCCTGCATATCCTTAACCAGGGTTAACTAACACTTTTGGGTATTTTTCATCAGAGCACCAACAGCCTCCTGAAAACTAATCCATAAAGAAAACATCAACAGGACGCAGCAACAGGACTGACCAGTGAGGGCACATCTTTCTCAAGCCGTTGGCTTGTCGTTGGCTAACTGCAGATGCCTATGGGAGAGTATAAAAAAAGGGACTTTTATCCCAATATTTTCCCAGCACACTTCCCCAGCCTCTGGTGAGCTATGATTCAGGACATTTCTAAGCCAAACATGACATCATTGTATTTTGCAGCATTTTTCTTTCAAGAATTCGCCTAAATGATATTGGAACCCACAAAAATGTGGATCCTCGGCATCCAATTGCAATGAGTTCCCCAGCTGAACGATGTGCTGAGTGGAAAACACTTTCTGCAGATTTCATAAATGTGTTGAATCCTTGTGTTTCAGTGTCACCTGGGGTTAGTTGCTACTCAAGTTCTGAGTTTGTTTTCCAGTACCAACCAACTCCTGTTGGTTCGGGGAGTCCTTGGAGACTGTCTTTGATTGCTCCAGCATCCTTGTTTAGATGTTCATCTTCACATGGGCATTTACAGCTAGCAGCAGGCTGCGAGTGCCACCGGGGTGAGCCATCTCGTCGGCAGGTTACAGAGCGAGTGTAGCGAGGCAGAAGTGCTGCTGAGTCACTGTGACAAGAGCTGCTCATTAGCTCAACCTGCAGCACGAGAGGGAGGGGAAGCCCTTCTGGGCAGAAGAAGGGAAGGCAGACAGCTTTCTAGAAGGAAAGGCAAGCGCAGGAAAGAAGCTAAGGTTTCAAAATGGTACTTTCTTTTAATTAAGCCACATTCTAAAAAACAGGGTAAGTTTGGAAAGTTATCTTCTGATCTTGAAGATATTTCATACGTATCGGGGAAAAAAAAGCAACAACTCAAAAATCCACATAAATACTAACATACATATTTTCCCAGCAAACTGCAAAAGAGCCCAGCCCTACAGGGAGCAGGAACACATACCACCCCACAGGCACCTACGCCACTGGTCACAACACGTAGCACCCGCACCAAATTTAGGAGAGAAAAGCGGCACATTTCTCATTGGCTCTGCTGAATCATAGCAACGTAACCCGTCGTTCGGCGATCTGAATATACAGTCCCAACTGAACACGCCGAGAACCTGGCAATGCTTTTATTCTCGCACTTTGCAACTCACGCCGTCTGCTCAAGTCCTTATCTGCTTACAACTCTCACTTGCCAAACATGCTTTGCAACGTGATGGTGAAGAGTTGTGAGTAGCCTGGAAGTCCTGGAACTCAGTATTCCTTGTTTGCTGGCATGGGGCCGAAACGCGATGCTGGAAGCAAGCAGTGTGTGATCCAGGTGCCAAACTATCAAACTTGGGTCCAGCTCCAAATTCTGCCACGGCTTTTTTTTGGCATCATGCTGGTTTTGTGTCACTGTGACCCCAGTGAGCAGCGCAATGGACTGAAAAACTGGGCCTTATGAGCTACATTGCCATTTCAGCCACATTTCTGAGCTTGCCGAGTCCCAAACTTCTGCTCTGAGCAACATCTGAAGTCTGAGCTTATGAAGACTTTCTGTCTTTTCACTCCAGGACTTTGGCATTGATTAGCAAATGACTAACAAAGAAAGTGGATGCACTTTTAATCTTTTATCTACTTCACATATATGTCATTTATCTCATTAGGACATTGAAACTGTTCTTGCACAAACAGCAATTTCACTACTGCTTTTTCACAGCCACTATGTTAGAAACGATCACACAGGCGTCTAACTGCATGTCTGTCAGGATCTCTGCAGTGCACAGTCCTGAAGTATCACTTTCTCATGCTTGGGCTCCTCTTACGAAGCCTCATCTCAGAAGGTGCTGAGTATCCTCAGCTCCCACCACCTGCAGCGAGGGATGGATGCACAGCGGCACCTCTGTGGATTCCAGATGCCTGGGGGATGACTTGTAGAGAAAAGCGGCGTAAGAGGTCCAAGACTTTCAGCGTGCTGAGTCTCGTAATAATTCTCCCATGCGAGGGTGATGCCCTCCCCCCTTCTGTGCTGGAGACAGCAGGCAGTGTGTGTGGAAATCTGGAATCACACTGATCCCAGCAGAGACAAGCACCTGAAAAAACCAGCACCCATCTCTCCGCCCCACCACTCGGCAACAGAACATATCATTAAGAAAGACCAGCACATATCTCATTAAGGAAGACCTGCTGCAGGAAAGCACTCTGCCTCCCCAGGGACTCGACTCCTGGGAGCGTCCCACATCACAGAGCGGGGCCAGACTGCCACAGCAAGCTCAGTGACAGGCTGCTGGTCCCTTCAGCAAGTGGGAGACAAGCCTGGGAGCAGCAGCCTCTGCAGCTACACTGCTAGGCAGAACCCAGCTCACAGCCAACCCTGAAAACTCACGGTCAGATTCCCTGGTAATGGGCTGAGCCTGTGAGCACAGCCTGAGCCAGGGAGTGCCCGTCCGGGCAGTGTTATCAGGAGCCTGTGATGCTGCATGGAGACCCACCAGGCTTCCACCCTGCCAGGCACTGGCCAGCATCCACCTCTGTGCTGCAACACTGCTGTAAGACTGAACCAAAGTACAGTTGTTTGCATCTGCTAAGCTTAGCTGCTGGCATAATTTAGAGCAGTATCCGTGGTTGAAGGTGTCAGAAGACATTTATCAGTTCGGGCTGGTCCTACAATGCCTGGGAACCTTCCTAGAGCACGGTGCCAGCGCTGATCCCACACCTCGCCTGCCCCCCCCCCCCCACCTTTGCTGTGGGGCAGCGGGAGCAGTCAGGACTGTCAGCACGACGCCGGGTCGCGGGAGGGCCAGAGCAGCCTTCCTCGCTGTGAGGATGTTGCACATTTATCCAGCGCAGAGCAAGGCGTTGTAATGAAAAGAAAAACGTGCTGCAGCTGTATCTAAGACCCCATCACCGAAGAGAATGAACTGTATTAAGGTATAGTCTGCACTTGAGCATTCATGGTAAAAAATGATTTATACTGACATGCAAATTTAACTAGATGAAGCTTTTGATTATTTCCCCTATCTCTTGGTTTGTGCTATTTCCCTGAGGTGGAAAAATGCTCTTTGCCAGTGATTCATTATAAATGCCCCAGCCATTCCCATTAGCTGCAGCAGGTCTCCACTGCACTGCTCAGTATTAAAATATGCACAAACTTCTCTTCTCTCCAACTCAGCAAAACCAATTTTTGAATCACTCTGAGAATTTAATCACGTTTCACTTCTCTTGGCTATAATCAACGTGCATGCTTCATACAATATTTACTTTCTGTTCAGGTACCAAACTTATACATGACAATCTATTTTACATACAGAGGACAATGTTAGCTGAATGCTCTCTTAGGGTAAATTATATATAAAATTCTGCACAGGGTATTATATCAAGGTGCTCCTTAAACCCATGCTAACTCTGTACCGAGTGCATCAGACAAGAACTGGCAAAATTAAGCCATGTACAGCAGCTCTATTAACTCAAACATATTAGACATCCTGGAACAGCTAATAAAGCAAGCATAAACAACTCTGCCATCGAGCATACTTCCTAATACTCATCCTACAAAATGCTGGATGCTCTGGATTTCCAATAGACGAGTTGAAAGGCTGCAGGAGGGAGGGTCTGACTGGGCCCTATCACACATTGTCAGGGCAAAGGACTACTGTTAGACAAGGGCTCCGTCTACCTTAGCGAGCGGTGGCAGTGCAGCCCAGAGGGAGCAGATGGGAGAGCTGGTGCTGAGGACCCAACATTCAGATCCCATACACCGCGGGGGCTGCTTCTGGTCCCAGGGACCACTGGTAGCAGAAGTGCACTGGGTGTGCCCCCGAGGGCATCACTCAGCCCAGGGACAAGCTGGGGAAAGGCTCCGTCCTGCTGCTCCTCTCCACGAAGTGCTGCTGGGGAGCCAGGCATTTCTGGCAGCCCTTGCGTGGGGATGGGAAATGGAAAGCCAAACTGGGGTTTCATAGGGTATGAAACCTGAAAAACTCAAGCGTAGTATATATGGTGGTCATCTGAAAGATGCGGTCATTCATAAAAAGAAAAGAAGATAAAATAAAAGTCATTCTAAAATACAAAAGGACATGATTCATTATGTGGTTACGTACGGCAGCAGTACCGTAACACTGTTTAAGTCACCTACAGCAGCATGACACTGGTGTAAGAGGGATGAAGCAAGCCCTGTGTTTTCATTTTAAAAGGATGCTCAAGCAGCGTACAGCAGGAAGAGCTACGGCTTCAAATAGCTCCTGACAAGGTCCCTGCAAATAAAATGGTAAGGGTGGGTTCAGCTTGGGAGACGCAGTCACACAACTTCCATCGACTTTGGTAGGAAACTGGCTACACAAAAAAAAACATTTCAAATGTGGTGGTGCCCTATGCTATGAAGATGCATTTTCCAGCCGGTGTGGAGATGAGGCACACACTGCTCAGAGCGTGTGTCGGGGCGAGCAGTGGCGGCACGGCAGGCTGGGGGGAGGACCAAGGTCGCACCCCTTCCCTGCCGTCCAGGACTTTTAATGCACTTCTACAACAAATGTAGATAATTATATATTTATTTTAACATAATAACTTTTTTTTTGCTTAGCTGAGTTGCTGCCTTCTCCCCGAGGAGCTTTTATCATTACATTAAAGATCTTATTTTTGCTCTAACTGACAGACGCCGCAAACTATCTATAAACTCTGGCAGCCAATACAGATATCTGTTCTCTGCAGATTTATTATACATCACTGATCCCTTCATGGAGCAAATTCACCTCATTCTTGAGTACAGCCACTGGATCGGAAGCAAACCACACTGCAGACTACCTGTGAGGTCAGATACCTGAATCTCCACCCTGGCAGACTGCTAGGGAGGAAGAGGCAAGGCCAAGGCCAGAGCTCAACAAATTAGCAAACTGGATCCACAGATATTCTCCATCTGCCAACAACTGTAATGGATTGTGGCTAGGACGTATTTTCTACATATGCAGGACACTCAGAATCAACTAAGTCAATTCTGTTGCTGCACAGCCCAAACCTAAAAAATGCACCACAGGGGACAAAACACCGGAATTCACCACAGTCACTAAAAGGAAAAGGAACTGTGATTTAATATTGCAATTTAGTCCAAGATACATGGAAATGGGACACCTGGTGTGTTAGCCCTAATGTCTGTGCTTTCCTGTGCGAGTGTGGGAAAGCACTTAGCTGAGCCTCCGTTTGTCCTCCCGTAAGCCAGATGTCTTATTTACCTATTTACCAGAGGGGTAATTGCCGTGGGCTTAATGGCCTCTTTATCCGGCGCGGTGTTTTAGAAGTGTTTCAGGCTGAAAGGCGCTATCAGGTGCAAGGCACAGACAGTAGCACGGGGTGAGGAACAGGGATGGCACGTTAGTAGGGTGTTTTTCAAAGCATTTACCAAATGAATCTATAACCTTCGGCAATGCAATCTGAAGGAAACGGTTCTGCACAGACACAAGCATGACCGAAGCGCTAGAGTCGCAATAAAACCAAAAGCAAGTGATCATGACATAGACCACAATATTCTCTCTCCCTGTTAGATTGCATCATCAATGCTAATTTCATTTCTCTCTGGAAATAGTGTAACTATCTGTTATAGTTATCTACAATTTAAGTACATTTCTATTTTTCCCTATATTCTTGCTTCAGGAATTTGACAGTGTTTTGTGGGGCTTTTGCTCCTGATCAATCCCATGTTGTCATCTGTCTGCTCTTGACAAATCCCATTCAGGAACACATCCCTGTAAGGGCCTGGAAACCCTCAGGATCTGTAGATGGATGTCATTTACTTGAGCTGATCTGTTCCCCGGACTCCCTGTTGACAACCCTTCAACAGGTGAGTGTTCATCTGGTATAAATCAGCCGAGCTCTCTTGGGACTCACTTACATCAACCAAGAATCCAGCCCAAAATATAGAACTAATTTCCCATGTTTCAGACTGTCAGACTGTATCCCTTGCTGAAAGGACCTTTGTCAGCAAAAGAAGCACTAGAAACACTTAAAAAATCGTGCTGGAACTGCAATTCTGGCAACCTTTCTGCATAGCAAGTGAAGTAGGGGCAGATGCTCCTCACCAGCCCTTGTCCATTCCCTGGGCACATCGACAGAGACATGAGCTAGGTTTTGCCCACCGAGACAGTTTCTTGCAATTATTGTAAAGGACAAAACAACCAAACCAGAAGGCACCAGGTGATAAACCCAAGATTATTGAGAACCTGGGTGGAAACTTTCTTTGGAGAAGTAGATCAACATTAAATGGACACCCGCCTTTGTCAAGAGTATTTAAAAATGTGAATTTGGGACACAACAACATGACAGAAGTCTGTTTAAGGCCTCGCCAAACCCACCAGGTTCAATAAGAATAAAAAATAAACGTAAGAAAATATAGCTGCCTAATAAAGAAACAAAAATGACCATTGTTACTACAGGGAAAATAGAGGGATGTCACGAGTTAATTTTGCAATATCATAAGCTTTTAAATTCACAGATACTGAAGGATTCAAGGAAGACACTATTCATGGTAACGTATGAGACCACATGAAGAACTATCCCTAAGCAATGCAAATACCGAAAATTACAATCAAAGTAAATCTCTGAGCTCTGCCTAAGATGCCTAGATACCTCTCAAACTAAAAGCCAGACTTAATCAAAATAAGGGTTATATTCTGCCACTCCTCCGCACATCGAGGGATACCAGAAGTGATCCTTCATTCTCTCAGTGGACCCTTTGACTTCCAGGTTATGTTTCACAATGAGAAGTTACCGCTCCGCTGTAGGTTAACAGGGGCAGAATCTGTCCCCATCCCATTTTCTGCACCTTTGCAAAAATACATCTGGTTCTTCCAGAATGTATGCAATGAAAGAACTGACCTACTCAAACCGAGCACAGTGACGGAATTTTGCTTTATGTACAACCCGCTCTATCCCACCCTGAGACGCGGCTCGAGGTAACGCTCCCCGAGGCAAGAATTGAGCCCGCAGAAGCCGGCACGGCGCAGTGCTCTCTCGGCGAGTGGGCAGCCAGAAGGGAGTGCAGCTGAGGATGCTAATGTAAACGAAAACGCACGGTGCAGTCAAAGGTACATTTGCAGTGCAAATGTAAATGACGCTGTGCAGTCACAGGACCGTGACTACACGGGATTAAGGGGATTTTGCACGATCTGGCTGTGTGGCTACAGCCCTGCGAACAGATCTGTGGATTAACCGCATTAAGCAAATAGCCAGAGCAAAACGAAAAGTGGAGTTTGATGCCGTTCACTGAAATTTTACTTTGTCCCACAGCATAGCCAGTTCTAATTTGCTTTTGCTCTGGCAGATACACGAGGAAAAATATGCAAAGCTGCCCCTTATCCCAGCTGTCAGGATTGTAAAACAAATGAGAGATTTGAATAAGTTTACTTAATTGTTATCAGTATTAAAGGCACCTTAAGGGAATCATTCTTAGAATAGAATAATTTGTAGTAGATAATAAATTACATTTTCCTCTATTTTCCTCCTTGGGAAAAATCTATTAAGACCTTATAATTAAAACTCCTGAACATAGTTCAACTAAATGTTTTTAATTGAAAAATTGTCTGTTTTTTAAAATGTCCTTTTTTCTTTTTTTCATAAAAACACCGTTCGCTCTCTTGAGAAATGCCACTGAAAATCATTAACTGACATTCTTCATCAAAACTGCTAAATGAAACATTTCTTTTCTCACTCAGCCACTTAAAGCCATAAGATTTTGGCACCTAATTCCATTTGTATTTGAAAATCCTGGCCAAACAAAAAATTACTTTCTCGAATCCCTTTTTATAACAGTAATAGAGATTATATGGGAAGATACAAAACACGTTCAGGCATGCGTGTGATTCACAAAGTTGTCCCTTTCCCTCTGTACTCCACGCTGATGAGCGCCATCAGTCCACAGTGACCAAGAGAGAGCATCTTTTCTGTTCGGGGTTTTGGATGCGGTTTTTTACTTATTTCTCACTTTGGGATCAAAGTTTGCATCAAAGGCACCGTGGTTTGATTCTGTGCATATATTCATATATTCATAATGGAAATAGAGTAATAAGCTAAAACCGGAATATCACCGCTATACTGAATTTGCTGGCAAATCCCATCTCTATAGGTTATAAGTAGATTCCTCAGAACAGTAAATTATTCGCTAAGTTCTTACCATCATTTCAGTGAGAACAAAATTAAAAATGTTTACTTACTGATGTATATAGGTATCCTTCACTGTTCATTGCCAGATACAATTTTGTTTGAACCCCCTGAATCGCCACCACTCGTAAACCCACAGGTATGAGGTTAAACAAAGCTAGGAGAGAAAAGAGATGGAGAGCAAAATTAATCCTTTAGAGTATGCAGCTTAGATAGAGAATTAAGCCATAATTACCAGAACCAAACAAAAAAATGCCCATTCGCGCATACATTAATTGCTGCAGGTGCTATAGAACAATACTGCTACTATCGTAGTCTTCTATAGCAAATTCCATCAATACTCAGAAATTATCCACAGCGGATATCAGCGTATCTCCCCCCTTCTGAAGATGGTGAATTGGAGGTACTGAGAGCTGAAGTGACTTACCTGCTTCATGAGCAGAAGCCAGGGTCTGCTGAACAGAGTTGAACATACTTAATTTGTTTTTGTTCTTTTTCTGACAATAAGTAGAAAAAAAAGAAAATCCAAAAACAAACAAAAAGTTTTTCAAGACGATCAAAACTTTTTTTTTTTCAAATTCAGATCAAATTCAGTTAACATTTTTGACCAAAGGGAAGGAGCAAGATGAAATTCAGAAATGTTAAAAACCTTCATTAACATCTCAAAATGTTTCCACTCAAAATTCATCGGTTTTTTTTCTCTTTTTGAGAGGAGAATGGGTTTGAAAAAACAGAGTTAAATAACTTCAAAATGAAATGAAATGACAGCATATTCATTAGATCAAGCCCTAAATCCGTTCTTTCAAAATTGAGCTGCTTCGAATGTTCTGCTTGTGTTTAAGCTTCTATACATGCTAATAGTGGCAGTATTTATAAGCAGAGAAACGTCTCTTCAAAAAAATGAAGATTCGGGTTTGTAAACTGGCAAATTAAAAAAAAAAAAAAAAAGCAAAGCTCTGCCATAGCTTAGATTCATCGATACGTTAAAATTGAACACAAGGAATAATGAGTTGAATACAGTACTCTGTGTTCAATACGTAGGACTAAAAATAACAGGGAGTTAAGAAAATTTTCAAGAACTGTTATCATAACCCAAAGCATCTCCTTCCAGTCTGTTGTATAAATGCAGAGATAGGATGAAGTAATGCCAAACTGGCTCTTATTTCCAATGGTTTATTACTTGGCTGTAACACTCTGGTCTGCTTCAGGCTGAAGTTTGGTATTTATGGTCACTGTCTGAAGCCAATTTAAAACTGAATTATGAATTTGAAATATTTTTATTCTTTTCAAAAGTATAAACTAAGAATTATGACCCATTATAAATTCCTTTTTCAGCCTGACAACCCCCAAACGGTCATATTTAATTAAAAGAAAATCTGCAGCTTGCCAGCATTAAATACAGATCCTAAATTCACATTGTGGGGTTGTCAAGAGTGTATCAAAAAAGGGAAGCGCAAACGTATGCACGTCGTATTTCGATAAAGGCATGGCCAGAAGTTAACACTGTGCACTGGGGACGAAGGACTAAATTCTGGTGAAAACAGACTCGGCTCCAGCAGGCAGCTGGACCTCCAGCCCCGTGTGCTGTCCCGTGTTAACCTGAGCATCTCAGCCCCATGGCTCGGTGAAGAGGGGGTGCAATGCACACCACGAACTATGGGCGCTCTGCTCTGAAGTTGGGGGACCTTTGAGGATTGAATTTCCCACCGTGGTCAAATGTAGCAGAGCAGGTGGAAATAGCCAGAACTAACAAATAAATGTAGGAGATCATAAAATCGTACCTACGTTTTTCTTTCCCTCTCAATACACACGAGTGTACATGCAGACACAAACACACAGGCACACATGCAGCCCCTCCTCACCCTTGCCTGCAAGCACAAAATCAACAGAAATGGCTTTCTCTTCACTAAAACAAAATCCTCTAGTTCTGTGCAGTTTTTGGCAAACAAAGCTTAGATTTTCAGTGAGGGAAATGCTTAGGGAAATGGATTTCTCATTCGTTCTGTCAAATGCTTGAATTTATTTGTGGGAGAAAATATTCCCTGTCTGACTCAGTAAATATTCCCTTGGAGATCCCTCTTTTGCAGTTCACCCCAAAAAGCAGCATTTGATCTCCGTGTAGGCAGGACAGCACAATTTAAAGCTCAGTATCCAGGCAGAACCCGGAGGTCTCTTTTGAAAGGCACTTTCTTAATGGCATATTTACGAGTAGGGCAAGCGTGTGGGTATTTTCAGCACCAGGGTACGAGTATGGGCTCCACTGTAAATAGTGCTATGAACGTGTCAGTAGATCAGCTGAGGACAGGGCAAAGCCCGGGACGGTGAAGAAGATACAGCTCACAGCAAAAAGCCACAGAGATAGGTTTTAGTGAGCGATTCCTGGCTGTGCTGTGCTTGGCAAAGTGAGCAGATACACGAGGCTGAGCGACTTCTGCCAGGGGAAGGCTGGGGCACCCACTGCGATGGGTGCTCAGCTGCTTCCCTCAGCAGCTGAACGTTTTTTCCTGCCATAAACATACATGCTCTATTTTGAGGCAAGACGAGGGCTGGGCACACTCAGAAGCTGGTTTAGGCATGGGTGGGATTAGCAGCTGCTGTGGCACAGACTATCGGAAATTGCAAAAGGGCTGTGGGGGAGTAACGCTGGCTCTGCTGCCGACTGCCTCTGCTGAAGGGGAGAAGGACTGGCTGTTGGAGGGGGGCACAGTCAATCTGTCCTATGCCAGCACAGCCAGACACACAGACAGGTTGCCCCAGCTGCCGCCTCCGAGGCGAGGGGACATTGGCACTGCACCAAAAAAGGGGACTGCTGAAGGGGACCCTTCAGCAGCAGCCGTTGCTCCCGCCATCCTTGCACAGCAGCAAGTCCAAGTCCAGCTTCTGTAACAGTGAGTGGCCTGTCTGTGACCAGCGAATGCCGATGGGGCCAACAGCAGAGCCATGCAGCCCCCTTTTCTGCAAGCCCCCAATGCCATGGGCAACGGGTTTGAGATGCTGTCACATTTCTAGTGGTTGACCCTCATGTGGGCAGATATGGCAGAAAGGGTGGAAAAAAAAGCCACAGGAAAATAAATCGTTTGCTACTACAATCAGTTTGTGTCAGCATAAGAAAATGCAAAGATATTTGCGTCCTAGCCTTTTCCTATTACATTTACGCTGTGTAAAATAAGGGCGTAATATCCATGGTAATGAAAAACTTGGCAATGCCTAAGGGAGAGATGATCTTTGCTATAGCCCTTGTGCAATACAAGCTGACAGAGAATTAGAGCTGCAAAATAAGAAGCAGCGGGCCATAGATGGATTTATGAATGTATACATTACTGTGAGGTCTGTGCCATCCTTCGCTTGGTCACCTGGACCTTCGTACGCTTTCTGCAGGATATTGTTTCCTATATTTCCTTATTTTATCAGTCCTCAAATCTTTTTGTCTCGCCAAAATTGGGGAATAAATTGTGCCTTGATTTAAAACCTTGCCCTATTTAACGCATTTAATGAAGCAAAATCTGTTTTGCAGCCAGGAAATCCTTTCTATGAGGCACTTCCTCAAATTACATGGACTCCTGGCTAAAACCGAGGTCTGGTGAGTGCTACGGCTCCTCAAATCCATGTTTCACTTCCTGCCTAAATTGTGCTCCAAAATCTCAGCTTTCTTTTAAACTCCCTGCAATTGTGGATGCAACCTTGTTTTTGTGAACCCTGTATGCAGCAGTGGGACTGCAGAGCTTGAAATAATTGCTCCCAAGTCAGGAGCCGAAGGGGATCTTCAGGCAAACTTCCCACCCAGCTCTAGGTAGCAAACGATGGAGAAGGTGGACTCCTGGCCCCAGGATGCTGTCAGGAGCACAGAACAGCAGCTGGCTATCGGGGGCCACAACCTCTCCTCATCCCTACTATAAAAAGGGAAGAAAAAATCTGAAATTTAAACAAGGCTGACCAATGCTGTGTCTGGAGACCAGGTGGACTATGGCTATCGTTTCCTCTAAAAAAATGCAGTTTCAGAGTCCTAGCCCTGTGCAACCGCTTTGCTGGCCACAGCTACGTTTGAGGATGTTCCCCTTATTGTTAAGGGGAGTTTCTATTATCACAGTGAATACAAAGCAAATGGTCTCAGAGCGCATGTTCAGTGAAGGTGACAAAAGGGAACAGGAATGATATCCCTCAAGGGGTGCAAAGGAGGAGAGAATGGACTGGAGAAGGAGTGCCCCCACATTTGGAGGGGGCTACAAGTCCTGTGGCTTCCCTGCAGTGCAGGAATATGGGCTAAATGAGAGATGTCTCTGCAGATATTGGAAGAAAGGATTTTAGAGGGCCTGATCCACTTAGTATTCACGTGAGCAAGCCTTTGGGGGAAGCCCCTTAAGTGGACTCTGATCCACAGCATAAATCAGTCTGTCTTCCTAGCTCCATTAAAAATATTGCAATTAAAATAAATTCAGGACTGCTGGACATTCAGGTCCCTACACTTACATAAAAGAGGAACATATACAAAAGCATGTGTTTTTTTATAATAAACCCCTCCTCTGTTCTGAACACTTAGATACTGCAGCCCAGCTGCAACCATTTCTGGGATGCTTTCATTATATTTAAGTGTTCAGCATTTTGGAAGGCTGGTATCCAGCAACAAGGAGTTTTTACAATTTGCTTTGTAATCTGACAGGTTATGGTAAATTTAAGGACACGGTGAAAACGAAGATATCTTAGAAACAGACACACTTGTTTGAATGTCAAAAGGACAGGTTCCCATCAATTTTACCTTTTGAATCTCAGAATCCCTATTAGAGGAACTGCAAGCAAAGTATTTGAATGAAATGATCACTTAAAGAAAAGATGGAATTTCAGATATTTGCTCTGCTACATTAAAAGTTTATAATAATATCATGCCTTGATTTAAAAAGTAAGGTTTGCCTATTTCTTCTTTTTTTAAGATAATTAACAGAATTACCCTGAAATCCTGAACGAACTGTACTGACTTTTAAAATCCTAAATATTAGATCATTCACTTGAAAATAAAGCAGTGTTTAAGGTCTATAAGGATCATTCTTAAAGTAGATTTTGTGGCTGCACTGGGGGGAACTCAGTAAGATGGCAGCAGCCGCTCAGCATTGCACTGATCTGGTCTTTGTGCTGCCTTCCCCGCGGGTGAGGACGGGACCCAGAGCCAGACCTCAGGCTACCCTACAGATCCTACGCTTGTGCTCTGCCCCACGGCCAGCACCTTCAGTGGCTGCAGAGGAGACCTCCTCCAGCAGCCTAACTGGTTCCCTCCCGTCACTTAGAAGTTAATACAGGGATGCAAAAAGGATTAAAGAGGGTGCAGGAAAAGTGTGGGAGCAAGTGGTCAGACAAATAAGATAGGATACTTCCTACTGCATCTAGTGCTTACTGTGCCATAGTCAAGTACCCTGTAAAATGAAACGATGTTTCACCTGCAAATGCTTTTCTTATGAAAAGGATGGCACTTAAATCAGTGCTTTTTAATAATTAAAAAGGAAGGTCTGCCTGTTGATTTTCTGGTTTGTTGTCTAAGTGGCCTGAAATACCTTCTCAAACTCCTTGCTCCTCCTAACTCCTTCTTTCAGAACAGAAACGTAGTTTAAGCTAAACAGTACCACTATGCAAAACACTTAAATATTTTATTCACACACACCAAATCTATGCTCTAGTCATCTTTTCCTGTTTTCTATTAATTCCTAAAGTTGTTAAAAAAAAAACCCACAGCAAAACGCAACAAACTAAAAGCATCCAAAGCTTTTTCACAGAAAAGCTGAGGGAAATCTGGTTGAAAGCTGAAGGTATAATCAAGTTTAGAAGGGGTAAAAAATAATAATAATAGGGAAATGTGAACTTTAAAATGATGATGAACTCTCATTGTGTGAAATAACACAGCTCTGTTTGAATGAGCCCCTGTTTAAGAGTGGAGATAGCGTTATTCTATTTCAGGCGCTCTGAGTAGGCGAGCAAATTTTCCCCATGGAAAAAAAAAAATCTCATAAAATCCAAAGGACAGCAATGAACTTCTCTAGATTACCATGGAGATAACATTTGCTTTGTTTGTCATATGTGTCATCATTACCTCCTCTAGTTCATTATTTCTATAAGTGATTTTTATTTGCACTTCTCTCAGACCCAGTAAGTCTGAAAGACTTCTGCGCCGTGAGCACAGTGTTAACGCCGCTTCCACTCACTCAGTCATCCCAGGACAACAATTTTGAACGGACCTATATGGAAGAATGAGACACCACAAGTCACAAACACACCATTTATTCTCATGTCACTTACTATAACTACTGTCCTCCTCTTTTGTTCCATCAATTGTTCCATCTGCTTGCAACTGCAAGTGGTATCCTTGCCTGCTGTATAGCTTTGTTACTATACCTTTAAGCTGAGGCTCTGTAAAAAAACAATAGCGAGATTAATGTGGGAAATCCTGATGTGCTGTTCCAAGCGAGCAGGATGCTAAAAACAAATCTCCAGGTTTCTTCTCAAGGCTGAGGTGTGAAAAAGACCCAAACCAAAAGCAGGACAACCAGCTTTGCAACACTTTTCATTTAGGTTGAGATCAATTTTGTCTCTGAAATCAATTACCAAAATGATTAAACGCCACTTTTGATTGCAATGTAGGCAGCACAGTAAAACCTGCTTCCAGCAAATACAAATTCCAACAGTGTGCTGCTTGGCCTCAGGAGCTCAGCCCTATCTCATTTAAGATTAGAAATGAGCTGGCAAAGAGCGTATTCCACCTTTTAAAAAGGTGTGAGTTCTTAAATGGAGAGGAAAAAGAGGACTACTACGATAGCGCTAATAAGAGCCATAGTGACAGTTGAGAGCCTAAATATATAGCAGCAAATGTTTAGCACAGGAACTGCTGCAGCTCTAATAAACAAACCCCCATTCCTCGCTGCTCCAAAGAGTACAGAGCATCCGAAGTGATAAACTACTCGATGAACATATGGAAAATGGAGGGGGGAACCCTGAAATCCAGCAATGTGTGGAACTGCAAAATAAATATTACCATAAGGGTTGAGGTAATTACCTCATCAGCTAGAAGAAGAAAGATCAAAACAACGCATAGTTTGGAGAGATTTCTTTTTTTCATAGCCATTCTCAGATTCACAGTCAGAAAGCGAGAGATCTCATACAGTTTCAGATCATTCTAGACCAAGAAGTAAACAGCAACAGGATCTGCTCTCAAGTCTGTCATTTAAGATATCTAGGTAATGCACCGGGAGCAATTGCAAAAAAGGTCTACTTCCACTGAATCCCAATGACATCTGCATTGTAGTCATCTCACACAATTATGCTTGTCGGGAGGTGATGCATCTCCGCAGCTCGCTCCACAACAACTTACTTAATTCAGAGATAAACATACTGCGAAGATATGATGTGTCGTTTCCAACAGCCAATGTCTGGATAAGACTCCTTGTGTTTGTAATCAAAGACATTAGGGAGCTCTGCTACTGTGCTTCATTTTAGTAGGAGCTGAAGGCAAAAGCTTACAATAGTTTGCGTAAGTGTATTACTTCCTATTAGCAACCTTTAATAAGGGTACTGACGGATGCACAATTCTTATCGACCAACTTTTCTGACAAGAAATTAATCCAACCCCCACTTTGGCTTTTTAGCCATAATACATCCCAAAGCTGTTTGCAAATTGCGAGCAGGCACCTCTTCTGCGGCTGCTGAGAAAGGCAGACAGGTTAAGTGGCGAATGGCATCAATGTTTCAGCACAGCAAAGCGATAGCAACATTACCAGAGGGTTTTGCTCCTCCCATGTACAAAAAAACCACTCGGAGCAGGGACTGAGTCTTCATGCCTAATCTTTTGCACCTCTGACACAGAGAGCATCACGTCTGCAGGGCAGCTGCGTGTATGAGATTCCTAGAAAGGAACAGGGCGCCGAAGCAAAACTCTGGAAGGTGCCAGTGAAAGCAAAAAGCCTCGTCTGCAATCAGCAAATAAAGCACGGCACAGGCATTCTGCGAAGCAGGGAGACACAAACAGATCTCTAGACCGCTAAGTTATTTAACATACAACTGAAGGAGGTGTATGTGTGGGAACTTCCCCTGCAAACATCTCCCCCACAAATAAATCCCATGTGTTTGTATATGTGTATGTGTAAGACAGGCTGCTGAATTACCAGTGCACGGGAGCACACAGGTAAGTGAGGCAGATAGCAATGGTGTGTGTTATCCAAATAAACCAGATGAACATGAAAAGGGAAGGGACTGGCATGGGGTACCCATGTCTATCAGACCATATCAGCCAGGAAGGGCAATACCTGCACGTTCATTTTTACCAGCCCTGAGGCACCGGTCCCCCTCTCCCCACGCCTGATGCACATCCCAGTTTGCATTAAATTAAACAAAGCAACCCCCCAAACACATAACCCTTGCCAACCTGGTCGCCTTCTTCGCCTTTTCTTGGAGCCAAAGAGTTTGACCCTGGAAAACACATTCAACTTGTTCTTGTCGCAGCTTCCCTTGCTCTTGCTGGGGCTGTTGACACACTTACAGGCATTGGACTTCTCCCGCTCCCTGGCTTGTCTCTTCTG
>NW_008825532.1:5774180-5784204 GCF_000699105.1 Pygoscelis adeliae
CCCGCCCCCCGCCAATCGGCTTGGGAGCCCAGGAGACACCGGTGGGATGCTCGCACCAGAGCCCTGGGTCGGGATGCAACAGTTTAGCTCAAGCGTTTTTGTCCGCTGAGATCTTCCCCTTTTGATTTTCTGACGCTTTTTTTATTCCTCCCAACTTCTAGCAGAGGAAAGTTTGCAGGCAGAGGTGAGCGTTTCTACGGAGATGGAGCAGATCACTTGGAAGACAGCCCGCCGAGCTTCTCCAGACGTGCTATTCACATGCAGGCATGGCACATCCACTTGGTGCAAGATCATTGCATCTCTCCTAGCCCCAATTTCTCCAGTTAACTTTTCTCCCCACCCGTCCCCTCCCCATTCAAATCCCAGCAAACACCTGTTAGACTCCAGCAGGGGCTGTCCTGTTGCAGGGGTTTTCTGGATCCTTTTTCCTCTTCTCCCTTACGAAGAGATCCGAAGCAAGCGGTGATGGAGACACTGGGAGGAGGTGCCGATGCCTGGAGCCTCGGCTGCCTGCTGCCGAATGCCTCGGGAAGCCTCTTCCCCTCCGCTCCTTACAGGTGCTGCTGCCAGCGCAGCCTCCCCTCCACAGACGCGTTCGGCTTTTGCATTGCAACACTTGCCACCAGACGGTAAACAGCCAGAGCTCCCCTAACGCCTGGTCGCCGGCAGCTCAGCGCCGCGACTGCAGCAGCAGTAGTCCTCAGGCAGTGGATGCACGCACTCGCACACACCCCACGAGCTGTGCGCTGGATACAGAAAGGAGGCGACGCAGCAAGCCCCTTATCACCACCCTCCCCTCCTCCTCCTCCTCCTCTTCCTCTCCCGGGCAAGGCAGCGAGCGGGAGACCTGCCCGGTGGCCCTTTGTGGGGAGAGTTGCGAAGGGGCCCCCGGGGTGCAGGCAGGGGCTCAGGGTGGGCAGCGGGAGCTGGTGGACCCCAGCTGCCCACCCTTGCCGTCCCCACGGGCTGTGGGTACCTGCTTTTGACAGAGCCGCCTCCTGGGGAGCCGCAGACACCCAAACAAACGTGACTGCGATGAGCAAATAGCTGGCACCAGGTTTTCGGCAGGGGAGTGAGGACACCTGGCCGGCAGCAGGAAGGTGGAGGGGGGCAGGCAGGGGAGCTCCAGCCATAGCTCTCCCCTGCCTTTCCCTCATCCTTACAGGATGGCCCCCTCTCTGCCTCACTGATTTATTGGAGGCTTTTTGCCTCTCTTGCCTTTCCTTCCCCCCTCTCCCGCCTCCCCTCCCCCCCACGCCCTCAGCTCCAGTTTTCTAGCAGAGACTAGATAAACCCCCGAGAGAGCAATTTCCTTGTCATTGCCATGTTCTCCCTCTTCCCTTTGTCCCCCCCCAGTGCCTCTGTGTCCCTCGAGGCCAGGATCTCATGCCAGCTGGGTTTATTCACCCCTGGCTAAGTGGGGGCCAGGCTGCAGGGGTACCAGGGCAGGGAGAAGCAGCGGTGCCACGATGCTGGGAGCAGAGCCTGGTGTCAGAGCCTGGCACCGCACTGTGGCTAATGCCCTGCGCAGCCGACGCTGAACCCTGCACACATCCATGCCCCAGGACATAGGGAACAGGAGGTCCTGGGGGTCCCCTTTGCAAACCACCCCTGCTCTTCAGCACGCTTTCAACAGCTGGAGCCTAAAATAAAGCCAGTTCAGGCTAGGAACAAAACAGAGATTTGCAACCCTGAAGGCAAACAACTATTGAAAGAATTTATCCCCGAGGCAAAGGGGATTCGCAGTCACTTGCAGGCGCTGAGGCAGGGTGGGATGTCCCATGAGCAGGAGGGGGGAGGCTGTGTGCTGGTTCCTTGCAGGAGCTGAGCTCAGCGGGGACCGCAATGGCAATGGGCTTCAGCCAGCCAAGCCCCGGAGCTGCGTCCTGCGTGCCCTGGGCCAGCCCCAGGGCTTCCCCGGGGCTATCGAGACAGAACCGATGAAGGTGGGGTGGTGTGACAGCACCGGATTTCTGATGCGCTTTCAGACTCAGCCAGGCTTCTCAGGATACCTCCCCCTTCTTCCTCTCCTCCACACACCCTCGGCAAAGCCGCCCGGTCCTCCCCTCCCTCCCCGGGGTTGCACCCTGTGGTCCCAGGCAAGCACAGGGGAAACCATGCCACCCAGTATCTTCACTTCAAAGAGCTCGATTCAAAAGCAGTTCGCTGTACCTCTGCAAACGTTACAATCCTTCCCTGGACTAGAAACAGCTCACAACAGGTCCAAATCTGTTTCCTCCAACCGGGAACTCCTGCCCCAACAAAACATGTTGCGTGGCCAGGCCTTAATAACAGAAATGCCCATAACGCACAAGTTTTAAGATGATGTCTGACTGAAAGTACATGTGCCATCACAGCCTGAGACCTCGACAGCTGACGTGGTATATTGAATTTGGCAGCCCCACATACCCATCCACAATACCTCTTTTCTTCAAGAAGTATATGTATACATGTATAGGTGTATACACACACTCACTCACCTTTGTTTATGAGGCACTTTATGGCATCCACATATTCATATTAAATAAATACTCCTAATTTCTTATTTGGGTTAAACAGCAGGGTAAAAATAACTGTAATTCACAAGTTCCACCACTACCCTCATCTGCCAGTCCACATAAGACATGTGAAATCCAACCCAAGAGACAGCCAGTTGGATATTATTAGTAATAACTCATCCTACTCAACTCACCGGTAACGTACTATGAATTTTGCCATCTTTCCACTTCCAATACAGTTACAAGTGAGACTTGTTTTTCCCGAGACTCGCCCGTTACTTCATAAGTATTCTCAGTTTGGAAAGCAGCGTTTGATCTTCAGATCAAAGTGAAGCTGCCTCATTGTGATCTGTCCTATAGGTCAGATGACATTTCATTTTCACAATGACTAACCAGAACTCAGAATTCGGCTAACCTTGAAAATCCTGGGGAAAAGCAGTGTATAAAAGCAGTATTTAGGATATCTTTCTGCCAGCATTCCAGCTTGCATGCTTAAAATCCATAAAGAAAATTCATTTGCACAAATGTTCCTTGACAGATAACTAAAGAGAGGAATAAAAATAGCATATATGCATAATCAGATTTAAGTTTCAAAAAACAGTCCTCCAGTTTTTTTGCATGATCAACCTCTCCATCTATCGGTACTCCTACAAACATGTCTTCATTTACTATAAATGGCACATGAAAATGAAGATCTTGTTGGGAAAATGCCTTTGGTACAAGACCAGTCTTTGGACTACTTCAGTGTTACAGACATAAAAATCTCAAGGAACAGCTCTATTTTCTTTGAACTGCAAGAGCTGTTCACTCCCCACCATGTTAAAAAGGTAAAATAAAATAAAATAAAACAAAATATCATTCCAAGTGACTTTTTGAATGTAGAAGACAGCCAGACACTCCTTGAACAGATGTCCTCTTTCTTTGTGCGTGATTATTGTAACGGGGCACACTTAAAGCTAAGGAGTAAATTGCCAGCCCCATTTCAATCAAGAATTAAGCATCTCTTAAGAAATCAGCATGGGACAGACCTGTACATGGTTACTGTCAGAGACAGGGCCATGAGCTACGTGGAACTGGGATCTGACCCAGCAGCAATTCCACTGTTTTGAAGTAGACAAAGATGTCATCTGCTTTTGATTTATAATTTTTCCTCCCAGTCATCTGTTGAGTTTATGCTTATGATTATTTCCATGATTCTGATCATTAAAATGTACTTGAACCTTCAGAAGTTGCCTGGATAAAGCAAAAGTAAAGCCTGCAATTTGGTACCACGACCCCTGGCTCCTGCAAGAAAAGGCATCAAACCCCCATCATTGGCCCAACTGCAGGCAAGCACTGTTGACTGTTTCACGAAATTAGAGGAAAGCACAAAACTTTTGGGTTTTGCTCCATCCTCCTTGAACCATTTGCACTGTGGCAGGTCCCAGACCACTGCTGTTTCCCATGAGTTTGAACTGATCCCGAGCGCAAAAGGTTTATAATAGGTCCTATATAAACAGGTAGATGCTGGGCAAAACAAACGCGTCACAAAAATCGAGCCCATAAGAAAAATCACAAGCCAGCTCCAGACCGCGCTGTCATGAAACAAGCTGCAAGTTTTGACAAGCCGCGGCGGCTTTGCGGCATGCCCGGCGCCAGCTGCAGCCTGCGAGCAGAGGAACCCCTTTCCCCCACTGCTGATCGCCCATGCTATTTGGGCACGTGAATGTCAACAGATGTGATCGAGTGCAGAGCAGCGTATCAGTGCGGCATTGCTGTCGGAGAAGGGAACAGGTAGAGGAGAGACGGCACTTTCCAGCTGCCTGTTCAAGTGCACCGGTGATTGGCACATGATCCCAACGCGTGACTCGCCGAGGGACGCGATCTCCTCTGTGCCCTGTAGAAGCATTAACGATTCTCATGACATGTTGCCGTAAAGCAGGAACTTCCTGCCAGCACCTTGGGTCAAAATATCCCATCCTCAGACTAAACAGCATGTTCAGTTATTTCCTCTTCCCCTATAAACAAGTACCAAAAGATTTGTAGTAGGTCCTATATAAACAGGTAGATGCTGGGCAAAACAAATGCAGCATGAAAATCAAGACCGTAAGAAAAATCACAAGCCAGCTCCAGACCTCACTCAGCCCAGCATAAACCCCAAACCACCCCTCTACATTTACAAGACTGAAGCTTTTTGGTGTGACAACAAAATTTCACCTGGGCGTGGGATGTCGAGAGTCCCTCTTGAGGTTCTTTAGTTCTTGCTAGGGTAACATGCTACTGCTGTTACAGAACAAGCAGAATAAAAAAGCTTCAGGAGTCAAATCTATGGACTATTTCCACTGCCTACGCTCCCCAAAAGTAGAGAATTATTTTCTGAACAGTGCCACCAGAATCGCTTCTCTCTCTTTTCAGGTTGAGATAAACAAGACTTCATCCAGTCGGTATGACACAGCAGCACTGAGGCCCCCAGTGATTTTTTCCTCTTCTAAGTAAACAGAATTACTATTCACCAGGAAACAGAGCTGTTCAGACCTAAGCCCGCATCACTTAGCTCCTCTGTGAAACATCCCGTGGAAATGACTCAGCCTTTCCTCTGCAGCCAGCTCCGCGGCTGGACACAAGCGCTGCAGAACGGCGAGTGTCTGGGTGCTCTCTGCTCGGGGGATGAGCACGGTTTGCTGGCCAGTTCACTACCCCTGAAAACCTAGTTTTACCCTAGAGATGAGCCAAATTAAGAGTCAGCTAGAGGTTTATTTCTGAGCGCAAGGTGGAAAAAGGTATCAGTGGAAGAGCTGGGCCTTCAGGCAGCTCCAGACCAAAAGCTCAAATATGAGGATATTTTAGTCAACAGACCAACTGGGCTACCTTAAAATTAACCATAATAGTAAATATCAGCTTCACTAACGAGCTGCAGACCCTCAGATGAGCTGCACTGCTGTAAACTGAAGTATTTTTATGCCGAGACCGTAAGGGCACTTGTAAATAGTGACATGGATGTTCCTGTGTGTGTCTGTGCCACGGTTCTATGCAAAAGTGCACTGTGCAGCCCTGCTCAGTAACAGGAAAAAAATCAAAATAAATTCCAGTGACACCAGTGTAGACATGTCACTTGGACGTGCTTTACCTAAGAGCTCACTCGTTTGTGTGGAAGCACAGTCAATTCAATAGTTCAAGGGATTAGGCAGCTGGTTGATTTTTGTCTTCTCAGAGCAGAGAATCATGAATCCCAACACCAGAAGAGACCCCAGTACAACTGGTGCACAGGCCTGGATGTGCCGAAACTGGCCCCCATCCAGCAAAGCAGAGAAACACGTCTCTGTCTTCAACATCTGAGTCATCTCACCAAGACTACTAAGATATTTAAAAAATAATTATGCGCCTGATTACATGCGCATTACAAAAGGTTCTCATATCCTAATCCTGTTCTCTTATCAGATCTGCACACGTCTGCTAGGACAAGGTTCACTGACTCTGGAAAGAATTTGGGCCTCCTCTTCATGACTGACATACCCTGCTAAATGCTCAGGATGGCCATGAGATCTCACATAAAGAACACCAGTTTCCTCTCAGATTCTCAGAGAAAATACTAATGAGAGAAATCCCAGTTCTGCCCTTTGCCAGCTGTGAATTCTGATTCCTCTACAGCACCGTCTCAGTCAAAACTGGATTTGATCTGACCGTGTCCCCTGATGGAGCAGGCATTTTTGGAAAAGGAGGGCATTGTTTGAAGATAGAAAAATGGAAATATTTTTGCCTAGGTTAATCCATATTCAGTCATCCCAAAATGTCAACCACAAAAGAGCTTCTATCCGGTGCATAAAAGATCAGTGCCAATCAGCTGGGAAAGGTCACAGAACAAACAGAAGAGATCAGCTCCCACAGCTCTGCAGGCTCCCAAATTTGGAACACGTTATTCCGGTGTCTTGGGGGCCCCAACCTGAGACAGGAACTTGCAGCAGTGACCGACCAACTTCTCTCTGCCCACCACAAAGCCATAGCAAAAAATACTCCAGAGCCTCCCACATCAGTATGCACAGAAGTATCTGTTCATTCACCTCGCAGCACGATGACTCTCGGAAACATCAAGGTAAATGACAGCATATCATCCCTGAAATATTTACATCTCAGCATGGGACACATGAGAAGCGTGGGCTATATACCACTGTCAAACTTAACATGAGGCCACTTTACACATGACAAAACACTGTAAATAGTCCTTTGCAGACCCAAAGCGAAGTTTCCTAGAGATTGTCACATTACTCAAATGGATCTGTTTCCACCTTCTCATAGATCTGATGGTTCATCCTCTGTCAAGAGCTTGACAAAAACAGACTCTCTGGGTCTCCACTGAGTTGGAGCCTCTGAGAGCTTTCCTCCTCCCACCCACACCCAAGCATTTCTACCAGCTTCTCACAGCCATGGCCCTTGCTTTGCTCAGAAGCCAAGTTCTGCCCCATTGCTTGACTCCACGTAACTACAGAGCCCCGTTCGCTGCGATCACGTGATGAATGCCAAGCTTGCTGCTTCCTGTTGCCGCGTTAAGGATGTAAGACCCGTCTGTCTTCTAATAACGAAACCAAATGACCTGGGCTGGGATCAGAAGAGCCTGGCAATGGTTCTCTGTGACTCACCTGACTGCTGAGATCATGGCACCAAGTTCACACGGGACAAATGAGAAAGTGAATGGAGCTGGTCACAAATGAAGGGGACTTTGAGCAGAAAGTGCCATGTCTTGGATGGAGGCAGGGCTCTCCAGGAGCTGGAGTCAGACCCTGCACTGGGCTGCTGCTTCTGCACATGTGCAAGTGGGGCCTTGCTCCACTCACTGCCATGGAACTGGAACCAGTTTACCTCAGCAAAAATGCTGGTCTCAGTTTCAGTAACCGGAAGGAAGGTATATCCTTGAGGATTAGGAAAAGGGCCATGAGCCCAAACTTGTGCATTCTGTCTCAGTTCACCATGTAATAATCGTGATATTAATAGTGATGTAACAAGATGTATCTGACCTAAGTTCAGTGATGTAACAGGTTTATCTAAGCTCATCTGACCAAATACCTGGGCTGTACAACCCGGAAAGAAGAGAGAAAGGCACCTCCAGATGGCAATTCATTCCCATCCAAAAAAGCACCATTATTTTCACAGCTGCATGAAGAAAAACACTACCTCTGCCTTACTGAACTATCGTTGCAGGGTGATTCAGACTGTAATCTACATAATGCATCTTTATAATAAATAATATTTACCACCATCAAAACTAAGTAATCACTTAACGAAGGTCCATGTAGCTCAGTGTCTCGGTTCTGGCAGTGCTCAGTAATACGCGTGAATATAAAAACAGCCCAAGTAGTCGCACAGTTGCACTTGCCCCCCCCCCACCTTCCAGCAATTGGCCTCATGGCAACTCCAGGCTTAGCAGGAGCTGCTGCTGGCAAGAGCAGAGCAAAGGTGACATCTATAAATCACACAGGGATTTTGAGGTGAAAAATACAACATATCATAAGTAAACGGAGGGGAATTCATTAGCGTAAGTTAGATGCACTCTTTTTGCAAGCAACGCTCAACAAGTAACATTGGCTAGCGAAACAGGAACGAGAACCACAAGCCGGCATTTGCTGTATTGGATTTAAATAGGTCTGGAGACTAGAAGAATTGTGTATGCAAATTCTACATAAGCAAACTAGAAGAAATTCAGAGAAGTCAATTCAGAGGAGGTGGCTAATAGTAGAACATCTGCTACTGCTCCCAATAATCGTATTAGGCAGCTGGGTACATTTCTGGGGACTCGGACCTCATCAGAAAGCACAGAAAGATTTTTGTTTCTACGCAGAGAAACAATGCTCAGAAATCAGAGAAACAGATATGAAGCTGCCCAAGCTGAGCACTATTATTCCTCGCTTAAGTCCAGCTGAACTACAATAGGGACACATTTGCTCATACAGAGACTGGATAACTGTCCAACTTGTAGCTGCATTTCTAACTAAAACCACCACGAAACTAGCAGATTAAGCTGCAGAAGTAGACACAAATATAATACCATGATTCTAATTAAATTCCCAGTCCATATGTATGGCCTTCGCAACTCCCCAGTCATACTGCTAAATCATGCTGAGCTAAACTCACAGCAGAGACACACCGTATTTAGCAGATGATGATATATCATCAGGATTTCTATCCTCTCCCTTCAACCCTCTTTGTTTATCATTCGCATTTTCCATCTCTTCCTGCCAGGATCTTCTTTCCCCCTTTCATTAAAAATGACAACATGCTTCTAATAAGCAGTAGCCACAAAACCCATCAGTATCTCGGCGTCCTTATCCTTCAGTTAAGGTCAAATTAATCTTGTTTACAAACAAACAAACTTAGTTTAGCTTCATCTACAACACAGCATTCCAAGGCCTGGGAGCTTTTGCTGGGAAAGAAAGGACAAAGAGCAGAATTAGATCCGAAGGCACAGAACTAAGCCTGCTGGTTTGTAAGAAGTTATCTTGGCTGATCTTTCAATGCTGTCATTCAATCAATTCCACCCAGCCCATTCCATGTAACCGTAATGAAGGCAGACCTCCTTGCATTTTCTTGTATCCTATATGGGGCAGTAACAAGAGGTTAAAGAGTCTAACTGTAAATGGCGCCTATATGTGCAGCTGCACAGGTGAAACATGTAGCCACATAGAAATCATGAAATTCTGCAGCACTCTCCGAGGCCCCCGGGGATTCCCAGGCAGGTCCCCTCATAGGACTGGAGCAAGAGATAGGGATGGCTCCCAGAGGTTGCTGGTATCTGTATTTCCTCTGGACTGTAACTGGGATTGCTGGTATCTGTATTTCCTCTGGACTGTAACTGCTCAAACCTCTGCAAATATGGGTTCTACATTCATAATACGGACACTTAAATACAGGCATTTTTTTTCTGCCTTTCCTGACTTGCAAATATGAGCAAACCTAAGATGTTTCAACAACGCTGAGATGCAGGAACATCAGGGAATCAGAATAGAGCTGTTAATGCCGGGAGAAACTTCCGCCTCCCTCAGCCCTTTCTTTTTTTCCCAGCTCTGTAATATATGAAATGTCTTACTCGGTAACTGTATTTTTAAACCGCTATTGCCATAAATTTTAGCCTACTTAAAAAGTTCTGATGTAAAGCCTTTT
This sequence comes from Pygoscelis adeliae, assembly GCF_000699105.1. Taxonomy (NCBI): domain Eukaryota; kingdom Metazoa; phylum Chordata; class Aves; order Sphenisciformes; family Spheniscidae; genus Pygoscelis; species Pygoscelis adeliae. The sequence continues at coordinate 5,783,807 of NW_008825532.1, forward strand.
CAGGAGGCTTTTGGGAAGATTTAGAGTCTGCTGAACAGGAAGCATGCTGTAGAACATTAATTTGTAAACAGTTACAAACCGAACAAATGGGACAGGTTTCCAGTACTTTCAGTCGGAAACCCAAACGTCGAAAATTACCGCTAAAACCAGAAACAAGAGGGACACCTAGAGTTAGTTCCTGTAACTGCCCCAGCCAAGGTCATTGACTTTCTCGTCCCGTTCTGTTTCGGTCACTGGTGACACTTGATTACAGCAACCGTACGCGGTGCCTCCGGCTGTAACTGACGGCGAACTTGAAAGCGCGGGGCTGAGGCGAGCGGGGAGAGCCGCGGGGGCTCCGCCCCGGGCGCTGTGGCCTTACACGCCCCCGGAGCCGGGCGGCGCCCCTCTCGCCCCCC
>NW_008825532.1:5784350-5794261 GCF_000699105.1 Pygoscelis adeliae
AGGCCCCGGCCCTTGACACCAAGCTGACAACCAAACATCGAGGTCTATAATCGACCGCCAGCGTTTCTGTTGTACATTGTATATGTTAGGCGACGTCCTCCCCAACAGCTAACCTACAGCAAAATCTTCTGACGGGTTCAGACCCACTCCGTCGTTACCGCTATCGCGCTATAAAAACTGACCGCTCTTGCAAAAGAGCAAGGCATTTCGTAGTTAACAGTCTGGATTGCATCTTAAGTAGTTATATTTTGAAAATGCATTTTTAACCTGCCAAAACACTGCAGACTGCTTACTTCACGTTCTACACTTTACTATACTTAGATTTACGTTGTGAATTTCGAAGAGGAAAAAAAAAACAGCCATGGATGCCGCGTGCAATGTCATAAAAGTTGCTTCCTAATCATCTGGAGTTATTTCTAATAAAGAACGATATCCCTCCCGGGCAGTTAATATCTAAGCCTCACAGTTAATATCTACCCCCTGTACAACGCTGCCTATCAGATTATTGTTTGATATCGGGGCATTTTCCGAGAGTCCCTGGATCTGTTTTTCTCTTCTAGCTGTAGGGCGTTGGTTCTTACAGTAATCTGATCATTTCACATACCAAATGCAGAAAACACACTTTTTCATTATTAAAGAAAATTAGATTACACCATCATAAGCACGTAGCTAAAACATTTGCAAAAGAATAGAGAAGTGCTGATGTTTTTGTATTAAAAAGGTTTCCAAGTTATTAACACCGTAACAAGATTGTCTTCAGTCACTGCTCGGCACAGTACTCTCATGAAAGGCAATTAGAACGGAACTGGAATCACTGGGGTTTTTTTCTTTAAAGCAAGCTTTCTACCTGACAAAAAGCTTGGGTACAAAATTAACTAAATATGTGGTACGGATGTTTAAAAGGTCATAAAATCAACCTGTGCGACATTTGAAACACATTCAAACAGGACACATTTGACAGTTCAGCAGCACATTCAGTATATTTACAGTTCCAATCAGGAGGAATTAACAATAACACTTTCCTTTTCCTTCTTAAATAGTGTATTTTTAGAGTTATCAAAGAAAATTCACAAAGTCAAAGAATGACCACATTCTTAATATTAATAAATCTTAAGCTTTAATTTCTTTATATAGTTTATCATCGCTACAGAGGATTAGTTGCCAGGAAATACTTTCTAGTTTTTTCCTGTTAAAATATTGCTTAAATACATCTTACCTGAATAAGACTTTCTTAACCCCAAAGCCATGCTGTCTTACAAGCTGCTCCTACCCAGACAATTGCAGTCTACATTTGGAGCAGACACACAGGGAGTAGATCAGAGAAAGTTTAAGGCATATTTAAAGTATTCTCTAAGGTACTGGCCAGAAACATCAAGCCCATACTCGCGGTATAGAGAGATCATTAATGGGCATTAGTGACAGACCATTATGACTTTCAGAGATCATTAAAGATTCATAATGTAGCTCTATTGTTCTGGCAACATCTAACCATTTCTTGGACATAAATGTACATTTCTCCTACATGATTTACTTAAACTTATTATTTTTGAGTGTCAAATTTTATTTTATGCCTCCTAGAATTACAAAGAACGCCTGTAACAGGACACTGTAGCACATTACGCCAGCCATAGGAGCCTGGCGCTTGGTTTAGTTGATACCCTTTATTGTAAGGCATTTTGCAGCATGAATAGCTCAACAACATTCATGAGGTAGAATATGTAACCATACTTTCTTCTTTAAATAAGCTGCATTATTGATGTACTGTAAATGTTACAAGTATAAAAAGCACGTAGAAGAATTACATTTTCTAACAATTCTGAAATAATTACCTTTGAACTTTTTGAGCTTTACCTCTGCGTTTCAGAAAAGCTTGTTGTTTGATATTTGGATTTAGTGAAAAATATTCAAGATATTCTAGTTGGGGTCAACCAAACCAGCTACTCCTACTGCAATTTTGACAAGTGAAGGAAACACTGAGATTTGGTTTTGAAGAAGTACAGTACTGCAAACACTGTGGTCCAAAAGGTGACTACAGTTATACTTCAGTTGTGTTAATCAAGGGCTGGATTTTCTGTTGCTGAACTAGACCGAGACCTTCTTTAACTCATCCTCAGCACAGCAAGTTAAGCCCATGCTCACATATTATGTAAGTAACGAGATTTAGGCAATTTAGAAGCAGAGTCAGATTTTGAAGTCAAATGCTGTCTCTAAGTGTGATTTGGTCATTGTGGAGCCATATAATGACAAGTAATATAGAAGAGCTATTTTAAAAGGCTCTGCCTCTTCACCAGGAGTTACCACTCCCTCCAAGACAGGTTTCCAAGTCACGTGTGCATGAGCTTGGTTTATTTTGCAGTGCAATGGACCCGCAATGAGCATATACCAATTCGCGTATCAGGAGGAAAATCACCGAACTCCAGCTGAGGAGCAGTAACTTCTTAATTCCTCTGACACAATCACTTGCAAATGCATGAGATGTGCTATGGATCAGACCCTTAAAGTCACACACAAGTAAACATCTTCCAGATGCTGGGCTTTAGGTACTAAAATGAGATCTAGCAACTGAAGTCACTGAAGCATTTTAACATGTTTTAGCATTTATGTTTTGCTGAATCTAGACCTTAAAGGTGAAGCACGCCAATTTACTACTAATAAACAATTTTCCCAAAATAATATTTCCGTGTTTACTAATACACATTACTGCTTATATACTTGGAATTCACAACAACAAGTATGCAGAAACAAATCATGCTGTGAATTGCACGATTTTAGAATATTCACTGTTTATTATGCCACGGTTGCTTATAATCAAGCTGTGAATATTGCTGGATATCCAAATACGCTGAACTGTTAAAAACATCCTTAATTATTGCTGCCAGAAACAAACAGTACCACACCAAGAAAACTGCAGTGGGGCAAAAAATGAAGTTGATTCTGAGACCTATCCACTTGGAAATGGCACCATTTTCACCAAAAGAAGTCAAAACCCCATGTGGAAGAACGTACTGAAGCCCGTCTCTAATCGCCTGCTGACTTCTATTGATTTCGAACAACTGACCTTGAGTCGATAGGTTTTATGTCACCCATGTCAATTATTGACAGGCAGTCAAAAGCCAGCAGTGGCATTGCTTACTGCCTTGCAATTACAAACAAGGTTAATCTGCTTGTAAATGTAGTTCTTTTTCTACAAGCACCAGTGCATTTAACTCCTTTTCCCAAAGCCTACATGAATTTGTAATGACAACTCCCTGAAATTTACACAGTTCTTATTAAAATTTCAGTATTCTGTCCTCTTCAGCTACCTCAAGAATGGTTTAAGCGATTCAGAATCATTCTTACGGTTTTACAATAAAATTGAAGTTGCATATTGAAAACATACCCGGTGTCCAGCTAATCCTTATTACCATCTAGTTACATTCACTGCATATTAACTTGTTTTATTGTTTTTATTAATAAAAGGAAAATTAATCTAATCGTGTCTAATCTCCACTTTGCTTTGATCACTTTATGTCTATTATGTGCCTCAGCACACGACTAGAACGACCTGGCATAAAGGAACACAGCTCCTCTGAGATCCCTGCATTCAGACCAGCTAGACCACCTTACCTCTACTAGGGTATCAGTTACCTCTGTGGGGTGTCAGTTTAAAAAAAGCAACTTTATAGTGTGGTGTAGGACCTCCAGCAAAAGGACTACAAGTAGAATTTGTAAAAAAACAGTTATTTTACATTTTGTTCCTTATGTATCAATAAAAATGAAGCTGACATTTGCCATGAAGTACTCACTGGAGATTGCCATGTTATAAGTAGCAGATGAACGATGAGTAAACAGCTAAGGGAAATGAGAAAAGATGGTTTGGAGAGGGCATTTACATTTCTAACCATCCAAGGAGGAAAGCTCAAATTCACCTTCCAAAAGAGACAGTAGTGAGTCAAACCCACTGGAGCCCATCTCTAATCGCCTGCTGACTTCTATTGATTTCGAACAACTGACCTTGAGTCGATAGATCCAGTCAAACCACTGGGTTTGACTGGATCAAATTGTGCCTGATCAAATTAAGGCACAATTTGATCAGTTTATCCGTGGTATTATGTGCCACACCTATTCGCTTTACAGGTGACCAGAACAGATGACTTGGCAGGACTCAGTAGGATTTGTGGCCCCATGTTACCATGCCGGCTGGTATGGGGATAGCGCAGCAAGGGACCGTATCAAGCGCTCTCCTCTCAGAAATCACAGCCACGCTACCAGCATGGTGCTCTACCTTCTGTACATGTTCTCCACGACAGACAAACTTTTTCTAGTTTGCATCTAAGCAACAATGCATGCTGAAATAAGGGCCCAAGCACATCCAAAGAAGCTAGCGTGGGTACAAGAGAGATGACGCACATTATTGCTCTGCTGTGGCAGAAAAATAGCCCCTTCCCGTGACCGCAACATGGGACCAGATTCATAGTCTTGCAAAGTATTAGGCACTCCTGTTTCAATTAATCCTACTTTGCAGTTTTGAACTGATCTCCTCCAGAAAAAAACACCAATCAGGCTTGACCTTATTCTCTGGAATCCAACAACAAAATCCCCAACCAGTTTGTCTGGCAGGAAGAGGCTGAGAGCTCAGCCTCCAGTTCTGCTGCTGTTGTTATGACCAAAGAATCTCAAACGCAAAATATAGACGAGCAAGCGCAGCGCTGCTGTCTCAGCAACATCGTGCAACGTTGAACAGATGCTGCAACAGAAGCCTTCCAGGGAAATAGAGATGATGACTACAAGAAGGTTCCTGCCTTGTTGGAGAAGGGGGAATGAGGAGAAGAGGGTGCTCTGAACTGCTGCCCAGCCAGACAAAACACCCATTTGGGGTTTTAGAGCCTGTTGCTCTGCATAGACTATTTTTGTATTGGTAATCATTACATTTTCATAGAGTCATTCAGCTGTTTAAGTTTTAGCCCCAAAACGAAGTGACCCAATTCATCCTATTTTATATGTATTTCGGATTATTAAAAATATCATATATTTGTATATTTGCCTGGAAGTATCTGTGATTCCATTAATTTTTTTTTTCTTTCTCTCTTTTTGACGTGACTGTACTACCCTGTCATGCAATCCAAAATAAACAAGAAACCCCTTAAAGAGTGAAACTATTTAATATTCTGATGCTGGGAATGCTTCCGTTTCTAATTACTAAAGGGAAGCTGTGTGAAGTCAGTGCAGCACTAGCGCTTTCTTTCCTTGGCTTCATCTGCCACCTGGTGGTACAGTCCCAGGGAGCAGAAAGCAGCATTTTTATGGAAGGACCCTGCATGTTCCAACAGGCACCTGGAGTTTAGGGCTGATTGTAAGGCTGCAAAATGGAATGAGCAGCACTGCGGTTGCAAACACCTGTGCAGTTCATGTCCACACACAATGCAGTATGTTTAAAAAACGTTCTGCAATTAAAACATTTAATGCTTTAACAGAAAGGGCAAGTTACAAATTCAGATTTTTCAGCATATGAAACTAAACAGCTGCAAACTGCCAAGATTCAGAAACAGTCCCAACAATTTATAACACTTATTACAAGTTCTTGAGCCCAATAGAAGCTCATTTGCAAAAGCAGGGCTCACAGGCAGACACAGGATTGAAAGCAGAAAAGTTTAAGAGCCACTTTGTTACTTGCCTGCAAATAGCTTGCAATGTCTCACTGTTAAACCACGAGAATAAAGCAGGAAGGATAGAATAAGTTACTAGCCTAAACATTTTAAACTATTTTATTTGGAATCAATATTTATTGTTATTCTATTCAGAACATTTCAGTAAAGTTGCAAAACGAAGTATAATAAAAGTAACTCCTATTTTCTCATTGAGAAATCAACAGTCCTTATTTGTGTTGTCCCACATGCTGCACAGGGACAGGATGACACTGAAGCTGCCCTGCTAGGGCGATCCAGTATCTGCGTCACGTCACTTTGCAGCTGCGGGTGGGAAAGTAAATATTTACTACCAGGAGTTGGCCCCTTGGGGAAAACCTAAAGGCCAAGTCTACTTGGCACAGTGTGGCACTGTGCAGGGATATTCAGGCTACCTTGGACCTAGCAGCGTTACTATTAATGAGCAGACAGAATGCTTTGCCAAGCATTCCCAAGACACCCAAGAGAGCACAGTACCTTTGCACTGACACACTCAAGATAGGTATCTTGAATCATTTCCATCTCTGATACATGGGGAAAATGAGGCAAATATACATCAGGTTACTGGCCCACACGCCCCGTGCACCAGGGAGGCAGTGGCAGGCCTCTGTATTTGCAGAGGCTTTTGGCAGGACGACTGCAGCAGCTCAGAGTAAAGCCACCGCTCCTTGCTTGGCTCTTACCATACCCCAAGGAAAGACACATGCATAATGTGGGCAAATACCTACGAACACAGAGCAAACATTAAAAAAAAAAAAAGAGCTACAAGTATTCTTACAGCCACCTGTGTATTTACATGAGCCCTGTGCGATGACGTGCTTCTGATCCATTATACCTAGAAAGCAAATTTCAATCACAAACTTCTACCTCAAACAGAGTTTTTACTTACTCGCCAAACATGGAAAAGAAAACACAGCAAATGTCTAATCCAAGCCCTCATAACAGCATGATCCTACTCATATGTGGTATTCCAGGTGTTGGAGAGCAATTCTTAAAGCTAAAAGGAGTGTTCTCCCTATTTTCCATTACAGACAAAACCTGAGGTTAACCCTTCACTAGCTTGCCTCTTAAGGGAAGAGAGCTGGATGCTGCACGTATGTTTGTGATGGCATTTGCAAAAGCACCTAAGAGAATTGGGAGCATAAACCCCATTACATTTCCCTGACATGCAGGTATTGAACTCCCTAAAGTGCTTTTGAAAAACCCCACTGAAAATCACATTGAAACAGCTGGAAGAAAATACCGGGCAGATATCAGGGATGAGCAGAGATTCCACCTCCACCCCCATCTGAGGCTCCAGCAGCCAGAAGAATTGAGTCTGGTGGTGACTACCTCTCTACCTGAGGAAATCCCGAAGACCCTGGTCCAGGTCAGAGTTGCGCATGAAGTATCTGAAGCCCTGTCCCGGCCAAATGGCAGGCAGCCCAACCACAGCGGCTGCAGCGTTCAGTAACGAGCAGATGGTTTTGAAATGACAGCGCCTCTTGCCAAGACGGACCCGTTCCGACTCCTCCATTTCTGCATTACCCATGCCATTTGCAAATGCTCTGTGCAGACACAACTCACAAGGAAAGCTCTTCTCTTAGCAGCCTGCAAACATTTACAGCCAAAATCAATACATACATCAGTGCTTGTAAAAGTAATTTCATTTATGGTAATTAAATAAATTAGCTCTAATAAAATAATGATTTCACTATTTACCGGAGGAAAATAACGGGTTGAAAGTCATTTAATTTGACACAAACTTGGGGTTGGGTCTAATCCTTCAGATTTTAACTCTTCATTTCCTCTGATGTTTTATAACAGTGGGAATCATTATTATTTTCTTTTCCTGCGATAACATATGAAAATAAACTGCTGAAAATATTGACCTAAGCCCTGGACAGAAAAGGATGAGCAGACATCCCTGAATGTGAGCTGGTTGCGTTGTTTGAAAAGTCAGCCTCAAGTTCCCTGTACACGTGTCAATAAAAACAAAACACTTTGCAAGTGGATTCAGATCATGTTTATACCTGGGAATTCCTGATGTGAAGACACAGAAGTTGTACTGTATTTGCACAGGTATAAATGAGATGGAGGTCTCCATCCTTGCCACATAAGTTAATGCTTTGAAGAAGTTTGATCTAAGCACAAAATTCAAGATTTTTGTCCCAAATTTCCACTCCACAGACAAGATGCTGCACCAAACATTACTAGGAAAGTGTGACTGAAAAACACAAATAGATTAAATGGGCTCTTACGTGCCACCGTCATCCATCAGGCCTTCATTCTCATTATTAAATACACTGTCCCAGCACTATGCTGGGAACTGATGGGGAACTGATCACACAGGAAAAGGTTTGTTAATAAAAGATGCTTGGTCTGTTTACCAGAAGTACGAGCATAAACATCTATCAGACCAAAAAAAAAAGCTCTCACCACTTATTTTGCAGACATCATTCTGGCCTACTTTCCACATTAAGCAAAAAAGCATGATTCAAGCACTCAAAAAAAAAGGTCAATAAAACATTTGCCACTAGAGGAGGCTATTTCATCATTTTTTTTTCCAGTGACATACCTGTACCAGGGAAATTTCAGTGGCGAGTTTCTGCAAAACCACCACTACTGTTTTCCAGCTAGCCCTATTATGAATTACTCTGAAATCAGCAAATCTCTCAATAACTGTGTTTGTACGTAATCTTGAGCCAAAGGAAAAGTAAATGCACAAAACCCACAGAGTTCATAACCTGGATAATTTCTGTCCATTTTAGTATGATGGTACATCGGACTGCCTGTAGAGCTGCCAAAGGGAAGATGTTGGTGAACAAGTCAGGGGCTTTCCAGGACTCCACTGATCTGTAAATATAATAATCCTCGGCAGAGGAACTTCAGCTGGGTGAATTACCAATGAAGCCCTACCATCAGCAAGCGCATCAGTTTTGTTCACTATTTCCCATCTCTTTTTTAAGTTTTTCGAGCACCTGGCCCCAGATTCATATCCCAGATACCCTCAGCCTCAGACCATCAGACTCCAGGCCCCAAAACTAAGGATTCATTCCCTTGGAGAACTGTGTTGTCTTGCATTTTGTTCCAGATCTGAATAGAACCAAATTTTAAAACATCCCAATTTTCTATGAAACAGATTTGCCCTTTCCAGTCTGGTCTAGGTATAAACAGGTATTAGGGGAAATGGGCCATGTAATTCTGTTGGACAAATCTTGTGCTCGTAAAACATCTCTGGCTGATGGTCCCAGAAATAGATGCCCTTTCTCCATCGACAGAACAAGCACATCCCAGAGGAGATCAGCACAGCTATGGGAGAAAGGTTTGTCCAACAGTCCCATCTTTTGATGCATGCACCACAGGTTGTTGTACCCTGTGGTATCTTTAGAGACTCCTTCTTGCCCGTTCTTTAACTTGAGCAACAGAGGCTCGGACTTGGGGTTTGGCTATGATGCCCCATATGCAGGTAATGCTCATGGTCAGAGAGGCCTTTGACAGAGGGCGACCACTGCAAATTTCAGCCCTGCTTCCAGAGCTCACCTTGAGCTTTGCCAGCTCCCAAGGGAGCTCACACAGATGCAGGTTCCCAGGCGGCGGCCCTCCTTTAGAAATGACCCCAAAAAAGCCACTTGTATCCTCCGCCACAAGCCAGGCTAGGAAGCACCTCATGCACTGGGAAGGGTACTTGAGAGGTTGGAAATATTGCATAGGACTTAAATGATGTGGGTACCACAACCCACATCATGCATCTGGGGCTCCAAGACACTGAAAATGCACCCTCCCACTGCAACACTTCAGAGCCCCAGCGCTTCAGTAGGAAGCACCCAGGTTCATTTTTGGGGACAGAGCCTGGAAGCTGGCTACTTAGTGATATCTTCTGTGCTGTTCCTCTGGCTTCCAACTCATAAACTCCAAATCTGACTCTGCATCATTAAACATTCCCACCTCCATTTCCTTTGCAAAGCAGCAGCTGTAAAACAAAGTAATTTAATTTAATTACAATTTTTTAATTAAGCAACTACGTAACTAAATGCTCTACTACAGTGGTGAGAGCTCTAACCCCACATCTCAGCATTAGAGGGAGGCCTGCTCCCATTTAATTCTCTTTGCAGAGACAAGGAGGAAAAGTTGGAAGCATGGCTTTAGGGAACAGCATCCCAGCAGTCAGTCAGCAGCACTAGAAAAATGAACAAGGAAAAAACCCACACGCACATTTCATGCTCTGCAGCGGACCCACAGCACAAAGCAGCATAAAAATCTGGTCCT
>NW_008825532.1:5794288-5808169 GCF_000699105.1 Pygoscelis adeliae
TAAGCAACCCTGCTCTGAGCTACACTGCTTGAAAGAAGATTCACGCAGATATTCAGGTTCAGTGACCTTGGAAAGCCAAAAGGATACATCAGCCTTTCAAGTAGTTAGCTTTTAATCGACAGGCTTGGAGAAATCCGTCAGACATGGGCAGACAGATAGGAGTCACCCATCTCTGGTTCTTGGATATTATGGTAATGACTGATGAATACAGACACCCATAAATAAATGGGCCGATGACTCCAGTGACATCATGTTCTTAAGTACTACAGCGACAGAGGCAAGGAAAGTAGACGGGCAGACAGGAGACAATCCAATCATGCCCTATCTGTGCATTACGGCGTGAGTCACGTTACCTTTTTCAATATAGATATTTAGTGGTGTACCTGGACAGCTGCTGAAGGTGTGAGCAGATTGAACCAAGGCAAGTATTTGCCAGCGCCTTGTCCACACAAACATCATCAGGCCATAAAGACTGCATAAAGATCCTGACTTCAGGGCTTGGATTGAACAGCCCAGGCTCATAGATCCTTGGAAATATGCTTTTCAGCATTGTTTACCAGTCTGACCCTGTATACTGTTCCTTTTTATTTTACCTTTACGTACCTTGGAAATGGACTAACATTTTGCAGTGCTCCATACACAGTAAGAGAAGATAATGGGAGCTAGTTAAGAACCTGTTCCCAAAGTATTATTCTGGACTCCACTATCATAGAAGTGGCTCTGCCATCAATAACTGGGCAAGAACAGCTTCTTAAAACCAGTTTTAAAACAGCAGCAGCAGCAAAAACAACAACAAAATAGGCCTGATAAGGACACTACAAGCTCATTGACAGGAGAGCTCTGAATTCCTCTGAAGAAGCGAGTCTCCAAGCTCCTGAGCTCCCAGCAACCGAGCAGCTCATCTTTCTGAGCACCAACTAATACGCTAACAGAAAACAGGACAAAGTTAAGCTGAGGAAGAATAAAAAGAGCAGCTAGTTTCATCTTCTGTTTGGGACATTGGGAAAATCCACCTGGGCCAAGAGGTGCACTGAAAGAGCAGGACTAGGAAGAGATGCTCTCTGTGCAGTACAGGAGCCTGTGCTTTCCTGTTCTCTGAGAACAGGCAGCTTATGAAAATGTGAGCATCTGTGACAAACTGTTTAGGGGATTTGAAATGGGAAGTGGAGCTTCCTTTCCCTAGCTCCTGTTTAAACACAGTCATGATCATCAATGCCTAAAAGCTGTCATCACCCAGAGGCTTTTCAAAAAGCTGTGGCCCTGTTGAAAAACAAAGTGCTTAAAGTCAGGCACCTAAATCTATGCTTGCATGTCTAACTCGGAGAAAGGTGAACCTCATGCCACAGCAGCTTCACAGCTCACCAGCACAAGGAGATGGTCTCAGCTCGCAAAAGCCACAGGCTGACAGAGCAAACCCGCTCTCGCGGGGACACGCCACGCAGACAGCTGCCACCAGGACCGCTGCCCCCTTACAGGACTCCAGCGCAGAAACTCAGCCCCATTTTCAAACAGGCGGGCTCCTGGAGTCAGTGCAGCAGCCGAGAGGTCTTCTTAGGTAGGGGACTTTACAGGACTTAAAGGTGTCTGATTTTCGGAAATGTTAGGTCTCATCTCCATTTCTCAACTTGGGCACACAGATTGAAGTGGGTGTTGAAATAATCACAAATATCAGAAATCTCAGTAAAATGCAGAAAGGAGCTAAATTTCAGCGAAAATTTTCCATCTAAAAATTCTAAGCACAGATGAGCAAACATTATTTTTTAAGAGCATAATGACCAGTACATATCATCCCTAATGTCAGGATATCTTAAACAAACTGCAGATTGTGCTACACTAAATTACTCTCCAGCACATGAGGCTGTTTTGGGATGTCTCTAGGCCCGTGCTGTCTTACAATTACTTTAGAAAGAAAACAATATGCTACATACCCTGAAATACATATTTCAGAAATACACAGATTTCTAGCATTTTCTTCATTTTAATTTTAAAAGTCGTAACTCAGGATAGAGTTACGGTCTAGAGGTATGTCTCATTTTTATACTTCTTCAGGTATTTAAACGATCTCTTGACCAAAGGGGTGCCTTTGGTCAGCAGCAAATAACTTTAATAGGCTTGTTACTTTGTTATCAGAGTTTCAACACTTTCCTAGAGAAGAAGATTTATCCCTTTGCCAGTTATTAAAGGAAAGGTGTTAATTCAGGTGACATTTTGAAGTTTTCTCTGTATCTAGAAGAAAGCAGTGAATGGGGTAAATGTTAATTATCAATGGCAGTTAAGTACTATCACATATACCCACTCTATTTCTAAATTAGTTTTTCTGCAACTTCTTATATTGTCTTTTATGTCAACCACCCTTCTTGGGATGAAAGGTCCATCCTCTCCAGCTGGTGTCTAACAGGGTATTCAATTGTATTTTGGAGCCAGACTCCAGCTTCCAGTTTGCCCACAGTGACAATTCCTTCCCTGTACCTTCAGATTTGTCATGGCTGGGATGCAACCCCGCTGGTGTGGACATCAGGGCTTAGTTTCTGGGAGGATGGGAAGAACATTCAAAGAGAGCAATGCTGCTGATCTGCCTCTTCACACAATTCTAGACCCAGCCCAGGAGGAAATCGCCTCCTCTGAAGTTCACCTTCATGACTGTTCAAGGAACCCTGACTAGTGCCACCATAGGTACCAACTACTTTTCTGGTGCATAATATATGAAGCTTATCAAACCTTCTCATCCATACACTAGCATTCTAAGGAAACTTTAAGGGATATATCTGACTTCAAAGAATTCTTTCTGGTTTGGACCCTGGATAACTCTGAAATGGGTGGGAACTGATTGTCCATTGCCAAGTAGCTTAGGCCAGGCTAAGCACAACTATCTGATAGGAATTGGAGAAGGAGGCCCCATATACTGCCCTTCTTCAGCACTCAACCTGGTGTGCTCAAGACAGTGGTGGCATATGGAATTTACCGGGGAATTTGCTGCCTTCCAAGGTCTGAGAGTGCAGGGTTTTCTTAAAAATGGGAACACTTCCAAGTTCATTCTGTTAACTCAAGCTTTAACTGCCCTAGATAGAGGGCAGGGGATGGTGCAGTCTTACTCTTTTGTGCATGTTCTCTCAATGCTGATGACACATCACTTAGACTGATGGGGGTATGCACTTTCTGCTATTTTTAAGCTCCTGCAAACCAAAAGATGGGATAAACAACACTACCCGAGCTAGATAAAACAAAGTAACACTGAACAGAACAGGTCATATGAGGAAATTGTGTGGGATGCTGATTTTTATCATCTATTTCCTTAATTTAAAATACATGAGAGCATATTCTGTGCATCAAGGCAGCTGTCACTCACAAAGGCGGCCACTTGAACGTACGACTGATGTACAGTAATAGTAACTCCTTTTTTGGCAATCCAGCCAAAGGAGTCAATGGGGAATTTGAGTACCTGCTTAAAGCACTAAAAATGGCTAAGTGCCACTGGAGACATGCACAAATATTTCACCCCGCTGGGAGCAAGGAAAGTGGCTGGTATGGAGAAACCAGGCACTGATGATACAGTGCCTAATATTCTTTTACCCAGGAACATCTATATATATTTAACTCAACACTCAGTGCTGACAAGTTTTCCCAACTCTTTTCAACTTTAAGCCAGAGAACTGATGAAAATAAAGGTGAAAGGCAGATTACTATTTAGCTCTTGTTATGTCAAGCTTAACAGTCTTCTAATAAATGAATGTCAAGAAAATACTTATTAACAACTTTCCTGCAGTTTAAGCAGCAGGTTGTGCCTACAAGAAAGCCAGGCATTTTCGTTTAATTCAACTGAGGGAGAAATAGAGGAGGAAGAGCTGGTTCACTCCCGACGACTACGCAGGGTGGCCAGACGAGGCCGTGCGAGCTGCACAGATCCCCGATGCCGCACACTGCAGTGTCCAGCTGCCACGGCCGGTGGGGCAGCCGGTCGGGGCCGGGGCATCCACGCTGAGCAGGAACCCCTCTGCACCCTGCTTCATCAGCTGTGGGGTGGCTCTGTGCAGTGCTGTACAAGGAGGATCTATGCCGATGCTGCTCCAAGAATACAAAACATTTGTTTTCCTACCCCTGCTGCTGCTAAGATAGTATCGTAACAACCAGGCTGCAGTTACTCAATATAATTTGGGAGACAGGATTAAAACAACATTCTTTTTTATGCCACACTCCCTGTTTTGCTATGCTGTTCCAATCAATCTGTGAAGCATCCAGTGTTTTTATCTTTGGCTGCAATTAAACCTACAGGAAACATGGTAAATGTAACCTTCCCACGGGGAATATTACTCTGCAAGCCACTGACTAACCACTAGATAAAACACCTAAATGACACCAGCATCTATTTTTCACAAAGCAAGACTAAGATGAACATCTCACAGTAATAATGTTAATTACACTTGGTGGATGAAATGAGAAGAAAAACACCCAGAGAATTCAGCGAAGGATGCTAAGATCTGTAATGCTTAAATAGCCAAATGCAATTAAAAGACTCACTCTTCAGTCAGCAGCACTTCTGCAGCTCTACCATAGGACATAAGCACTGGAGCCAGTGCACTGTGACAAGAGAAGAGATTTCTGCTTTGCTCTACAGCTGACGATCCTTCATCTGTGAGATGTTTGACGTTTTATGGTTTTTTTTTAAATAAACTTGGCAAAACTGGACAATCAGATGAGTGTAACAATTAGTAGCCATTTCCTAAAGCAATGACTTATCCCATCATATCATATATGATTTTTAGATTTGACCAAGAGATTTTTAATGTCAAAAGACAAATCTTCACATGAGGCGAGAACATACCCGAACATCCAACATCTGTTTGACTGAAGGCCACCGAGCATGCCTGGGCTGGGTTCAGCACGGATGTCTTTCCTTCAGGAGTTGTGAGCAGTGGTTCACAGGATCAGGGTGCCTCTTAGAGCAGATCTGCTTAATCTCAACCATATCAGCACAATAAAGCCTAAGCACAGAAACAGCTCAGAAGACTGAACCACTCTGAGCCGTAGCTAGCTCATCTACAGTTTTTCAAAATCTAGGAAAACTCAGACAGGCCCAACTGCTCCATGGGTTGGAGTCACCTCCAACCTGTTTCATAGGGACAGCCATGACAACTCTTCATGACCTGTCCACTAAACAAATCTATAACCATAGCCGCCCTTCTTCATCATTTCATACCTACCTTTAGCAAAATAACTGCGTAATTTTGGCTGGAGCTTAAAGGCACTGCCTCCACAGATAACATTCTCTTAACCTCTTGGCCTGCATATCATAAGATGTTTTACTGGGATCCTTTGAATTATGTTTATTAGTTAGGGCCAGTTAAGCATTGGTTACTTGGATAAACATGCCCTGCTGACCAGTCATTTTGAAACAGCTACAGAAAGCCACAAAACTATTCCGCCAGCCAAGGGCACATGCGAATATTGAATATTCCTTTGTTATAAAAATGAGACTGGCTGTCATTCACCAGAGCAAGTGCATAGGGAAATGACGATTTCCCACCCACTGGCACCACGCAGGGCAACCTGTTACCTATCACCGCCTTACACAAGTCTTTCTACTTTATCTCAGCTGCTCTCCTTAAATAATGCCTTGTTACTGCACTGCACTGTATAGTTCAGCTCATCTACCTGAATTCTTGTTGAAATATGCATGTATTCTTTAATTACCATAGTTTCATTATTTTTACAGTTAACTTTGCAATTAGTTGCTAATCAAAATCAATTCTAGCAAACAGGTCACACAATTATTTCTTGGGAAAATATCCTGACTTTATTACCATTTTCATCCAAAAACCAAACAAGGTCACTATAATCTTCTGGATATTAGGTTGGCTGCCATGCATCAGCATACCCACAATTAATTTACTAGATCAAATAGCTGAACGGTAAACAAGCAGGACTTCTCAAGCCCCAGTTTTCCCTGTATATATGTCCACAAACTAAAAGCAAAAAAGCAAAATCAAAAACAGTCAAACAGTTGTATTTAGGTTTCTACAATCAGATGTTAAATTAAGCTGGTTGCACACTAACTATAAAAATTAGCCCCTTATCTTTATAGAGTCCAGTTACAAATCTCACAGATACAAAATATGAAGCAGAAACCTGTTGTTAGACTTACAGAATTACCTACAAGTGCTCTCAGCAAGATTAGATTACAAATCAATGACAGCTTTGCCGAGAGCCAAATTACAGCTGACCCTAAGTGAGTATAAAAAATGTGAAGAATGTGCAATACCTTCCTTTTTCCTCTATTCTGTTTCCACGCAATACCATGCACAGCTGAACCCATCCAGCTTTCCCAGGTAATTGATTTTTTTCAGTCTGACATCAATTAAAACATTTTCTTTCCCCTTAAAATGAAAAGTTTTGTTTTAATGTGTCTTTTCAAAGTTTTCACACAATCTGCAGCACTTCAGAACAATATCTAATTTGGAATTAAAAAGCCAAAACATCCTGCTTTTAAGAACGGCACGCTTTTTTCTTTTAACCAGGTTGAAGCTACTTGCTGAACATCACTCATTCATCTCCAAACTGCAGCTCTGCACGAAAAATGGTTTGTACCATTTTCTTCCTAATGTTATGGCTGATCACCCAGGAGATTCCTTTTCCTCATGAAAGTTTTGGGCACCTCAATAAAGTTTAAGCTATAAGGCTAGTTTGTAAGGATCCCCATGTTACTAATCAAAGGAGACCAGCTCCTCCAGGGAGGGAAGCAAACCAAGTCTACCTGGGTGTCAGTGCTCTGGTCTGTCCAAGGGGATCCAGCCAAGCAGGGGAAAAGCCAGCAGTAAAACCCCAGTATCCTGGACTGCAGTTAACACACTCCTGATTGCATGACATGCTTTCCCTCCTGCACTGCTACTTTTTCAAAACCTGACGCTATCAGCCTGCTGCTTCTTCTGAATAGCCATGAGGAGTGGCCCATGACAAATCCAAACGCCCACCTTTTTTCAAGCTGATAAAACCACGCACCATAGTGGCGATGCCTACCACGGACAGAACAAGTCACGTCCAGCTTGGTACATTCAAAAGAAAAATAAATGCTCTCACCTACCAAACATACATTGTTAAAAAATATGACGTGTGTGGCCCAAGAGACGGGTTAGAGGAGAGAACTCCAATGCTCATGCTTCATCATTTCCAGTGTCATCTGCTCATTTCACTAAACAACTGATAGCATGGAAGGGAAGCAGTGGAAGTTTTGCAAAATAAATACTCCTACATCTGTCGACAGCTTCTAGGCATTCAGCTAAAGAGAAGTCATTTGTTTTCAAATTGCACATTAAGGCTTGGAAGGGATGAAATTATCATCTTCATCATCAAATAATGCAATATTTGTAATGTGGTAACATCTAGAAGCCCCATTCAGGTTCATAAACTGAACCTGCAAAGGGATGGAGACACAGATCCTGCTCTAAACAGATAATTAGCATTGCAAACTGACAAATCACTGTTTCTACCATCAATAACTTGGCTTAAATTGTGGATGGAGACACCAATAACTAAAGAGAAAGCCCTGGATCTTTTTGCACTGTTCTGGTTTTGCATGCTAGAGGCTTACAATTAATGGATGCACTCCACTGGAAGAAATGCGTATCTACTCTCAGCTGAAGGAGGAAGGATTTTGCAGTTTCATAAATTTCCCTACTTCTTGCCTCTTCTAAGCCTCTTTGGAGCACAGAGTGGCAAAGGTGTAATGCGCCAGTTCACAACCCATTTCAAAACATGGACAGACTAGAAGAATTTTATGAGAAAAAAATCCACCTTTTTTGGCAAGTTGGCATATCTGCTAATTTAATTTTGGGTGAAATTCAGCTCTTTATAAAGGTTAATTTTTTTATTTTCCATTTTCAACGCCTGGAAATGGTCTTCAATGGATATATTTAAATGAAAAATTTCCATTTACAGATTCCTCCCCCCCCCCCCAAGATTTCTTTTTAAATTAATATTTTACCAAAATCAGGAAGAACTCATGAAATGTTTCAGTTTCATCAAGCCTTCAGCCTAGGCCCCAAAAGATGGCACAGTAAAAACGAATGAAGAGTTTTTCTACCCTTAATATGTGTCCATAGTAAGTGATGGGGGTGAGGCAAGACTGACTGTCCAGCTACCTGTAGGTAAGAAAAGCTTGTAGATGCAATGGCACAGAATGACCGCACTGTCATTTCCACATGGTGGTAGCAGTGGGGACTAAGGGAAAACCCGCCTCAGACATTATGAGTGAATTATGTATCTTATTTCTGTCGTTGTCAACAAGACCTACATAGCTGTGATATTTAAGCTGTTACAAAAGCTGCTGATACATACGTACAGGCTATAAACAACTGGCTCCTTTCAGAAATAAGGAAGGACTGTCATTTTTATCAAGCAGGAAAAATCAATAAAACATGAGAAGAGACACTGAGAAAACTTATGTTCCAGCTACTATAGCAACATCTTTTTAATCAATAGGGAGAATGCAAAGAATATACAAAGCAATGGACAACACAGCTGCAATTACTACTTCACATGAGACCATGCTTCATTTGCATTGTGACATCCAATCAGTCAGAATTAAATTTTGTGTGCTACCCTATGTCCCCAGATCTCTCCTTCAGCTAATCTGTCACATCCTTTACGGAAGTGTTACAAATAAGATTTATCAAGATGACAAATAGAGCTTTCATTCCTACTGTGCACCGCGCTTGCCGTGCTCAGTGTACAATCAGCAGCTCAGCTGCTAAGCAACAAAAAGAAACAGAGAAAGAAAAGCCCCCCGCCCCCCAACCCGCCCCAAAAATGCCCATCCTTTGACATGCCGAGTGGGAACAACCGACATGAGAAAGGGAATCAATTGCACCACGGATGGAACAATTTTACTCTGGATTCTCAGGGATGGGGGAAAAAGTTATGTTTATTTGCCATGCCTCTGATTAACAACAACCTTCGATTTGCTCGGTCCTACAGCAAGTTCCTATTTTCAAAAACGTGTCCTGTTCTTCCTTTTTTTGAAGCTGACTCATAAAATAACTGCTGCCTCAGGCAACATAATGTCTGCTGTTGCCCTCACCAACACACTGCTCTGACACTTCATACTTTGCCAAGGTATTACCTCGACACTCGTGTTTTCTCAATCAGGAGAACGCAGACAACTGACGTAACATGGAGCTCAGCAATCACATTTCAGAGTAATCTATTTCTGAATGATTTTTAAACTACTATTACATTTATTTCAGATTTCCTCATCTCTAATCCTTGTCAGAATTTACTAGGCAGTGCATACTACACATTCTACTTAATATTGATAATCTGCTTTGTACTATTTTATTTTCACTAACCCAAGCACTGAATTTAATTGCCAACCCTGCCATATATCTTTAGAACAAAACCAAACGATGTTTTGCTCTTCAGCCAAAGACTCTTACCACCAAGGAAACTGGCAGGGGAGAGGTTTGAAGGCTGCCATGGTTTGTATCTGCAAGTCTAAAACTGCTCACAGCAACGGGCTTCGATGTAGCAGATGTAGGTTTATAGCCAAAATAACTTTAGCTCCATCACAGTGTCCATGACAGTCAAGTGAAAAACTTGCAGCTGAGTTTACAAACAAGTCATGGCAAGGTAACAAGCTTCCATAAGCTCATAGATCCGAGGTTCCTCACTGCACTTGGTCTTTGTTCCTAGAAAATAAGGATCAATGCAGTTAATTTATTCTGTTTCCATTGAATTTAAATAAATTGGATGGCATCTTTGTACTTGAAATTTCCTCTATTTGAATATCATTTATACAAGAATCTATGATGTATATTTACTATTATTTTCTTGGTTCAGCTTTTCTTAATGTTGTATTATATAGCAGGCTTATCACAGTACTTATCACAGGCTACAAAATTAACTCCAGTAGAGCAAAATAGATGGCTCTGTCTACAAATATTGTTATGGATGGGATAATTTAGTGGAACAACGGCTTAGAGACACATTTAAGAGCCTGAATAGGTACCTAAAGAGCTACGCGAGTGCTATCTGTGTTTTAAGAAATGGTTCTTAGCTGGCTCCTACCAACTGAAGTACAGATTTCTTCCTCGTTTCAAATGCTGAACAGCACAACCTGTCTAGCTCTTCTCTAGCTCTGATCTGCACTGCACCTAAGTGCCTCCTAGTCTTTGATATACTTATCTTTGTAAGATTTCTTGTAACCAGTTTTGCCTGTGTTACTATATGTGGAGGATATCTATTACCCTACACCTGAGCACAGCTCTCCAAACAGCCAAGTTGCCTGACTCTGCTATCACTAAGCAGCAGCAAGGCTGCATTACCGAAGGTAAGAAAGAGGGGTGCTACTCAGAGCTACACTATGATGAAGAGCCTTTGGAAGCTATGCAGACAGAGGAAGGGCTAGTAAACAGGAGAGAAATACGAAGTTCAGTGCATAAGCAATAGCCCCTTGAAAACAGTGGTACAACACCATAACCACTTTCAAAAGAATCAGGACTAATTTTCAAGCACAACCTTATTTACCTGCAGTGGGACAACTTGTATAATATCTAACAACTGAGTATCAGGGCATTTTCTGCAAGGTTTATCACCATTAAGAATAACAGGAAAATAAAGGAATTACCATACCAGGTCGAAATGGAGGTCCACCTACCCTAAGTACTAAAAAGAAAAGTATATGCACTCTGCAGTAGATACCTCCTCTTCTTTCCCCTGCCAACTCCATTTGATACTATGAGAATGGCTTAAATCCTAAAACATCTGAACATGAATCCCTGCCAAAAGCTAGCTGCAATTAGTCTACAACTAGATATTTTGATCACTGACACTTCCATGGAGACACATGGATACCAGAAGCCCGAGTACACCACCTCCCAGCTATCCCCACATGAACTCTGGTTTCTAGAGGATCCAGTTCAAATTCACTTTATTTCTTTTAACTCCATATATTTATAGAAAAAATGGAACTTTGCGTAAAAGTTTAGAAAACCAATGCCCAGCCCCAAATTGAACAGTCTTAACCAGCCTTGGCCAATATAGCATCAGAGCCAGAGTCTGAGAGAAATTCAGTTCACATCTCAGCCATCAGCTTTAACCACGGACCTACTCATTTGCCAAGGGCCAGAACTACAGTGACGGTAAACCTCACCCAGTCATGCAGATTAACTCCCTCCCCCATTTAAAGTCCCCGAGCAGCAATCGTTTGCAAGGGCCAAAGCCAGTTGCAGCTCAGGGATTACGAGGGAACATCTATGCTCAGAGTTAACTTCAGGCTCAAAGCCAACCTCCAGACCAGATCTGCACCAGCAGCATTCCTAGCACCCTCTGCCTGCACCCCTGGGAGACCTGGTCACGCTCAGCATCTCGACAGAGACCCAAGGTCCCCCGTCTGCAGTCTGAACTGGTCGACATGGCTGGACCTGAGCAGGATACAGCTCAGCCACACAGCAGGTATTATACGTTTAGCTTTTCCTAACCACAACCTGGGTGATTTGAGCTAGAGCCAAATTAGCAGCCACCATGGCAGGCAGAAAGAAACCATGGGGCCCAATGCACTCAACCATTTTTGGACACACTCTTCAGTTCATCTGAAGACCCAGCTTTGCTGTTTCAATAGATGCTGGATCAAAACCCTCCTAAGGACATCTGGTTTGACTTTGCTGCATGGTCTGCATCAGCAAGTAGCTAGAGAGTTTCCTTATTGAAATTTCTACATATTAAAAGTGCCAGAAAGGTACCTTTGAGTCATGTTGATAAATCCTTGTTTAATAGCTGTCAAGGGAACATGACAGATTAGCCAGAGGGGGGATCTCTGGGCATCCAGCATTCACAGGCGTATCATGTACAATAAAATGCAGATGTAAGGAATGATCACATCACAGTGCCAGGCAGCATCATGTCTGCCCGTAACATATGGATATCGGCCTGCGTAAGAAAAACAGCATTATAAACCTGTTTATCATAGGCAGAGTGAAACTCCGGAGCCTGTTCTGGCTGCAGAAGTCAATAGCACAAAAACCATGTGTTGCCTCACCATGAAGAATGCAAACACAGCCTGGCTCCTGGAGGAGAGGCATCACCAGTCTAGCCCCAGACACAGAGGCACGTGCTCTTACTTTGATTGCCAGTGTAACACGGCTGCTGCCACGAGGGGTTTAACTTACGTCTTTTGTCAAATAACCATTGTACCCAAGCAGTTACATGAAGTAGATTAATCCAAAATACAAAAGCTTTGGCCTTTAGACCAAACATGTAACAACAAACCCTCACTTTTTTCTATTCTACTGTTGCTGTCCTCTTGGATCTCAAAGGTTAGATTACCAGAACTCCAGAATAGCTTTTAAGCAAGTATCTACACACAACATTTGGACAATTTTTCCTCCTGTGCTGTATCTTTGTCATGTAATGCTCATGGTCTTGCATACAAAATTACTGGAGTCCAGATGTAAAATTTGCAGATAAAATTTTTACGAACAGTACACAAAATCCCAGTGGGGACACGCCACAAGCCTCTGATGTATAGCAAGTTTAATCTTCCCGAATAATTGTTTTCTTTCCCATCCCACACTGCTGTATTTTTCTCTATCTTAATTTATTTTAATAAAACATACATTTGTTTGGAAACAGCATATATTATTGAGCTGTTCCTGGTTTAGAAAACAGAATCATTAACATGATATAGCACACAAGTGCATCTCTAGCTCATGTTATTTTCTGCTTTGTCAATTTGACTCAGTCTGTTTTAAATTGCACAAGCTATTTTTAATGGCCTTTTTGCAATTCAAATCTGCATTCTGTAAGTATAACTGAAAAGATAACAGTTCATTTTCAGTCTTGCACTCAAATCTGTTGAAGGAGGCTTTAGTAACTGTTGAATATTCTGTTATTTAAACTGCCTTTTTATTGTATTAATTTTAAAACAAAAATGTCTTTAAAAAGTTAGACCTATGAAATGAAGGGGGAAAAGGTGAGGCTTGATTTGCAGTCTTTTACATGGGCCTGAAGGCAGCCAGGTTCCAAGATGACCAGTGAGATGGATGCTTCATGACAGTAAATTTGAACTGGAGCTCGGTGAGTGGAAACATTTATCCCAAGCCTGTTGTGTCAGAGTAATAACAGCACCAAGCTTCCATGGCCGGAGCTCTGAGGTTAGACTCTGAACACCCGCCCTTGATGAGTCTCTTCTGGATTTTTCCAACTCTACCTTTTTTCTCTCTCGTCCACATCACACTCCAGAGAAGTACTCTACCCATGTTTTGGAAAAATCTGTTTTCACTTACATCTCTTGGACGTACCACAAAGTTGCATGAAAGTGGAAAGCACAGCGCAGAACAAAACCAGCTCCCTCCTCGCACACATTTCTGTTTCTTTGGCTGAAGCCTTGGATCAAGTCATGAATCACAGAGCGTTTTGTCCTAATTTAAAGTGATAACTGTAAAAGAAATTTGTAATGTATATAAAATTGCCTTGGTAATAATAATTTTCCTGACTCTGCATAACGCAGTGTTAGAATAATTACTATGTTTGGTGCTGCAGGGCCAAAGAAGAGCTGGTGTCAGAGAACACTGCTGAACAAGGCTCAGAAAACAGCTTGCAGCGAGGGGAGCTGCCACAGGCGGTGCAGCACATGCGGCACTGGCACAACCCATACAGACGGTCTGACACACCGTCCTCGCTGATTACTTTCCAGTTACAGTGATTACCTTCCACGGACTTTGGAAATCAGGGGTGCCTCTGTGTCACTGCGAAATCAGTATGCAGGTTAGTCACTGGCCTTTGGGTCACTGATGGACTTTTGTGGCAGACTCCAGAATTTTCATTTATGAGACTGTATCGATAATTAGAACTGCTGAATCTCCTTAAGGCCACACAGCTTGACGTCTCTGTGAT
>NW_008825532.1:5808240-5829621 GCF_000699105.1 Pygoscelis adeliae
TAATGCGGAGCCGGCGTCGGTCCTGCTTAACTGGCAGACATCCACAAGGTTGCAGAAAGCATTGGATAGTGTTTGGAAAGGATATTCATGCTGGCAAGATAGGCAGCATGACAGTTTTGCAGAGCATTGGGCAGTGGACTGGACTTTGGGCGCCAAAGGGAATAGGTGCTCCTGAGCTGCTTTTAGTCTTATCACTGGACCAATTCACAAAGTTCAAACTCCCCCAGTCCACGAGCTGGTTCACACCTCCTCTTCCCCTGTGAGTATTGCTTAGCTGCAATAACAGATTTTAACATATGAGATCAAACCCATTACCCTATAGTCTTCTATTAAAATGCCTTCACAGCTGTATATTCAAGAGGTGAAAAGGCA
The DNA here is from genome assembly GCF_000699105.1 of Pygoscelis adeliae. Classification (NCBI taxonomy): domain Eukaryota; kingdom Metazoa; phylum Chordata; class Aves; order Sphenisciformes; family Spheniscidae; genus Pygoscelis; species Pygoscelis adeliae. The sequence goes on from NW_008825532.1 coordinate 5,808,613, forward strand.
GAACAAGGTTTAGTAATTATAGGACTATGTTAAACTCATTCTGGGTTACTCTGATCTTCTAAAGATCATGATGAAAAAAATGTATAATTGAAAAGTTCCCTAGTACAGCAACAGGGCTCCTACACTCTCTGGATTCCCAAGGTACCTGTGGATGGAGAAAGCTTTCATGTCAAGACTCTCATTAGACATGCACAAGGCTTTATAAAAATAAAGTCTGCTTTTGAATTCTGAAGCCATAAAAATATAATTAGCAGAAAAAGAGGGTATAAGCAAACCTGCTTGGGCATTCATGTGTTCAAACTGATGTGTGCATTGAGAGCCACATGAATCAATGAAGATGCTATGCCCAGCTTGAGCACTGTCAAGGACACCCAGGCTTTATGTTGCAGCTCACTAGTACTTACATTACATCCATTTCACACATGTGGCTTCAACCATCCTGTTGCTATAATGGGCCATGGAAAGCGAGTCTGCCAGTAACAGTCCTTCTTTCAGCTTGAAGGGTCAGAGGAGGAACAGGTCCAGCCCTGGCTTTAGTCACCCTTAGGGCCACATGCAGCAAGGAGCAAGCAGGGACAAAGGCCACCTTCTCTCTGTGGTCAGGCAGCTGTGCCTGCCTGCGCAAGAGCCACCAGGCCACATTGTCCCCACAATGATGTGCAAGTGGCTTTACACCCCAGTCCCAGCTCGTACATTTAAATGCGTTTCAGTGTTGACAGTTGGCATATCTGAGGTATTATGAGAGTACTATTCTACAGAGTTTGACCTTAAAAAATATGTATGTTAACAGCAGAGAAAGAGAGCATGAACAGTTGCTGAAACTATTGATTTTTAATTAATGTTCATTCTTTAATTACTTGTCTTTCTAATTAAATTGCTGTTAAGTTGGAATGCTGGAGCATCCCTACAGGCTCGTACGTTGTTCCTATGTGTCTTTTACCTTTAATATTTTATCCTTAAAGGTAAATTGACATCTTTGGAGCACTTGTTAAACTTCAGGATGTAACCCAAAAATTTTGGTGAGTGTATGTTGCAAGGAAGATGCAGAGGAAAATTACCGGGCCAACCGCACGCACAGCTAAGTCTCTTTCTGACACATTGCAACGAGGGCTATTGATCTCCTACCAGCAGCATGAGAATGGACAGAAAATCATGTGTTGTAACTGACTTTCATGTCACTTTATTATTTGACAGAGAAATAATACCTGGGAGTATCTACTTAGACTGTCATGGTTTTGGGTAGGAATGGAGCAGCTTATGTTATATGAGACAACACTCAACCATGGATAGATACTACCACAATCCACTTACAGAACAATAGACATCATCACCCTTTTTTGCTTTACTGTCTAGCTTAGAATATATTCAGTCTTAACTAAAAGCACTTACTCTTTACTGGTCTCAGTTATGGAGCAGGCTCTGCCCACCTGTGCTAACCTTTCAAGAACGGTTATGCAGTGTGTAAGCATGAGATCTATGCCATTTATTTCTGCCACAAGTAAACACAGAATAATCCTCGCAGCCATCCTGAGTTGAGGCTGCAAACGGAACTAAATGATGTCAAGGAAAGGAGACAGAAGTCTTGACAGGTGGAAGGAAATACTGAAAAAAGGGGGCATTTATGGCATTCTTTAGATATGAAGTGAGCGACAACTTTAAGGAGAAGCAGCATCTTTTAGCGTGAGTTAAAACCACCACCTTTTCCTGCAAAGCGTGTCTGACTACTTACACATTGTGGTTACAACAGCACTATTATTATGCTATGAATGTATTAGAAAACCTAAATTGAATAAAGTTATCACAGCAATACATTCTAAAACAAGAGGAAAAATAAAAACACTGAAGGCCAAAACATTACAGATTTAAGTAGAGAGGGCAGAAGAAGTTTTTCCAAAAGCAAGGCTCCCACAACTTTGCCACAGCATAGACTGTATTTTCCTCTCTTCTGAGCCTTGTACCTTGGTTCCTTCCGTCATACAGCCCTACACTTCGGCCCAGTCAGACAGTGCTGTAAAGATGATTCACCCTCATGATGCCAAAGAGATAAGTTCTCGGGAGAGCTCTGCTCCACAGTGTGGGCTTCACCCTTTGACCCCCCCTGGGATCTCTGTGGAGGTTTCCTTTGGCAGCTTCCCCAGTTTTGCTCTGAATTTCATGAACATACGAACCCCAAATTACATGAATCAAAATTTCCACCTGGCATTGGTGGAAAAAATCTACACATCTTGTGCCAAGGGGCTACAAAACTACAAATGCCCTGCTTCTCTCAAAAACAAGATTTTGGTTTGCTGTAGAGATTTCTGAACCTTAAGGATCACTTCTGTCCATGTGAGTTGCATTTCCCCCTGGAACTTGCACTTTGCCTTTCCACCGCCAGTGTTACAGCGCACTGGTGAGCACTAACTGCAGTGTTTTAAGTCCTTTGCTATTCCCCTTCAGCAGCAGCAGTTCGATATCCCATTTCCTCTCTTTGGGTTTGCTGCTGAATAGGCAATTTTTCTCCAGTAACTTCTCACCTTTTTCCCCGAGTCAGCTTGCTGCAGCATCTATCTGAGCAGTCATTTACTATGGAGTTCTTTACTCCTAAGCTTATTATCTTCCATTTATCTGCATTGAGCTGTGCTGCCCTATTACAACCCAGGTACTCAAAATTAATCCTCCTCATGTATCAGATTAAATTGTTTCTCATTATCTGCTTGACTCTCAATTCAGTACCATTTGTAAAACTAAACCCCACTTTTCCATATTATTAATCAAGACTTTTTTTTTGTGACAAAAACCCATTGTGTCCCAACCTGAATAATCTAACACAGTTCAAGTAATATTTCTCCTGCTAGCCAAATTTGAATGTTTCCCTATTTTTCTTTTCCCTTCCTCCTGAAGTCCCGCTCTGCAATCAGCGTTTTGAAATATGTATTTAATGCATATTTCTGTAACCTGTACTTGTTTCCTTATAGCTAAAAGTTCTCAGCAATCAATATTTTACATGATCAGATCCATCATAGCATGTACAGCTCTCTAGGAGCCCTAATAAAACAATTTCCTATTGCTTTGTTAAAATGGATTTAAAAGGCAATTTCCTTACTTGCTCACTAGCTGTACCAGCCCTCCTCTAGCCTTACAGTTGTATGTTCATTTATGCCAATTTCTTAAACTTTATCTTGTTGCAGATTGGGGGGTATGGGGTTTCAAATCTGTAATTCTAAAGTGAATTGTCAATCACCTTACAATTTGCCAATGTCTGAATTCTATTTGATAACAAAGACAGTAATAACCCTTTAGAAAATATGCATGTTTCCGTGCTTTGATTAAGTGCCTTTAATGACACCACTCCAATTAGTTACTCATAATTCACCACACCATTAAATCTGAAACATATGTGGCCTCTTTCCCCGACACTCCCCACATTCTCATCCTACATAACCCTGATCTAAATGCAATTTGATTGCTTAGGAGATCTCTCCTGGGGCAAGAAGAGCCACGCAAAGGCTAAGTCTTCTCCACAAGCCAGAGACGCACAGAGAAAAGAGTACCAAGACAGCAGGCTTGGAGGAGATAAGAAATGCCTCTTGTGAGCAAACGTACAGGAGATTTTGAGGGCCACAGTATTCTGATAACATTCCCTGTACATATGGTGGTCCGTAATCATAGAGGGTATGATTATGACCTTGGAGACAGGATAATTCTCAAATTATAAGATAGATAAGACCCAAGTTAGAGAAGCTGTTAGGGAAAGCCTGCCGATACCTTTGCTCTCTGACTCCACAACTTACAGGAACATTTTCAGACCATTAATTTTATACTCATGATTCCCATTCCTTCCACTGTATTTATCCACTCTTAAAATGGAGGAGAAGGGAAGAGGAGAAATAATACTTGAAGTTTAATTTAAGAATGGCTTCGTTCCAGAAAAGAACAGCCTTGGCTTATTCAGTCCCTCAGTTATCAAAAAGCACTTCAGCCCTGACTGAAGGGCAAGTCTGTCTTTCTCTAGATACCTCGGCATGGGAGGACTCTTACTAACATGCCACCCCTTGAGCCTTTCCTAGCTCATCGCTTCTGCCGACAGACCTCTTGCAGGCAAATGAATGGGTTTGAAATCCGCTGACAACAATTTTCTAAATTTAGGCTCATAAACTAGTTGGAAATAAGTCTCTGGGTCCCAAATGCTTTTGGAGGAAACTTCACTAAAAAACGCACCCCAAACCTAGACTAGTAGTCAGGGGAGCTCTCCATGGGCACTGCTGGAACTGGCCCAAAGGCAGCATGCCTTCCCTGTGGTGGAGAAGCCACAGGTACCCCCCACTGTCCCCCCCTTCCCTGCGTAACGCTGGTGCACACACTGTCCTTGGACAGATGCTCTGCAGCTGTAGCAAACGCAGTTGGGGAACTTTCCTTCTACAGGATTCCACACAAACCAATTTTCCATTAGCATACCATGCTATTCTATGTATACTTTAATGAAAATCTTTATGCTTTTCTTTAAACATACCAAAACTTAGTCTGTCTAGAAAATACAGTTAAAATATGGGTAAGACAAAAGAAATTTTACAGTAAGTGAAGACAGTTGCATCAACATTCAGAGCAATTTTCTGTTTTGAGAAGAAAACTGGCCACCAAGAAGATGGTGCATCTTGAAGATGAGATGACTTTCAAAGAGATATATTTGAGTCAAACAAAGCGCTGGGCTTAGTACCACAGTCTGGAAGAGATTCTGTGGCCTCCATTATTCAGATGATCTAACGTCACTTCTGCCTTGAGTCATGGCAGCCCACTTGCAATTCAGAAAAACTTAATCCTCTCAGACTTGAAATCCAAGTAGAAAACTTACTACTGCGCTTTGTGGGTGAGGTCAGCTCCACGCTTCCTGCTGTAATACTCTTCTATTCAGAACGCTGCTCAATTCATATACAATTCATGCAAAGAAAGATTTTTTTTTTCTCCTTGTTGAATTCCTGCCTCCCATTGCTTAATAAGAGACATGAACTCACAGCACTTATTAGAAACTTGACACTATTCAGCACTTTTTACACCTAGTCACAACACCTCTGCATTAATTGTCCTAATCAAGCGATTTTGCCACAAAGACAATTTGATATACTGTGCAGAATATCTCATCTGGTCTCTGCATTGACATTTTCCTTCATTCACTATGAGAAAGAAGAACATACTCCTGGCTTTCCCATTATTCAACACTAATAGACTTAATTATAGCATAGAGGCTACAGAAAAAATCTCAAGACTGTCTTAAGCCATTTCATATATTTGTTAATTATAAAGGAAGCACACAGTCCAATTAAACCTGACTTTTATTTGCCCTTAGTGCAAAGGGACCTAAAAGGTGATGTAACATTCTTAAAAGAATAACTTAAGGTGACTGCAAGGCTCCTTCCAACCATCAAAATGTGCGAATAACCTAATACAACTAAGAACCAAGTCTATTACGTTAATGAAATCACATCCTTAAGTGGAAATACACTGTCCTGGGACCACAGCAATTAATGTTGCAGGGTAGCTTACCCAGTCAATAAACTTTGAATCTTTTAAAGCTGAACCTATGCCAGTGCAAGTCAGTAAGCACAACAGTCTCTTCTCTGTGAAGAGGATGTTTGCTAGTGTTTCTGCTCATTAATCTTTTAACTTCTAGTTCACAAACCCAACAACCAAAGAGGAAATACAACCACTGTAAACCACAGGAATTACACTGATTTTTGGATTTTCCTACACACTGTAATTTCCTAGCCATTCCTTTGCTTATAGTTTGTACTTAGTAACTACATTTTTCATTGATGCTATTCTCTCTGCCAAACACTATTCAAAGTGAACACACTCTGTAGAGGTATGAGCAGAAGAGACTTTAGAGAAGATCTTTACCTACCTTTCTTTATATGCAATATAACTTGAACTTACTGATTTAATATGTGTGTGTAAACATAAGATTTGGCCATCCTTCACCTATGAGATGATTATTTGTTAGCAGTGAAAAAGACCAAGAGATTTCACTGGTTTTCCTGATTTTGGTCTCCAGGTAGAAGAATTTTTTTTAAGAGAAAAATGTGAATTTTTGTCCAGGGAAAGTACTTTTTAGTCCAAGGAAAGATACGTCTTTGAGTAGAGGGGAATAAAAAAAAGTAGACTCCTGCATCAACTATTAACATAATAAATGGCTTTTAAAAATAACACAGATGAAGTCCTCCTGTGCAGAAGGAGCATGAAAAACAGATTGATCAATTCAGCCTACACTGAATGTAATACATGTATTGCACTTCACTTCCTTGCCCTGCAGCCAAATGCAACAAGTGAAATGGCATCACAGGGTTACCCTGAGAAGACATGACAAGGGATTGAGCTGTCTAAGCTGTTAGCTCATTTGTTGAGATGGACAGACAACCCACGGATTCCAATTCCTGAATATCTGAAGCTTTCCAACATGCAAAGCCCTGACTCATGCCCAAACTAAACCTTTCTCTAATATTCCAATAGTTTTCTCCATCACATAGTAGAAGATGTGTTTTTCCAATTTCAAGCAGTCTTGTTGAAGACAACAGATACCCTGTAAGATATGTTGATATATTAGTCTTCAGAGCAATCTTTAAGAGAGAGGGAAAGGTTTAGAACAATTTTGCAAGAAGACTAGGATAATTTCCCAACTCGGCCTTCAGTCTCATTATTACAGAAAACGGAGGATGAGATTGCTTATAACGAGGAACTTCTATAAACCGTGAAAGGAAAAGTCCACATGGGAAGACGCCAGTAAACACTCCTGCAACTGCTCAGGAGACTTTCACATGGTTACAGAGGAAGCAGTGACATGCTCCCACAGTTTCTTAAGCATTAAATATGGGTGGTGACTGTAGCCAGCCACCCTCCTAGCTACATGTCCCCTAAACAAGGAATTTCCACAGCAGAGAGGAGCTCAGGAAGTACAATTAATAAAAGTGATTGAGAGAGAGAATGTGCACATCCCAAAGTCATCTCATGGCCAGACACCATTTAAGAACAGATTTTAAAGCCAGTCTAGTTTCAGGTTGTCTCAAGTTCCTAACTATTTTCAGATCTCCCAGTATCAAAGCTGGAAAGCAGAGCAGGGAATCCATAAAATTATACTATTTAAAAAAAAAAAAGAAATAAAGAAAAAAAACACATTGAGGAAAAAAGTAGAAAGTATTTTCTTGGCTTAATTTAGACCCCAAATGGAAGTAATCAATTTATACAATGCAAAGTTGATAATGAAATGTGACCCATGCAATTATATGGCACATTTGCACAGTCACACCCCTTTTTTGGTGAACCACATTTCTTCTTTAACAAAAAACAGTTTTGAAAGCACTTCCCTCCTAAGTCTTCAGGGTTCATGTTACAAACACTCTTAAAAGCTGCAGAAGACATAGTTCCAGATAAGATCTCTCAGTGTTGTGCATATGATTTTCTTCTTGCTCCTCCTGCCTCCTCTCTCTCATTTGTTTTTTAATAGACTGCTGAGAAGAAGGGCTATTAGGAGTAGCTGAAGCAGGCAAAGCCGTTATCACTTGTTCTTTACAGGACCTTCATTGCAGCTAAGCTTAATGGAGTAGCAGAGGATTCCTAGAACATTTGGCAGCACTACATATAAAAACAACCCTGAGTATTTAGTCTCTCAAGAAGTTAGAGAAAGCACTAGGAGCCAGGTTCTCAGCCAATACTCACTTCACTCCTGCAATCCCTCTGCTTCTCACAGCTTCAAGATCCATTGACTTCAAATGGGGCAATGCCAATTTGAACAAGTTATACTACACAAGAAATAACAACTCTTGTTATTACAGCGATGGAGAAATCAGACATCAACCCTCCCATATTCTAACATTGTTGCCACTAAATTTTTAAAGACCATAAAGAAGCCCTAAACTATTTGTGAATTTGCTCAAACTACCAACTCCAAGAACCAATCTGTTTTGATCCTTCCCTGGAGCCCCATCCTAAATCAAAGTAGTACAACTGAACCTTTTAGCTGAAGTTTCCTTTCTAACCAACCTACAGCCACAGAAGTTTCTTGAGAAATATGGTGCCTGAGTTTAGATTTGCATGTTTTTCCTTACAAACCTTGACTTATGGATTATTAAAAAAAATATATATTCCTACAGATTTGTGTCCTTAAAAGTAAGTGTTCATCACAGACATCAACTCCAGGAGACTGAAAAGCTGACAGTATTTTACTGGATGCTCCTTCCCCAAGCTCCTCCTGCTTCCCAGCCAGAATCCTTTCCCTAGAACTAAACAGAGAAGATTGGCTTCTTAGAGCAACAATAGATTGAGCTCAGACATCGACTCAGAGGGAAACAGAATGACTCATGAAACACAGGTTATACAGCAAGATTGCTAGAAATAAAACAAGGAATGGAGGTAGAGAGTTTGGCACTTGAATAAGAAACAGCTCCTGTAAGAGAAGAGAGCTAAATATAGAACTCCTCTGCAACACCAAGTTAAGTCACTGGTGCCTTTCAAAGGTACGTGACAAAATCTTTGGGGATGTATTACAGAACTCAGACAGTAAGTTGACCTGAAGCCAACTACCACTCTCAACGCATCCATTCCAGGATGAATGAATTCCAATTTTACCCATAAAAAACAGGCTGGCCAAGGACTTACGAAGAAAAATGTTGGCAAGCATCCATCTCAACATCATTCTGTTGGAAACAAGCTGACTTTAAAAGTTGGCAATAAAACTCCTAAAAAAAAACCCCAACTCCAAAACACACCACTAAAAAAAACCTGGCAGGAGTGTTGTGGGTTTTTTTGGTTTGGGTTTTTTTTTGTTTGTTTGTTATTTACGATGTCCTTTTGAGACATTAGTTTTTAAAAGGCACCTTTTCAATTCTGTTGAGGCAGTACAAATTCTGTTATAGGAGCGATTATATCAAGAACAAATTGTCATAATGCTGCCCTGTGATTTTCCTCAGTCTCTTGGATGAACAATTATGCACGTTTTCATTTGCATGTGCAAATTAAAGAATCTGCCCATAAATACACCTGATCAGATACAAATTGGCAGCATTCTACAGAAGTCAATGTACTTCATTAAATATACATAAGTTGAGGATATGGACAATTACTTGCGTGGTTGCAATCCGCCGTTAATTAAATAATTTCATGCATATGAGCGTATGTACAGAGCTGTGAACATGGAGTTTGAGAAGAAGCTGCTGTGTTTTGTGCATCTGGCTGGTCAGTTCATGGGGTTAGATCTTCACAGGGTGAGGCAGAACAACCCAAGGAGAACAGACCATGCTTCTCTGGCAGTGTTGGCATAATAAAGATGATGTTACTCAAAACCAAGTTGCAGCTGAGTAACTAAACTGGTTTTTTTGGAGATCTCTGTCCTCTCCAGGTCATTTCTCTCACTTTCAGGTTTCCATCCAGAAGGGGCTTCCAACTCCTCCCCAATGCAGTAGCCTTCTAACTCTGTTGGAGCTCAGAGACCCCTCTCTTTTTCAATTTTGGATCTCACCTGCAGCCAACAAGTTCATCCAAAAGCACCCTGCTCACCTGTCCATACCACCAGCTTCTTAACCACTCTCCTAGCAGACTCTTCTTCCCCGTCATCAGACTCCACTTCTCCCATTTCAGCCTCTCCTCCTCAGTACCATGATGCCTTACAGTTCAAAACCTGCCCTCTCCTCCGTGCTGCTCTGTATACCCATTCTCCTATCATGGTTTGCCACCCTACTCAACCCATCTTTCATCTTGATGATTAGCCCACAGTTATTTGCAACTTGCTTTCAAATTAATAGGAATGGGGAGAAGTGTTTTTCAGCAAATAAAAAGCACATCTTCAAAAGCGTCTTCAGTGGACACGACCTATCAACTCATGAGAGTTCTCAGGGTTCCCAATGGTACCAGCCTGTACAAGCTGAGCATCTGCTGCCATTACGTCCTGAAGATGTTCCCCTGTATTCTGAATTTGAAAGAAATATTATTTATGCACAGAACAGACATCTTAGGAAAGCATGTACCTTAGTGTGCCAAAGAACAAGCAGTCAAGAGAAACCTCCACAAGAGAAACTGCCATCCTTTAGAACAACCTACTAATTTTGGTTAGAAGGTCATCACTCTTAAAGAGGAGGAGTCCACGTTAATTCAGGAACCTTTTGGCAATCTGCTTAGTCTTCCTGAAGGCTAATCAGCATGACTTGAAGGTAGCTGGCTCAGCAGCCTAGCAGACAAGTGATTTTAAAGAACCTCCTTGTTTTTTATTCAGAGCGAAAGTATCAAGGGGCAAAGGAATTTTTCAAGCAGAACATCCATCTGAATTTTAGAGAATATGTAACTTCCACTTGAGTAGCAATTGCATATCATGAAGAATATGTCCTTCAGCACCAGCAGGAGAGCTTGTTTTGACTCAGAGCTTCCCTCAACTTTGAAATAACTAGCACTGTATTTTTTTTTTATATATACAGAACCATATCATACTGACTATACATTTCACTGCACATATTATTAAATGCACTACATGAAATTCTTTTCAGTTAAAATAGTAATTTCCTAAACATGCTCCTTTGTTATTAGTACAAAGACCAGCAAAATTTCTTACCATTTTTACATTTATCTAATTTAATATCCAAGTGATTTAAGAAACTGCTTACTTGCATTTGGCAGCTCAAGTCCCATTCAAATTTTTGCTTACTACTGTTTTTACAGTGTATTTAATCTAAGTTTATCATAAGGCCAGCCATATGAACTGGGTTAATGCTGATAGCTCATCATTACAAGGGAACATCCTAGGCGAAGCTTAAATATTTTCTACTAACAATAATCGAGAGACACTGGCAACATTCGATGTCAGCTTTGCCACTTGTCTGAAATGAGAGAATGATTATACTCACCAGAGGTAAGAGCAACTGGAGAGCAACACTTGGTCTTCAACTACTGACTCAAATGAGCTGGAGTTGCAGAGGAAGAAAAACAGGAGCAGGCACCAATTAAGCAAAGGTGCACTACTGAAATAAACTCTACATTTTTTAACAACTCTTGCAATTAAGTGTTGTATTTGGCATCATCTGTTGCAGCAATGAAAAACCATATGACTGCTCAGAGGAAAGGCAGGTTTAGAGAAGAGACTGACATCACCACAAACATGGTTTATGCTGTTAATACCTTTTTCAAAAGACAGAAAACTTAGCACTACATTCACTGCAGTCCCAGATTCTTGTCCTGCAGATGGACAGCTCCATCTGTCTTCACAACATTGAAGTCAAAGTTGGTAAAGCTTCCAAACCAACGACGTCCATGAGGGCAGGCAAAAGATATGAGTGAAAACACCCCGATTCCTGAAGTCGCCAGCCCACAGTTTACTGGCATCAGAGCCTTCCATGCCCTCAGAAGTCTCATGACAGTTTATTGACGCATCTTCAATGGATGCTGAAGTACCAGCTTGCCGCATGGAGTAAGTTCTGCTGATTCAGAGGTATAAATACTTTTTCACCTTCTATAGCAAGCCTCTTAGTTTCATCCTCTGAGGATGTGAGGCTCTAGTGCTAGCTAAACCTCTAACCTTCTCATAAAGGTTGCAAGGAACACAGCTGAGGAGTGAAATGTGTCTGTTCCACAAGATCCAAGGAGAGAAACCCTGAGATAGGTTTATTGTAACAGGAAAGAAAACCAAACATAAGGAAGAAGGTTAAGCTGTTATTTAGAAAATATTTGTTAAGAAACCCAAACCTCAACCATAGCAATTAAGAGGAAGCAGGGTTGGGCTACATCATTTGTCTTCTGGATGGGGCTCCAGCAAAACAATCAAGACATTTAGATATTTGCGTAACATTACACTCAGTCACCACTCTATACACCGATGCTTTTCTGACTTCTCTGTGCCAAGGGCCACACAAAACAAATTAAAATCTGCCTTAATGATGATGGCACAAATCTGAAGAGTGGCCATTAGATTTTTATTCTGCTGTGAGACCTAAATTTGACCAGATAGTGTAGAATAGTGAGAACTAATACAGCTGCACCAATAACCTTTCTAGAAGGGACTGTTGTGTAATGTGGAAATGTCAAGCATGAAAGACAGCTAGTCCCCAAGGACTTCTTGTGCAGTAAGTTGTATATATTCTTTATTTTTTTCCTTACTAAATCAACATGCAAGAATTATTTAGCACACTTGAAAAGTGTGGCAGACAGCTTCAGAGCAGGAGTATCCAAGATGCCTGAGAAAGGATTTCTCCTTGTTTCCAAAATGCACCATCATTTTCTTTACAGCAGGAGTTCAAGGAACATTGTGTCACTTGAAGAGGATGTACAGCCATGTGCTGGATACACCTCTACAGGTCAGAATCTTTGCAGGTTTATGTCCCTTGTAATCTTTAGGGTTTAACGAACCTTTTCGGTAATCTCAGTCTTTCAGAAAAAAAACATCTGTCTGTCTCGGTGTTTTCAAACACATCATATAAAGAAACAAACATGCACACTGGGATCAATACCAAGCAATCACCTGTTCAGTTTTTCTTGAACACCACTGCTTGATTGTACACCTTTCTGCCTTGGAGGACAAGAGCTAACTTAAAAGAAGATATACAAATATTTTGCACTATCCTACAAAAGCTAGGGTTTTTTTTAAGCATATAAGCAAAATCAAATAACTTGTACACAGCAGGGAAACTCTGTAGATAGATACCAGTGGGCAAAAAAAATGAGTGAAACAGTCTGAACACTGACTTTTCCCAAACATTACTGAAAAAGCATTCCATAATTTTACGTAAGTGTTCTAGGAAAACTCTGGCCTTTTGCAGTCTTTGGACTTCTGTTGTGCTCACTGAGGTCTGGTAAAGCTTCTTCAGTTTCTTTAGCTTTACAGGTCAGGACACTTAATAGAGAACAAAAAATAGAGACAAAAAGTACTACTGCCAGAAGTTAACTGCTTATGCAATCATAAAAGAACACTAACCCATGTTACTGCATAGCATCTTCACCACATATTTGAAATAAAATGCACTGCTGTGCAAATTTTTCAGCTTTGTTCTGAAAGCATCCACAGCTCTGACAGAGCAGTATCCAGAACAGGGAGAAGCACGAGAGAGAAACACTGAGTTGACAGAGCACATGGAGACCAGACCGAGTTCGAAGTAAGACTGCCTTCCTCTTTTTTTCCAGATAATCCTAGATGTAAGGAGTCTGCTAGACCTTCTGTGCTGGTTTTGGCTGGGATAGAGTTAATTTTCTTCACAGTAGCTGGTATGGGGCAACCTTTGGGATTTGTGCTGGAAACAGTGTTGATAACACAGGGATGGTGTCGTTATTGCTCTGTGCTGACACAGAGTCAAGGCCTTTTCTGCCTCTCACCCCACCCCACCAGCCAGCAGGCTGGGGGGGCACAAGAAGTTGGGAGGGGACACAGCCGGGACAGCTGACCCCAACTGACCAAAGGGATGTTCCACACCATATGACATCATGCTCAGTATATAAAGCTGGGGGAAGAAGAAGGAAAGGGGGGACGTTTGGAGTGACGGTGTTTGTCTTCCCAAGTCACCATTACGCATGATGGAGCCCTGCTTTCCTGAGGTGGCTGAACACCTGCCTGCCCATGGGAAGTGGTGAATGAATTCCTTGTTTTGCTTTGCTTGCATGCGCGGCTTTTGCTTTACCTATTAAACTGTCTTTATCTCAACCCATGAGTTTTCTCACTTTTACTCTTCCAATTCTCTTCCCCATCCCACCAGGGGGGAGTGAGCGAGTGACTGTGTGGGGCTGAGTTGCCAGCTGGGGTTAAACCACAACACTTTCTAATGAACCTTGCCATTTGTTGTGGCTTCACTTTTGTGCACCCAAAATACCATACTCAGAGGTATCAGCTGCTGAAGGCCCAGACTGCTGATGGAATGAAGAGCAGAAACCCCGAGCTAGATACGGGCTGAGCTAAGCCTGGAACTGGAAACCATAGACATGCCGCAACATAGTACTGTGAGTTACTCAAGCTAATTATCCCTGTGATTACACCATCGCATGGTGCTGCAGTGGGCTGTGTAGATGTGGGACAGTAGATAGGGGATCTCTGCAGTACGCTTTGCTACACCATGCAGACATGCCTAAATGCTTTTGTAAGTGATTGCCTTGGAAAAGGAAACAACTTTCCAGTGATAGCTAAAAAGTTTGACGACTCCTTGTTTCCAGAGTTGTCCTAACCTAGAACAGCATGAAAAATTTGGCGTGCTCTCAGCCCAAAGACCAATATTTAAATACTACAGATGTTACCACTGATAAAGTGTCATGCAATAATTATGATGGGCCATGTAGTTGAATAAGGTACAAAGAAGAACCTTCATTATTAATAAAGAAATACATCGTCTTATTTAAAATGAGAACAGACTGAAGAGTGAAGTCTGATGCTTTCTCAGGAGAGTCATGGAATGAAAAAATAGCAAGACAAAGGCCTTCCTCCATACAGGGAGCACTCTTTGAAGCTCTCAAAGAGTCCTTTAAAGATAAGATGAGAAAAGAACAGCAGCGTGGCTCATTTGGTCTAAATGTCCTACTTCAGATATGCTAAGTACCAGATACTGTCTCCATAATGAATATTTATTCTGAGGTGAGAGCAAAATAGCAAAAGGCATAGATAAAAGATTTGCCTTGAAGAGTACACAGGTAAGGTAAGAGATAAGAGTTCTCTTTAGGTTGTCATGACCTGTTCAGTGGTGAGGCCAGCTCCATCTTGAGAATTAAACACATTGTCTTGAAATAAAAGTGCTAAAACTGCTCCTAATGCCATTACTTAAACTTCTCCGATGCTACAGAATGCAAATTTGGCTAACAATTACACAATTCACAAGTACAGCTGCACCTTTGAATTTTTCCACCAGGAAAACCCAGTTCAACAAACCACTTAATTTCCAATTTATTACTTGTGGGCAGGTGAGATGGCAGATAAAAGTACTGTGAGGACTCTTAGTACCTGTCCTGGTGTATCTATTACCTACGGACTTGGGACCACCGACTTGCTGACTCTGTGAGGACAGTCACCCAGAAAGGCAGGTCTGCGTATGCCGGAAAATCAGCACCAACTAGAAGGTTGAAATGTGACCATTCTTTACAGAGGTCAGGAAATATCTGGACACTAAAGAAAGTGTCTAGCAGCAAAAAGAGCATAGTCCAAAAGGGACCAGGGATTCAATAACAGGTGTATGCACAAAGGTACTTTATAACGGTAGGTTTGATCAAAGGACAGAGTCTGTAGGAACCATGACTTAAATATCAGCTCCCCTGAAGACTGTTGGGTAAGAAGCGACTGCAGGGTGAGCCTTGGTCCATCCATGCCAGAAACCAGCTGAATTCCCCCTCTGTGAGCTGCTGGCCTGGGCAGCAGCCTGGAAAGAGCAGTGTCGCTATTAAGTTTGAAATACTTCTTCTACCAGAAAGAAGGTGTCTGGGTTACCTTTATTCCCTATATTTTATCTTCATTTCCTCCAGCTACATTACTCTAAAGATTTAAGTCTGACAAACAGACTAAGGTGTGTACACTATTTCCTGGACTGAGAAGTGTGTGCATACACAGTGAGAAGGATCTTTCAGCTGTAATCCTTACTTCAGGTCACGTTCAGCTGACAGGAAAAGCCATAGACCTTTGAAAAAGTCTATTTTTCGGGTAGGTAGAAATAACCTGGCAGGTGTATTAGTTAAAAGGAATTAGCAAAGCAAATCAATAGGATGCAGGCATCATGGCTGTTTATAACACACTGATCTCCAAGCCTCTCAGGAGCTAAGTAAAGCCCTAAGGAAAGCCCTTGCATTGTGCCCTGTGAGGTGGCAGGTGCATGTGAATTCAGAAACAAAAGAGATCTGCAAGCCATTCAAAATGCTACATTCAGTGACTTTTCTTCAAAACCTCAAATGCCTTCCTCAATATACACTTTGTAATCATTGTAGTACCTGCTGATAGAAATCTTTTATCAACAATTAGATGCCTCCTGCTCAGGACTTTGAACAGTGAACCACCACCTTATTCTTTAAATCATGTCCAGCCACCTTAAAAAGAGATGTTTTTTATAAGGCAGCACGCAGCTGGATGTGTAAACACTCAGCATAGAGACAAGTACTTGGTGAAAAGTAAATAAAGTGCAGAAAACGAAAGTAGTAGAGGGTAACAGTTTAGGGTAAAGCTGAAATAGGAGCCTAATAACCTGTCACCATTCATGCATTACCTGCTAACACTGGCTGCTCCTGTCCCCCCCCTCCTCTGTCCCTCTCCATGCCACCCCACCCTTCCTGCCACAGCCAGAACTGGGCTCACCTGGTGCTGAGCCATTCATTAACTCACAGGGTGAGAAAAGAGGGTGTTTGGTGGTGGGGCTTGCTGAAGCATGGGTCAATGCACAAGCACGTGGTGGGAGGTGAGAGAAAGGGAGAGCTGGAGGCAGCCGGCAGTTCAGCTGGCACAGGCTGCTGCAGAGCCACTGCCAAAGAGAAAGAGAACAAACTCATATTCTAAGTTTAAATCTATGGAAAAATGTTGAATTCCCAGCTCTGTGATATTTCTGCATGGCTAGAAGTCTCACACTCCAGAATCTTCCAAAGATAATAGTCAAGTACCTAGTGCTCGGCTGATTCAGTAGGCAATGTTATTGTTATTAATGCTGATGAGATGCCCAAATAGTTTTGAGAATCAAATTCTTCACTTCCCTCTTTATAATAGGAAACATTAAATTTCCCTACTGCACAGCAATGCTACGAGGACAAGCATGTTCAGTCATGAATGGTTGTGGCAATAAGGACCATAAAAACTCCTAAGGGAGTAAGAAAAGAAGAAACCAAATTAAACTCTATGAGGGGGTTCTGATCTCATTTGCAGACAAGTAAATATTGAGTAAATCTTGGATTTTGGTGGAATTACTCTGGATTTGCACTGTCTGAGCCTGAACCCGAGCCAGGCCCAGACTGCGTTCAGGTAAGCTCATTAAATACATCCCAAGCCCTTTGACTCTGCTGGGAGCACTCACATGTTTAAAGTTAATTGTGTGCTTAAAGGCTTTGGAGTATCAGGGCAAGAGGGCTCAGCCACTTACAGGACAGAGCTATTCTGCTTTATGTACTAAGCATCTGAAGAAAATAAGAGTGCAGTTGTCACCACTGCCTTCCAATGCTCTGAAATAGAAGGTTATCATTTAATCACTCAAGTCAAAGTTGGTTTCTCTTTGGGGGGAAAAAGCCATTATAACAGTGGCAGCTTCAGACCTTTGGCTTTTGTGGTCTATGCCATTCCTTTTAGATCATCCTTCACTAGATATAGCTATTCCCATAGCTGCAGCAACTCCACGTGTATCCAGACAGACAGGATTTAGAGCTTATTTTCATTTTGTGTTGGACAAGGCTCAGGCATTGCTCATTGCTTCTTCTTGCCAGTGCCAGGACTCAGGAGCGAGGCAAGGTCAAAGCTTAACATTCCCCACAGGAGGACCCGAGAGGTGCAGGCAAAAGCAGAGTCATGAACAAGGTTTTGCTGAGGTGAAAGGTGATGATGAGAGCACTGAGGGCTGCAGGGCCCAACACCAGGCAATAGCAGACTGCCTGCTCTCCCTCTTCCCTCCCTGGGATGAACTGCTCCTGGCCAGACAGCTTAGCTGCAGGAGGAAAGGGTTAAATACTCCTGTTGGCAAGAGCCTTGGCAAACGGGATAGCAAGCCTTCACTTTTCACCTCCACTGAAAGCAGAAGACGTGATGAAAACCATCGTGGAAGATTAGGAAATGTGATTAATTTAGTATAAAGGGACCACAACCCTGATAAAGTTTATAAATAGGATCATATGACTTAGTAGGAGCCCCTACTCAATGAACCAGCGAGTTCCTTTCAGGCAGCTGTTGGTCCAGATTAAATCTGAGGTTGAATACACCCGCAGTGCAGATGCTAAACCTCCTCGCTGGTGTCTCACAGCCAAGTGTGCCGGGTCATCTCAGACACAACCGGCACAGGCGAATGTACCTACGTTTCACATGGCTCATCTCTATTATTCCCCACTGGAATACAAGGTCTTTTTTCAGTTCTGAACAATATATAAAGTTTAAAAACCTCTCACAGTTCTCCATGATTTCAAATACAGGTTCTCCTCCCCCTTCTTCTTTCTTTTTCTCCTCTAAAGTGCAGAAATACACAGGTATTAACATAATTAAATGAGGGAGCTGGGCTAATAGGACTGATTTGGTCTAGTAGAAAAGTGTATAATTAGAGTGCCAAGTAACAGTACTATCAGTGGTGACACGACACTTGGAGCACCTAAGGGACATTCAGTATGACAACATAAAGGCTCTGAATTTCTGCTGGTGACAAAACCGCATGTGCACATGGAGTAGGCGCAAGAGTCAACCTCCCACATAATGTGCTTAAATGTCCTACCTTTTCCTCGCCCCCGGGACTGGCTCTGCCAGTCATCCCACTGCTAGGGATGAAGATAACAAGCCATTGTCAAGGGCAACCGCAAAGCTGCTTGTTTCACATTAGCATCCTTAACATTTTCTATCTATCTAATCAGATTTCCTGTTGGTTGAGGAAAGCTGCCTTTCCTCATTACCAGCTGCTATCCCAGATTTCCCTCTCCCCATCCCCAATACATATTTTGCCATGCTTGTCTGCTTTTCTGTGTAAAAAGGTTATGTATGCCTGGAGGGAGACTAAATGTTATCCGCCCCCCCCCCCCCCAAAAAAAAAAAAGGCAAAAAGCCCCACAGGAAAACAGAACTGTGGGCAAGAGGCCAAGACTCTTGATTATGCGACTGTGACTAACCAATGGGTGTTTTTAAAAAACATTTCTCTCATTATATTTCCTCCTCTGGATGCAATAATACAACTCAAATTAGTTTTCCAGGAGCAGACTTCTTTTTATGTAACCATGTTTTATACAGATAGCAGCAGCTTATGTTTAAACTATTTAAGAGAACAAATAGCTGCAAAATGTACTTCAGATGGCCCTTTTCCTGCTAGCAGTGTATTCCTGGCTTGAGGGAAGCTACAAAAACACCCTGTATTTTGCTGCTGCTTGGATGTAACCCTAAACAATGCCCACAGGACCTAGCATCCAGGTAAGGATGCCAGGTCCGCTTGTTTTACTGCATTTGAGAGATCCACAACGTTGTAAACTGTAGAATGACTTTGACAAAACAAAGCTGGAATGATGCAGAATAAAGCAGCAGTTCATCTTTTAACTTAGTTCAAAGTTTCCCATAGCATTAGAAAAGGCAGCATCCTATCTGAACTGCGATCCAGACTGACAGACATCACCCTGCTGGCACTGGACACAAATGGAAATTTCCACATTTTGGGAGGACAACGTTGTTGTGATTTCCTATTGTTCTCCTCCTTCCTTCCACATCTACCACTTAAAAAAAGACTGTCCTTGCTGTAGGTATCGGACCAAGGACCTTCTACTTGTCCTCCGGGTTGATATCAAATGTACTGGCCCTGGACCTATTCTGCTAAGGTGTATTTGAGGCATATGGGTGCTGTGAAAAATGATGACATTGCAAGCAGGCAGGTAGGGTATCAGGAAAAGAATAAGAAACCAAGACAGGTTAATTTAGCAAACATGGATCTAATTTTCTCGTTCCTTCTCTTGCTTTTAGAAACGGGCCTGAGATATGAGAAATGATGGGCCACCTGGTTCAGATACCAGAGTGAGGTGGTATTTAAGTCTTTCAGCAAATAGTAGAACATTCCCCAAACACCCCTAGAAAAAGCCAGGAAAATCTTTTACCTGGTATCATCATACATGCCTAGGGGGTTCAAAGCCTGAAGTGTTAAATGACATGCCCCAAGCATTAACCCTGTATGAAAGTGGTTAAAAAGTGCAGAGAAGAAATCCATCATCTCAACGAAATATTTAGGAAAAAAATTGCAAAGTTAGAAACCTGCAGGATTTACTATGTGTTCCCATTGTCACTACTCAGCAGATAAAAAAGGTTCATTTTTATACTGCAGAGTCTTTCAAGTCTGCAGTTTTCCATAAAACTTCCACTACGACATTTTACTTGGAGAGGTTTCCTCATAGCTTCTCAGTTGCCATACTTTCCGGTACCTTCAAAAATGTGTCAATTATGCTACAGTAACAGGTTTAAACATTTCTTTTCATTCATCCTCATAGCACAATTGAGCTGTTAAGTGCTGGGTTCACACTAGAAGGTATTCAGGTAGGGTTTGTTTCAGCCCCTCCATTAACTTCAATGGTCTGTTTTAGTGTTTGCACTGAAAGCACGGTTCAAATAATTTCATACCCCAAATTTTTCAAGCTTCGTGCCAACAAACCACTGCAGATGACACACATCAGTCTTTCAGTGGGTCTAACACCATTGCCAGGAAATTCACAGATTTTGAAGAAAAAGACCAATGCAGCCCAGGCAATTTAAGATGCAACAGAGGCTAAAAGGACTCCTGAACATATATTTTCCCTCTTATGCTAGAGGCAACATCTTTCACAGAAACACACCTAGAAATCACGCAACAACAAAAATTGATACCCCTGTGAATTGCCATCAACTCAGATGGTTGTGGGATAAGTCAATATGGCCATAGCTTCTTGTGCCCTGTCTAGTAATGCAAAATTCCTGGAGGAGAGGAGGAGGGATGGGAAGGGGAAGGGGAAGAGACATTCATCCTTGTATACAGCAGTAAAAGATGAAAAGCTTTCCTCTTAGAACTAAACATTTTCAGTAAGAGTGATTAACAATACCATATGCCATGGAGGAAGGAGTAACACAGCTGTTGTTGGAGAGAGAGAGTATGTAGATTTATGGAGAATCTAAGAAGAGCAACTGTTGGCTTCCAGGCGACTATACGGCAGAACTGATGCTCTCCAGGTCTTCACTTAGAGCCTGCACCTTGCAAGCTTCTCCCAGTGGATCCTGAATTCCTCAACATTGAGACAAACCATGCCCCCAGGAGACTCATGCTCTGGAGATAAAAGGCCCAGCACAACTCTGCTTCCCGTGTTTCCCTTGAACATTAACATGCCATTAGCATGTAAGTTGTTGATTTATTCACTGAAAGTGATCAGACCTAG